>NC_135640.1:30517996-30819726 GCF_053574225.1 Canis aureus | reverse complement strand
ACAGTTGTGTTTCTGGTTATGTTATTTTGCTTCCCTGAGCTTCAACTTCCTTACCTCTAAATGAGTTTAATAAAAGCTGTTTACTGTGCTGTTATAAGTCTGAATGAGTAGTGTGGCCAGAGTGAGCATAGATGACAAGCAATGTTGATTTATTTCCTTTTTCCTTTTCAACGTTCAAAGAGCAGATGCTGTATTGGTGTAGCATCCAGATCCCAACAAACATTAGGCAGCTTCTTCATATGAAGCCAGGCCATGTCCTGGGTGGGAACCTCTTGAGATTGCCAGTGTCAGAGGGAAGGTCACATGGGCTTCTTTTCTGTGGTAGCCCTGCTCTCCAGAGTGGTGTCCCTTTGCCAATCACAACAAATCACATTGCGGTCTCATAAATTTGAGCAACACTGCTAAATTTGCCTCTCTTTTCATTCAAGGCCAAAGTTCACATTGAATTTAATCAAGACTGCAGTGAGAACAGGAATAAGCAAACTGCAAGATATGTGTGTGACAACTAATGAATGTATCTCAGCAAAACTCCGCTGCCCGGAGAGGAGGAACGTCAACAGGTTAATGACAGCCATCAAAAAAGGAAAAAAAAAAATCAATGACAACAGCAAGAAAATGATTTCAATGTAATCAGGTTGCTCATGATACATATGTTGGAAAAATTAATTCAAAGGGCTTTTCTCCATTTCTTCTGAGTAGGTATCAAAGACACAGTACAATTAAAACAATGGAGGACATCTTATATTGTACTTATATTGTCAACTCCGCTTTTTTTTTTTTTTTTTAAGATTTTATTTATTTATTTGACAGAGAGAGAGCACAAGCAAGGGAAGCAGCAGAGGGAGAAGCAGGCTCCTGCCGAGCAGGGAGCTTGATGTGATCCAGGGATCATGGCCTTAGCTGAAGGCAGATGCTTAACCGACTAAGCCACACAGGGGCCCCTGCTCTTTTTTATGCAAAGATGAAATACAATTAAAACAATGTAGGTCATTTTACATGATAGCTACATGGTCAACTCTGAATTTTTCTCTTTAGTGCAGGGAGGGAGGGGGTTGAAGAAAATTGATTTGCATTAAGCAAAAAAGTATTGAGGGCCAACTATGTGCCTTGAGTAACCTCTAGGTTCTAGTAGTATATGAAGAAGTTGGAGGCAAAACACCCTATTGAGGTAGAGAATGGGCGCTTTTGAGCTTAGTTGCTGAAATCAAGAGATGTTTGAAAGTGGGAACCAGGAAAGAGCTGTGGTATCCAGGGAGAAATGAGTGAGAAATTTTGAACCAGGCTTCTGACTGGAGAGTGATTTTTGTTTCTTTCTCAAGCTAAGGAAGACTCCTAAATCCCTTTCGTGCCTGAGGCAGAAAACATTGTAAGAGACTTCCAGGTAGCTTTTTTTTTTTCTTTTTTAAAGATTTTATTTATGAGAGAGAGAGAGAGAGGTGGGGACAGGGAGGGAGAAGCAGACTCCTCACAGGGCAGGAAGCCTGATTCAGGGCTTGATGTTTGCTAGACACCAGGACCCTGAGATCATGGTCTGAGCTGAGGCAGATACTCAGCCAACCGAGCGACCCAGGCACCCCTTCCAGGGAGCTTTGAATTGGAAGATCATATAGAGAGTGAACTCTTTAGCATTTTAGCCTTATTAGAGCCAGAGCAATTTGGTCAATAAAGTATTTGTAATGAAGAAAGACTGCAGTACTCATAGTGATGAGGACGACAATATGAAAATAATAATTTCCATTTATTGAGCTCTTATTATATGCCAGACACCTAGCTCTACATACTTCCTAGCATGATCCATTTCATCCTACAGGATTCTTAGTCTGAGGCCCTTAATCCCTTTATCTATAATTTCCACTTAACCTCATCAGATCTCTGTTTCTCATCTGAAAAATGGGGCCATTATACAAGACAGAGGACAGTCTTTGGCACAGTGTTTGTTACCAAGTAAGCATTCCCCGTGAGTTGTATTCGTTCTTGTAATTATTACAGGGAAATGTCCTTAGGTACATGCCCAAGGGCTTCCATGACCTGGCTTGCCCTGCATGCAGTTGTGTCTGTTACTCTGTCACAGGCAAGTGTTTTCCTCATCCTTACTCAGTTATTACGAGTACAGAGTGTATTCCCTCCTCCAATCTCAATCTCTTAGATTTAGGCCATTACCTAGAAGAATCCTGGGAGATTTTATTGACACCCTGGCACTAATACACCATATGAATAGGTGACACCCTAGTCTGTGCTTGAGGGAAGCACCCAGATGCTTCATAAATCCTGGTATTATATCTTTTCCAGCCTCCCCCTGCTTTCACATCCCTTAACCCCTCACAAAACAGGAGGAAGAATGGTTTCAGGTGTATTTCTGTTTAAGTCGGTATTTTCCAGAGAAGCAGACCAATGAGATATGAATGTATTCAGCCATTTATTAAGCCATTCATATATATATATATGGATATACATATGAATTCTTTGTACATTTTCTCTTTATATATATATAAAATATATTCTCTTTATATATATAAAATATATTCTCTTTATATATATATATATAATATATACATACAATGAGATTTTATTATAAGGAATTGGCTCACAAAATTATGGAGTCTGACAAGTCCCAAGATCTTTTGAGTGAGTCAGCAAGCTGAAATGCCAGGAGAGCCAATGGTGTAGTTCTTGTCCATAGGCCAACAGGGTCAAGACCCAGGAACAATCAATGTTTCAATTTGAGTCTGAAGACAGGGAAATCCAATGTCTCAGTTCAAATGTAGTCAGGTAGGAGTAGTTCTCTCTTAATTTAAGGAGAGTCAGCCTTTTCCTTCTATTCAGGCCTTCAGTTGATTGGATGAAACCCTTCTCGCCCCCCAGTAGGGAGGGCGATCTGGTTTACTCAATCTACCCATTAAAATGTTAATCTCATCCAAAACACCCTAACAGAAATATCCAGAATAACATTTGAGAAAATTTCCTTCACTCTGTGGCCCAGCCAAGTTTGACACATAAAATTAACCATCATAATTTCCATTCTCATCTCTTTTTTGAAGCTCCCTCCCTCATCCTGCCAGTAAAAGGCATTTTTGCTCAAAGGTGTCAAGTAATTTAAATTTTGCCCACCAATGGGGGTGAATTTTTATTTCTGGGACAGAGATGGAAGAATGGGATAAAAAAGGAATGGCAGAAGTAATTAAAAGTAATTGTTATAATTACCTGTTTGTTACACCCAACTAATTGGCAAGAGCTAGCAAGGAGGAGGCCATTATGTAAATATGTGGCTGCTCTGTTCTGCTAGAGGTAGAGCTATCAGAGCAAAGGAGAGGTACCTCTCTACTGGTTAGTTTCTTGAGGGTCTTTTTGTTATATTTTGCTCTTTTTTTAAAAAAAAAGTTTATTTATTTATTAGTAATCTCTACACCCACCATGGGGCTCAAACTCAGGACCCTGAGATCAAGAGTCTCATGTTCTTCCAACTGAGCCAGCAGCCAGGTGCCCCCTATACTTTCTTATCAGTAGTAATACTTGGCCTCCACAGCACAGGTCTCTGCAATCTTAGTTCATTAAATTTTCTCAGCCTATACCAAACAGGCTGTATCCAGAGTGATCCCTGACCCTGAATTCATGCTGTTTGCCTCTCCATCACTAATTACTACCATCCTTTTGACTCATAGCTTAGGTCCCATCTTTTCCTTGACACTCTTCAGTCCTCAATGGCTTTCCTTTCCTCTGCATTCTTTCCTTCTAGCCTCTTCTGTACACTGACTGCTGCCATCTGGGAAGATAAACCTGCATGACCTCAAGTTATTAATGGCTTTCCCCCACTATCTTCCCATCAGCAGAAGGCAGAGTAAACAACCTCAAGATAAAGCTTTGGGTCTTATGTATCTCCATTAGCACTTATAGGAGTCCTGAGAATAAAGTCTTGCTAAACAAGCTCTCAGTTTTATAATAAGTGACACTAAAATGTAAGATTGCATCTCTCCTCTGATCAAAACTCTCTACTGACTCTTTCTCTCAATCATAGTGAAAGCCAAGCCCTATGACAATTGACAAGGGGTAGCTCAATCTAATCCCCAACCCCCTCTGATTTTGTCTCCCACAAGTCTCCCTGTTCAGCAGAGAATCACCTAGAAAAACCTGTGTCAGGAAGGGCCCTTCAGGTTTGGGGTTCCCTTGTACTATAAAGGCAAACACAAATACAAATAAGATGCTTAGTTCTTTCTGTTGAAAATCAGGTAAGAGACAGCTCCTTTCTCCAAGCATTTCATTTAGAAAACTCATAATTGTAAATTATTTTTTTGAAATGTATGTAAATCTTTTTAAAAGCTAAATAAGCCTCTTGTCAGCTTTATGACCCAAAAATGTCTTTCTCAAGTGCCCCATCTCCCAATTTCTGTGAGAGGATAGGGACCTAACTTTGGCAGGTGCCTCGCTCCAAAGCCACCTCCTGTCATAAAGATGTGAGAGGTTTATTTTTCCTTTGGAAAAAGCCAATTAGCAAACACAGATGGAGACCTCAGTTACCAGGTGAATCTGGGATGATCTATGTGTGACAAATGGTGCTGTCAGGTCCTGTTATAGAGGAGTGGTTATTGTTTATCTTGAGAACATGCATGTAATTGGTTGTATCTGCTTGGCTCTATAAAATGGTAAGCTTTTTCCCCTTCTTTGCAATCTCTTTGTAGATTGCCTGTGATACACTCCACATTCTGATTTAATGATTATTCAATGATAGAATGGCTTAATTTCCAACATCTGAGTCTACCAGGCATGTTTTTGGCTATGGAAACTCTTCCGTTTGGATTCCTCCAGAAGTCTTTAGACAAAGACTTGAGTGCAAGCAGTTTATTTGGAACACTGGTGGAGGAGTAGGGAGGTGAGCAAGGAAAAAGAAAGCCAATGTTGGGTGAATTATTAAGATAATTATTATGCAGTGAGTGGTGGGAGCTTAATCTCACATGGAAAGTTGGAGAAATGTTGAACATGCGCATAGGAATTATATCACAAAGGGGTCAGGAAGTTGGGGTATTTATTCACTCCCAAGAGTCAAGGTTGTATGTAGGTAGGTATTCATTCTCTGGCAGATCCAACCTGTCTTTCTTGTGGGCAAAGTTTCCCTCAGTGGTTCAGCAAGAAGCTGGCAGGCATAGCGATATGGATTCTGCCTGTGAGAAAAGTGCCCACCTTGGAGATCAGGGCAGTAAAGTCAGGACCCAGCAGCATCTACAACAGGAACCTACAGTAGGGTGCCAAGTTGACACCAGAATGCGTAGCCCAGATGCCCTCAGTGCTGGACTTGGACCCAGCCACTGACAGTATGGTGCCCACACAGTCTTCAGCTGTCATTTCTTTAGGACTGGCTTAGCATCAGAGCCGTGCCTAAGGACATGCTCACATCTGATGACTGATCTGTATGGGAGTGTAAAGGCTGGGCCATGTTGGCCCTAGCTGGCACAGTGCTAGACGGCTGTTCTGACCCAGCTACGGAGGCCACATACATTGTGACGGCATTGTGGCTCTTCTCCTTCAGCCCAGCTCTGCTCTCTGCTGCTCCCTCTCTCACGGTTCATCCTAGGATTCTGCTTAACAAACATCCTGCACTAAAAACCCTTTCCCAAGTCTGCATCCCACACAACCCCACCTACTTTAATGTGGAAGCAGCAATTCCAGGGATGAAAGCACATTGGCTCAATATCCTGAGATTATTATCCTCTGCTAAGCAACTGTAAAGGATCTACCCTACCCAGTTCCTCCAAAGTAAGCAATGTTGGGTCCTTATAAGGGCAATAATCATTTTAAATAAACAATTATCTCCATTCTTCTCAGGGAAAATTCTCTTCCAGTTTGGGCTGTTTTCTTTGTGCGTTGCATGGTTCTTGAAATGAGCCCTCTTTTTCTTGCTTCAGGGACCTCATTTCTCTTTTTCAAGGTAGTTCTGGTCAACCACATTCCATTTCCACCAACTGATTTCTAAGGAAATATTTATTTCTCTGCAGTATCTGCCCAAAGTTGGCTGCCACCTTAAAGAAGCATTGGCCTGAGGTTGTAGCCCATCTCATCTGAGTGCTGGGAATATGTGTGCTTCCTTCACCTGCTGCACTTGCTTTCCTATGAAGGCAATAGAAGAGGAGTTTGAATTCCCTTCAAGGAAGAAGCTCTTCCTCCTCAGTGGCTTGGCTGAAGACACACTCCCCACTGTAGTACATCAGAGAATGTTCCGTGATACTGTGAGCCAGCCCTTTGGCAGACTCAGGTCAAAGATCATGTAATATGCAGTATTTGGGATTTTATACCCTAAAACTTAAGGATGGTCCATCAATGGAAAGAAAAGCAAAAGAAATATTAGGGTTTTTATAAAAACAGAAAAATGTTGCTTGTTTACATTTACAAATAGCCTGCTTTTACAATTTGTTTGTGCTTTTTATAATATAGAGCCTTTTTTCAATAGAGCCATTTTTAAAAAAAAGATCTATTTGAGAATGAGACAGTGTGAGCATGTGTGTGAGTTAGGGGAAAGGCAGAGGGAGAGGGAGCCAAGCAGACTCCGGGTTCAGGGGAGCCCTACCCAGGGCTTGATCCCAGGACTCTGGGATCATGACCTGAGCAGAAATCAAGGGTCAGATGTTCAACCAACTAAACTATCCAGGTGCCCCTAGAGCCATTTTTAGTTCACCCAATAAGTATCTGAAACCTCATCCTAATTTTGGAATCATCGTGTTTTTTCCACAGACTCTGCTTATACACACGGGCATGGACACAGACACACACACACACACTTTGGGTAAATCTCTCTATCCCTGGGTACAATTGCTGTTTATTCCAGGGGCTGGAAAATACCTCAACAGTCCCATAATTGAGTAGCACTCTCTATGTACCCTCTTACAGAGTCAGGCATAATACCTTGCAATTTTCCAAGAAACATAAGTTAAAATTGTTTGCTGTCAAAGCAAGCCACAGGGTGGGAAAAGATATTTGCAACATATAAAAGCGGCAAATCTATGCTCATAGGTTCTCCTAGAAACAACCCAAATGTCTATCAACAATAGAATGGAAAAGCAAATTGTAGTACATTCTTGTAAAATAATACCACACAGTAACAACAAGGACCAAACTATAGCTTCCAAGACACCCTGGATAAACCTCATAAGCATAATATTGGGTGTCAGAACCAAGCATAATAGAATACAGCATGAGCCAATTTACTTAAGATCCTAGACAGGAAAAAGTAGATTATAGGGTTAGAAATCAGGATAGTGATTCCCTTCAGGGAGCTACTATTAGGGACAGGACCTGAGGCAGGGACTGGGGCTTCTGAGATACCGGATATTTTCCATTTTATTTGGACTTGGAGAGTGGTCAAGTGCTCTGTGATAAGTCATTGAACTGTTAACTTATTTTTGTGTGTGTATTTTCTGCATATTTGTTATATCCCAATTGAGAACACTACACATTTTAAGATGAGTTAGCTAAAAACAGAATTTACCAAACATTTTTTGAGTACCTACTATGTGTTCTTTAACAGGATAAGACATACGGGGATTTCAAATGAATAAACACATTATTCTTATTGTTAAGAAACTCAAAATCCAGTAATTTATAATAGGGGCATATTTGGGGGAGGGGGAATGAGTTCATGCTCTTCTAAGATCTCAGAGAGAATCAGGGAAGTTTTTCCTAATGTACCTATGCTCCACCTTTAGAATATCTCTACATTATTAGTATTTTTACTTTAGTCAGAGTCAATCATACCTGAAAGAATATGACAGAGATTTCAACAGTAACCACAAAAAAAAAAAAAAAAAATTCAAGTGAAGCATCTGATTTAACAAACTTGCTCATTTGTTGGTTTTGCTTTTTAGCTTGTACAGCAAACATATCCTGCTCAATGAATATTGAATGCATTTGTTGAATAAAGGCAGGCATCAGTATTCTGCTGGTGATATAAGTAGGAAATGGCTATTGTTAGCAGAGAAAATAATCTAGCTAAACATTAATCAGGACTTCAATGGGAATTTTGCTGCCTGAAAGTTGTTCTAGAATTTTTGAAAATTATATATGGGCTAAATTATTCCTTGGGATATTATGTGAAAAAAATCGTTATGTAACATGAAATATATTAAGGATAATGGTGTTTGCCATTTCTTGAACTAATTTATTTACTCTATTAAAGATGTTTGGAAAAGTAAAGACATGACGTTAATGTCCTTTGTGTTACTAAAAGATATTTTAGCTATTTTGATGACAAATATTAATGATTTTCACACAGAGCCTTCAGTATTTCAAGAGTTCACCTGATGGGTTTGGGATAGCTGATCAGAGCTTTAACAAAAGTGATGTGGATATCAAACATTCCTTAGGCTATTAAATATGCCTGAAAAATGTATATAGAAACACAATGATATGGTAACCAGGAGTTACTCATGAGGGCTGTTGTACTTGGAGACTGGCACAAATCTTGGCCAGGCAGTTGCTTTTATGACCCCACTGCTGACTAGTATCTTCTATTTGACAGAAATAATATACCACACATGAGCCTCTCACTAAATTCAGCTTTCCCTGAATGTTCACAAAGATTTATCTCACATAAGATGGATTGAACTTTCAAGGCTTAGGAAAAATTGTACATTTGTTCCCAACTTACCAGCTAAAAAGTATACCAAGCTCATGTCACACTTCAGAGGAAGGTCTCAAGGATCATTCTGATGCCCCAGGAAGGGAGAGCATACGATATTACCACCCAAGATCTTAAGACCGAGGCTTTAAAATACCCTTTTGTGGCCAAGCCCAAATGAGCATTAGTCATCTGGGCTATCATAAGTTTCCAGCCACTTGTTAAAAGTAACTTTTCAAGCCATAAATATAACTTTTCAGTGTTGCTTGAGAATTAGAATTTTTCATTAGGTTTTGGGTGACTACCATCTGGAAGTTGCTTAGAAGTACAGTTTGCCCTCGAATGATATGGAGGTTGGGGAACCAACCCCTATGCCACTGAAACTACATATATAGCTTTGACTCCTCAAAAAAGTAACTACTAATAGCCTACTATTGACCAGAAGCCTTACCCATAACATAAAAGTCAGCTAACACATATTTTGTATGTTATATGTATAATGTCCTGTGTGCTTACAATAAAGTAAGCTAGAGAAAAGAAAATGTTATTAAAGGGATCACAAGAAAGAGAAAATACATTGACAGCACAGATGTATCTATCAAAAAAAAAAAATTCACATTATAACTAGACCTGTGTAGTTCAAACCCATGTTGTTTAAGGGTCAACTGTATTTAAAGAAAGAAAGAAAAAAATCTATGTATATTTTGTAAATGTTCTCAATTTATTGGTTATTTTCTTATCTTTATAAATGGGCTATAAATGACAAATACCTAAAATAAAGAAGTAAGCTTTTGCTAACTCCTCTTTAGGTCTAATTTGTTGTAGAACAGTTGGATCCTGGTTGACGTCAGACCAAGGAATATTTATATTTATGGCTTGAAATGGTGTTTTTATATTAGGATAGCTAGACTACACTGTGGTAACAAATACATTCTCAAGTATCAGCGGTTTAATCCAGGAAGGTGTCTTTCTGACCCTGTGTCAGTCTTATTCAGGTCAGGCATCTCTCCTTGGGGAGGCTGTGGCTCAAGGATCTGAGTTGCCTCAGTCTTACTGCTCCTCTGTCCCACTGTTCCAGCCATGATGGAGGAAGAGGAGACAACATGTAGAAGCCATACCAGCTCCTAACGGCTTTGGATGGAATGTGACACACTAACTCTGTTCCCTTTCCCACCTGTGAGGACTCAGTCACATGTCTCTGTGTGCCCAGGAAGGGGACAATTAGTCTCTGTCATGGTTACTTTCATCAACCAGACTTGTATTGTTTGCATATCTCAGGAGCTCTCTGCGCCCCCCCCCCCCATTTGTTGCTTTCACCCAAATGTAAATATGATGGAGAAATAGAAAGATCAAGGATGAGCTTTCTCCACTTGACGTAGGACATTCTTTTCCAAGCTAACATACTTCCTTGTCACTTTAAATGGTACAAGTTGTCTTCTTGGCATTCCAAGATTCAAATAAATATGTAAATTCATGTATCTATCTACCTCTACATAGATACATGTTATAGGCATAAAATCTACAAAATATTTTGTTTTTTTTTATAAGGATAAAAAGGTGTTTATATTTTCTGCAGTATTTTTAAGGAGATTTTAAGGGATTAAAGGCATTTGAAGGGATTAAAGCTTATCTAATAACTATCAGTTGACTTATTTAATCAGGACCTCATTTGAGGTCTTCTTGTGCCTCAGCAATTCTGATAAAACATTATTGGTGTTACAATAGTTCAAGGTGTCTTTTTCTCTTGCTTCCATCTCTGTCTATTCAACTTAGCGTTTATATAATTTTCTTTCCTCGCCTGGTCTTTATTATCTGCACACACACACACACACACAAATCCACATACACAATAGCATTTTGACAGATTAGGACCTTAAGTGAAATTTTTCGGGGCAGAAGGGAGGCTTAGAGAAATGATCATATGAGATAAGGCAAATAAATACCTTTACCATCTTGCCTAGGAGCTCATTCATACAATCTAGCCCTGCCCAAGCTCACACTCTCCATATGTGACCCATTCATCATAGGAATCTCTGGAAGAATAGTCTTCTATCTCACTTCAGGGGGGTCTCTGGGAGAATATTCCCCTCCTGCTGTTCATTGCCTGCAGAAAATCTGCTTGTCTTTTAGGTGTCCTAGATTTTGGCAAATAAAATTTTCTCCGTCTTGTTACACATCGGCATATCCTATCTATGTCTTAACAAGCGTTTAGGTGATTTACAGTAAAAATCAGTTACAATAAAGCTGTGAAGCATGAGCATCAAAGGATAAGACAGGAATAATGAAGAGGAACAACAAAGCCAGTTAGGCCAGACTTCAGAAAAACTATTGTGATTAACTTGGAAACCTAGTTCCAAGCTTTCTGGCTGCTAAGGTTATTAAGGAAACTCATTAATTTTCATTTCAGTTAATCTGATATGTTTCTTTTTTCAGTTTGCCGTGTTCTTCTTGATTTGGGCTCTGTCATCTGATGTTTGACCCACCTTTGTTTCACTTATTCACCTTTATTTCTTTAACCTGTATTCCTCGTATGTCCTCCTTCATTGATCCAAGTCAATTTGGGTCAATTCAGATTCATCGACTAAGTCGATGAAAAAAATGTGAGCAAAACAGGGCCAAATAGAGCTTTGTGGAATGTTTTGGAGATAACTTTCACTATTAACTTCCACTCATTCATTCATTTGTTCTCTCAAATATTACCGAACACTGACATGTTCCAGACACCATGCAAAGCATTTGGGAAATAGTTATTAGTTTTCCCTGCTCCTAAGTAGATTGCAATCTAAAGAAAGTAAAGCTTAGAGAGGTTTAGCAACTTATCTGAATTTAAACAGAGATCCAGTCAAATTACAGAGCTAGAATTTGAAACTAAATCAGTCCTCATCAAAACCAATGCTCTTAGCTTTTAGCCCTCTACTGCGTCTGTGGGAGGCAGGATTTCTACAATGCCCTTCACAAAAATGTCCTTCCTGGTCCATAGAAGCTGAGAATATGATGATTGTTATCTGGCAGATAGCCTTAAGATTATTTGGGTGGCCCTGCCTGGTCACATGATTCCTTAAAAGCAAAGAGCTTTCTCAACTAGTAGCAGATGAGGAACTATGAGGTTCAAAGCATGAAGGAGATTCAGTATACTGTAGCTGCCTTTGAAGATGAAGGGGGGGTGTCATGTGAATAAATGAGGGTGCCCTCTAGGAGCAGAGAGCCCCTACTAGCGAACAGCCAGGAAGGAATTGGATGCCTCAGACCTACAGCCATAAACTAAATGAGCTTCGAATTATGCTCATGTCTAGAGCCTCCAGTTAATAGCCCAGCCTGGATGACCCCTTGATTTTGGTCTTGTGAAACCCTAAGTAGAGAACCCAGTCAAGCTTACTGGATTTCTGACCTACAGAATCGTGAGATCATGTATTATTTAAGCTACTAAATTTGGGGTGTTTGTTATACAGCAATAGAAAACAAACATGTCTTCTCAGATTAAAAAATAACAACAACAACAAAAAGCCCACCTTCTTTGGGTAGTTGGTAAATCCACTGTGAATTGAAACAGATGTGTCTGGGTGCCTGAGTGGCTCAGTCAGTTAAGCATCTGCCTTCAGCTCAGGTTGTTATCCCAGGACCCAGGGTAGAGCCCCACACTGGGCTTCCTGCTCAGCAGGGATTCTGCTTCTCCCTCTCTTCCTGCCCCTCTCCCTGCTTCTTTTATTCTCTCTCTCTCTCAAATAAATAAATAAATAAAATCTTTTAAAAAACACAAAAAACCCCAGATGTGTCGTACCTTCTACAAGAACTTAATGTTTTCTTAAATCATGAGAAACTTCCATGAAACCCAATTGTAGCTGCACATCAGACACATACTTCAAGCGGTTCTTTACATTCAGTGAGGTGCTTTCCTACATATTTCTCTTTGGGGAGCTAGGAATGGCAGGTGTCTCTGGTGCATTCGCCCAATAGGGAAACAAGGTCTCTGAGGTTTAGGAGACTTGTGTAATGTCACATAGAAAATCAGTGGTGGATCTGGATTTTTAAGTGTGTTTTTCTTTATCTTAAAAAAAGTCTTCTTTCCTTTAGGAAGCGAGATTCCTAAATCTGACTCTGGGCCAAAATTACCTCTAAAGGTGGATTTAATGTCTGATGCAGTTGTGACATTTACATAGGGAAATATTTTATAGTTGGTTTTTCTATTCTCATTTTTAGACATATTTCATTACCATAGCGTCTTGGGTTTTGCCAGCAAAATGTCTTCTAGTGACCTCAATTACATGCTTTTGATTTGTTTAAACCATGCCATTTCCATTTCAGTAGTGATCCAACTGGTTGACATTTGATAGAACCTCACACCCATTGTTATATGAATAGACACCGAAAATCATTTTGATGCAGAAAAAGAAAGCAACTAAGTTTAGATTACTAAAGAAAAGTCAGACCAAACTCTTTGACCTTAAGCCCCAAAGAGCACAGTATAAATACTGGGCAAACTATTTTTGTCCTCTGCTTTATAAATGAGTTCTTTTCTTTCTTCTGTTGACTACTGTCTGGCACAGCTGCTGTTTTCAGAGCATGAAAAGATGGGAATCGTGAAAGCCCGGAAATAAAGCCTTTCCTGAACCACGTTGGCCTGTGAATCATGGCCCGTGTCCCCCATTGCCTGCGTATAACCTCTAAGTCATTTGTGAATGAAGGAGCATAGGTTAGGGATGGCATCAAGAAAAGGAGTCAAGACTGATAGTTTCTATTTCTGGGTCTACATTGATGATAAAATGACTTTAGAGAAGTCATGTTAACTTTTTTCAGGGTCCCTACCTGTGAAATAGAAACACTTTTTTTCTTGAAGATGATATAAAAACCTTATTCTCACAGCTGGATTCTCTTAAACTTCTTCCTTGCCTTCAACCCTGTACACCAGCTCTGTGACCTATGCTTTTTCTTGGCAGGGGGGAATCTCAGGACAATAACCCAAATGACTCCGTTTTGATGTTGGTGCACTTGGAGATTCAAGCTCTGGTTGGGTTCTGGCTTTAGTTCTCTACTCAGAGGAAATCACTCCACTGAAATGTATGTTTATTATTCTCCGTGCTCCCTCTTTTTTTTTTTTTTTTCTCACTTTTCCCAGATGGTACTTGTATTTAATGTAGACAAAATTCGAGGGTATGTCTATGATAGTTGCTTTTTTAGTTCCACATTATATTCCTGAGGTTCATCCATGTTTTTACATATATCTGTAATTCATTAATTTTCACAAGAACACAGTGTTTCATTGTATGACTGCCATGCAGTTTATCTTTTTTACAGTCAACGAACATTTGGGTTGTTCCCATTTTTCTTTCTATTACAAAAAATGCTGTTATGAATATGCAATTGTCTTCTAGAAGTACTTGCTGGGTGATATAGTTTTCAAAGATGCTTGTCTTAATTGACAATTCCATACATGAGTAACTCCAGATCCTTGCCAACTTTATATTTTGCCAGAATTTTTAACTTTGCCAGTTTGATAGTTGTAACGTGATACCTCATTGTGGTTTGAATTTTTATTTTCCTGGTGAATAACATGGCTGAGAATCTCATATTTGTTGGCCTTTTGGCTTTACTCTCCTCTAATGACCTATTCAATGTGTTGTTTCAGTTTTCTATTGGTCATTTGCTTTTTTACTTAATGATTCATTGAAGTTCTTTATATATTCTAGATAGTATTCCTTTGTCAGTAATGCATATGGCAAACATTTTTCTAGTTTGTGCTTTGTATTTTCTCTTTGATATCCTTTAGTGAACAAAAGCTCTTACTTTTTTAAAAGATTTTTAATTTATTTTAGAGAAAGAGAGGGTGAGAGAGAGAGGGAGTGAGAGTAAGTGAGCAGGGGGCTGAGGAGCAGGGGGAGAGAATCTCAAACAGACTTCCTGCTGAGCATGGAGCCTGAGACAGGGCTCGATCTCATGACCCTAAGGTCATGACCTGAGCTGAAATCAAGAGTCAGATGCTTAACCAACTGAGCCACCTATGTGCCTTTAAAGTTCTTACTTTAATTTAGTTAATTTACCCATATCTTATGATTTACATTTTTTTTGCATCTTGTTTTAGAAAAAATTTCCCATCTTTAATATTACAGAAGTGTTGTTCCATGTTGTGCCTAAAGATCTTATAATGCTTCCTTTTTTATTTAAGTCTTTAGTCCATTTGGAATTGGTTTTTGTCATGAGGTAAAGGAGGGCTTAGATTTCATTTATTCCACATAATAATAATTGTTCCTGTCATATTTATTAAAAGCCTATTTTTCCCTACTCCTGTGCAATGCCTAACTCTGACATGTCAAGTTTCCACTCTTTTTTCCCCAAGTTTTTATTTAAATTCCAGTTAGACAACATATAGTGTAATATTAGTTTCAGGTGTAAGATTTAGTGATTCATCACTTCATACAACACCCAGTGCTCGTCATAGCAAGTACTCTCCTTAATACCCACCACCTGTTTACCACCTGTTTGGCCCATTCCTTTCCCGACCTCCCCTTCAACTCTGTTTTGACCTCTAATGTTTCGTTGATCTATTTGTCTTTTCCTATGATAATAGTGTCATACTTCTCAAAGCTTTATGAGAATTCTCTCTTTTTTTAAATTAATAAATACCTTAATCCATTTCACATACCACTTGACTTCACTTCTGGCAACCACTAATCTGTTCTTTGTATCAGTTTGGTTGTTTCTTTTTAGATTCCACATATAATGTGAGATTATATAATATTTATCTTCCTCTGTCTGACTAACTTCACTTAGAATAACATCTTCAAGTTCCATCCATGTTAGTTCAAATGGCAAGAACTCATTTTTTTTTTTATGGCTGAATAGTGTACCATTATATATAGATATCACAACTTCTTTATGCATTCTTCTATCAATGGGCACTTGAGTTGTTTCCATATCTTGGCTATTGTAAATAATGCTACAATGAACATGGGAGTGAAGGTATCTTTTTGAATTAGTGTTTTTCTTTCTTCAGATAAAGACCCAGAAGTGGAATTGCTGATTTATATTTTTTAGTTTTTTGAGGAAAATTCATACTGTTTTCCATAGTGGCTGCATGAATTTACATTCCTACCCATGGTGCACAAGGGTTCCTTCATTTCCACATCCTCACCAACACTTGACATTTATTTATTCATTTTTAAAAATTTTTAGTTTTTTTTTTTAAGACTTTATTATTTATTCATGAGAAACACAGAGAGAGAAAGAGAGACAGGCAGAGACACAGGCAGAGGGAGAAGCAGGCTCCATCCAAGTAGCCTGACGTGGGAGTTGATCCCAGGTCTCCAGGATCAGGCCCTGGGCTGAAGGTGGCGCTAAACCGCTAAGCCACCTGGGCTGCCCAGATTTTTAGTTCTTTTTTTTTTTTTTTTTTTTTTTTAATATTTTATTTATTTATTTGAGAGAGAGAGAGAAAATGATCAGGGTGAGAAGGAGCAGAGGGAGAGGGAGAAGCAGGCTCATCACTGAGTAGGGAGCCTGATGTGGGGCTGGATCCCAGGACCCTGGGATCATGGCCTGAGTGGAAGGCAGATGCTTAATTGACTGAGCCACCCAGGTGCCACCACACTTGATATTTGTTATCATTTTGGTTATGGTCATTCTAACAGGTATGAGGTAATATCTCAGTATGGTTTTGATTTGCATTTCCCTGATGACTAGTGATGTTGAGCATCTTTTCATGTACCTGTTGGCCATCTGTATGTATCTCTTCTTTGGGAAGATGTCTTTCCATATCCTCTGAGGATTTGAGTAGGATTGAGTAGGATTTTTTTATTCAATTGTTTGTTTTTGTTATTGAGTTGTATGAGTTCTTTATATATTTTGGATATTAACTCTTTATCAGGTATATGATTTACAAATATTTTCTCCCATTCAGTAGGTTGTCTTTTCATTTTGTTGGTGATTTTCCTGCTGTGCAGAGCTTTTTAGTCTCATTTGTTTATTTTTTTTTTTTTTTAAACTTTTTTTTTTTTAAATTTATGATAGTCACAGAGAGAGAGAGAGAGAGGCAGAGACACAGGCAGAGGGAGAAGCAGGCTCCATGCAGGGAGCCCAATGTGGGATTCGATCCCGGGTCTCCAGGATCGCGCCATGGGCCAAAGGCAGGTGCCAAACCGCTGCACCACCCAGGGAACCTTCATTTGTTTATTTTTGCTTTTGGAGTCAAATTCAAAAAATCATCACCAAGACTGATGTCAAGGAGATTACCATCTATATTTTCTTCTAGAAGTTATGGCTTAAGGTTTTATGGTTAAGTCTTTATTTTGAGTTAATTTTTGTGTGTGGTGTCAGTTAGTAGTCCAGTTTCATTCTTTTGCAAGTGACTGTCCAGTTTTCTCAACACTATTTATTGAAGAGACTGTAATTTACTCAGTGTATATTGTTGACTTTTCTGTTGTAAATTAATTGACCATCATGGGTGTATTTCTGGGCTATTCTGTTCCGTTATTATATGTGTCTATTTTTATGCCAATACCATACTGTTTTAAATACTACAGGCTTGTAATAGAATTTGAATTGCGACTGTAATGTCTCAAGCTTTGTTTTTCTTTCTAAAGATTATTTTGGCTATTTAAGGTCTTTTGTGGTTTAATACAAATTTTAGATGTTTTTTTTTTCTAGTTCTGTGAGAAATTCTATTGGAATCTTGATAGGAAAAATTCCACTGGAATCTTGAATCTATAGATTGCTTTGGGTAATATAAACATTTTAACAATATAAGTCTTCCAATCAATGAAAATGGAATATATTTCCACTTATTTCTATAAGTCTTACTCAATTTCTTTCATCAAAGTCTTGTAATTTTTAGTGTACAGGACTTTCACCTCCTTGGTTAAATGTATTCCTAGGCATTTTATTCTTTTTGATGCAAAGGTAAATGGGGTTGTTGTCTTGATTTCTCTTTCTGATAATTTGCTGTTTCTGTACAGAAGCACAACAGATTTTTTGCATATTAATTTTGTATCGTGCAACTTTACTGATTTCATTTTTAGTTCTAACAGTTTTTTAGGTGGAGTCTTTTAGTTTTCTCTATATAATATCATGGCATCTGGAAATAGTGACAGTTTTACTTTTTTCTTTCTCATTTGGATGACTTTTATTTCTTTTTCTTGCTTAATTGCTCTGGCTAGGACTTCTAATACTATGTTGAATAAAGTAGTGAAAATAGATGTCCCTTTCTTGTTTCTTATCTTAGAGGTACAGCTTTTCACCATGGACCATGATGTTAGCTGTTGGCTTGTCATATACTGCCTTCATTTTGTTGAAATACATTTCTACTATACCTACTTTTTGAGGATTTTTATCATGAATGGATGTTGAATTTTGTCAAGTGCTTTTTCTGCATCTATTGAGATGATCATATGACGTTTATGCTTTATTTTGTTAATTTGGCGTATCAGGTTGATCGATTTGTGATTGTTTTACCAGTCTTATATCCCTTGAATAAATCCCATTGATCATCATGTATGATTCTTTTAATGTGTTGTTCAATTTGGGTTGTTAATATTGTTTTGAGGACTTTTTTCATCTCTGTTAATCAAGGATATTGGCTTCTAATTTTCTTTACTTGTGGTGTTTTGTCTGGCTTTGGTATCAGAGTAATGCTCGCCTTATAAAATGAGCTTGGAATTATTTCCTCCACTTCTATTTTTTGGAATCGTTTGAGTAGGATTGGTGTTAAATCTTCTTTGTATATTTGGTAAATTTAAATATTATATATACATATATCTACACCCACATATATGTATGTTTATATATACACATAAATATGCATGTATATGCATATATATGTAATTTTTATTATAGATATAATTTTTTTACATTGTATCTATGAATAAGATTGACCTGTAATTTCCCATTTCCATGCTCTTATCAGTTTTTGATGTAAGGTTATGCTAGCTTTATAAAATTACTATGTTCCTACTTTGTTTTTTAAGTAAGCTCTAGGTCCAACTTTGGACTTGAACTCATGATCCCAAAATCAAGAATCACATGCTGTACTGACTAAGGCAACCAGGTACCTTTTTTTCACTTTTTTGTTTGTTTGTTTTTGTCTCTACTTTTTAAAAGAAGACTTTTGATTGATTAATTAAAAAAAATGTTAATAAGCATATTCATACATGCATATTGTTTTCTATTGCTTTTTGGGGCAGTTTTGTAAATTATATTTTTTAAGATCTGTCATCTAACTTTTCACATTTATTGGCATAAAGTTGTTATTATCTTTTTAATATTTGTAGCCTCTCTAACTTTATTCCATTTTCATAACAATATTATTCATTCAGTCTTTTTTCTTGAGCAGGCATGTCACACATCTGTCAATTTTATTAGTATTTCAAATGACCTAAATTTTCACATTTCCATTCCCTTCCATTAGGTGTTTGCTCTTCATTATTTCACATTCTTATTTTTATTTTTTCATTCTTTAGCTAGATAGATAAATTTTCAGCCTTTTCACTTTTCTATTATGTTATACATTCTACTATAAACACTACTTTTTAAAAAAATATATTCTACTATAGACACTACTTTGTGTTTCTTTTACAAGGTTTGTGACTTATGTACTATTTTTGTTGTAATTCAAATTCTAAATATTTTATACTTTCTCTTGTGAGGTGATCTGTGAGTTATTAAACTAACATTTTTAAATTTTCAAACATATAAGGATTTTCACTTACAGTTTTGTTTTTATAAGTAATACTTATGTAACTGCTTTGTAGTAAAAATGTGATCTACATGATATCAATCCTTTGACATTTTGAGTTACTTTAACTTTAGAAGTGGTTCATTTTTATAAATATTTTTCACGTACTTTGAAAGAATGTGTATTCTGAGGACATAGTGTTCAATATATGTGCATTAGATAATGTTTTGCATATTGTTCAAATCTATATCCTTACCCATTTATCTTGTGTTTGGTCTATTATTGGGAAAACTATGTTTAAGTATTGCACTTAAACTATGCACTTAAGTATTGCACTTAAACTATGTTTAAGTATGTTAAGTATTAAGTGGTGGAGTTATCTTTTTTAGGGTACTTCTGTCTATTTTTGCCTTAAGTGTTTTTTTTTATTTTTATTTATTTATTCATGAGAAACACAGAGAGAGAGGCAGAGACATAGGCAGAGGTTCCCTCCCTGCTAGGGAACCTAATTTGGGACTCGATCTCAGGACCACGGGATCACTAACTGAGCCAAAGGCAGATGCTCAACCACTGAGCCACCCAGGTGCCCCTGCCTCAAGTATTTTGAAGCTATGTTACATGGTATCTTGTTGCATCCTAATACCTTCTTTTGATATTAATGTCTAGGAGGATTGAGTTAATACAGCTGGCTAGGTTAGAGTTAATTTTCAGAGAACATTCTTCAGCTCTACTGAAAATCTTTCCTCTGTCTAAGAATTTATATCAATATGCATTTTAGGTGTACAAATAAAAGTAAGCATTAGATTAGTGGACTGTGTAAATAACACCAGCAGGATTTGTGCAAATTATTATTGCTTTTTGGTAGTGTTGGAGAAGCTCACTTTATATTTCTCTTGTTGGATTCATTAAATAGGTTTGCTACCACTTCTTTTCATAGTTGATACATTAACTTGTTCATGACTCTCTGAGTCTATTAGTCCCCTGAGAGGAAAAACATGATGCTGAAGACCATGAGTTGGTGATGGAAGAAAGATGAGGGAAGAGCCACAGAAAAGGACCCAGTTGGTTAATACCTGTCCAGAATGCTTTCAGTATCTTGCTTCTCCTTTGTAGCTTTTGGGGTCCTTGAGGAGGCAAGAAGGAGATGGGCTTTTAGAATCTGCTGTCCCAGTTTCAATTGTCACACAATAAATCATTAAATAACATTATACAGAGGGTGGATATGAATAACATTAAACATTGGACACCTAGACCAGCATTTTTGAAATCTTAGTTTCATGGCACCATTTAAAAAAAGTCCAAGTTACCTTTAATCCTAAACGTATTCAGAGGATGTTAGCAATTACCCATAATTTTGAGAGAGATGTAAGAACAATACATTTTTGAACCGTATAGTTTTGACAGAGCGTAGTTCCTTTTGAAGTGCTTTATCAGGAATGAAAATGATGAAGTGTGCTGAGAATATGCAAATACATTCAAGTGCACACAATTAAAACCCTGAGATGCATTGATGATAAATCACTTCACTGTGGTTGCAAGTATTCGCAATAGGAATTCAAATTGATAATTATGATTATATGATTCTTAGAATAGCTAACAGTTTTCCATTTTCATCTGCTCTTTGAAATAAAGGGAGGTATATCATAACAAAAAACCAATCTATAATAGGCAGATTGCATTTCAAATATACGGGAACTCTTTCTTCTCTCTGGCAGTCTTGTATAGAAGTGCCTTGAGAAAACCACAAGTAGGAAAAAAAAAAAAAAAGGCTGGTCCTATTCCCAGGATCTCACACTCCCAACCTCAGAATAAATCTCAAAAGTTCTATCTCCAAAATTATCTCCAATATAGGCTTTAAAGAACGAGAGTAGATGTTCTATGCACCCATTACAATGCAGAAGAGCAGTATTGGAATTTAAGCCACCTTCCAACCAATCCCTTCACCGAGCAAGTCATGACTGAGTCATGAACCACTGTATGATGGGAGTGTGTCTGAGGGTGTGTTAGGACTAATGTGGTTTTTTTGTCAACTGTGCCATTTCTTCTCTGTTTTTTGTTAGTTTCTTAGCTTGGAGGGGTGAGTCAAATTGAGTAGACAATCTTCCAATTCAGAACCCACAGTGATTGCAAATGGGATGGCTTTGCAGAGATACAGGAAGGCTAGCTTGGATGGATGCTGGGATCCCTGGGATCTCACTGGAGAGCTGGCTAGGTACAGTGAAATCAGCTCATTTCCTCTTGCACAGGATCTGCCTTAAAAAGGAGACTGTTCTGCTGTATACTCTCATCTCTTGTTTGCCTAGCCCCAGCTTACTTCAATGTTTAACTTTCAAATGTGCCGATTTTCAGATGTAGGCTCTATTATTGTTCAGGTATGATAAGGCCAACAGATCAGAGATGACTGCCATTGAAAAGACAGTATGTTACTCATGAACCATTTCCCAGGGGTGAGGGACATTCCATGCCCCACAGAGCCACACAGGAAAGCATCAGGGCCAGTCAGAGGCAGAGGGAGTGAGAGGAAAACATGAGCAGGAAACTGTGCTGTGGTTTCTGCAGGAATGAATGGGTGAGGGGGGTAAGAAGGCTTGGGATGGACCATTTTGAATGATTTCAGTGGGCTCTGGGGCATAGGACTGTTCTTAGTTGTCTGGGTAGAGAAACAGTGGCCCCAGAATGTAAAAGCCTGATAGAGGAGGTGGTTGGGGAGGGGGTACAGACACCATCAGATTGGCTGGCTTGCATATGAGATGCAGGCTGGGAAGTGAATCCTTTACTATCTCTAGGAACTGGCTAGCCCTGGGAGGGGCGGTCTCTAGTGAGCAAGCCCTCAAGATGTCAAAGCATCAGAATTGCATAGACCATACAGTGCTGTAATGACAAGTGTCCCCCTTCCCCTGGGTATTTCTCATGGCTTTGCACAATTGTCTAATGGTGACCCAGCTGATAGAGTCTGTATGCACTGACAGGACATCGTGTCTGAGTTAGGGTTCACCTTCCTGTCTCCCGCACTTAACCTGGGGTGGTGGATTCTGTATCGGACTTTGACTAAGACATCCTGAACCTCTCAGAGTTTCATCTGGGAACTGTGGACAAGGGCAGTCTTATCTATTGAGAATGAATCTGGAAAACAGACATGAAAGGGATTTAAAGCACAACATGCTGTACTGTGCAAGAATGATTCATGATTACTCGGTAGGGGAAGGGACATACCTCGAAAGAAGCATACACCAAAATAGAAATAACATACTACCAACAACGCAATGAAGTCTGTCTTTTTTAGTTTGATTTAAAGCTGACATAGTAAGCATGAACTCCATGTGGCATTCCTAAACTTAGAGTTTTGGCTCTGAATTGAGGTAATTTATAGAATTTGGCAACCCTCTAACTCACCATGGAGACGTTGGCCAAGTGTTGCAATTCTTAATCGAATCATCACAGTGCAGTATCTGTGTGTTCTTGTCTATTTCTTTTGAAGTAAGATTTGGGCAATTTCCCTGTATGCCCTTAAGCATTTTGGGTTTCCTCAAAACAGTTTCCACAAAACCTGTTTTCCTTTATGTCTGTGACAAAGTCCTAGAGAGGCTTTGATTATAGTGTTTGCCAATCTAGTTTAAAAAAGGCTTTCTCTTGACTCACTGGGGATCGTACCTGTAAGCTGAGGTTATTTCCTTGCATGCCTGGTGCATACTAGGTAGTAGCTGCTTAGTGTCCCAGATTTTATTTTATTATTTTTTAAAGGTTTTATTTATTTATTCATGAGAGATACATAGTGAGAGGCAGAGACACAGGCAGAGGGAGAAGCAGGCTCCCCCCAGGGAACCCGATGTGGGACTCGATCCCAGGACCCCAGGATCATGCCCTGGGCCAAAAGCTCAACCATTGAGCCACCCAGGTGTCCCAGTGTCCCAGATTTTAAAATAGAAGGTGGTGAGTCTTCCAGTAAGATTATGGCAATCCTCAAGAAGCAAACATAAAGAAGGCATAGAGAAGGTGATTATATTTGTGTTTTGAGGACGTTGGCAAGCAGACACAATCAAAATATACCATCAACAGAGAGGAAAGAGAGATGTGTGAGCTTGTAGAGCAGGATTAGAAACTGCATTACCCCAATAACAGGCAGGAAGCTGGGAACTGTGTTGACCATATGCCTGTTGTTTCCATTTATTATTTGAAATGTAAGCTGAGCCATCTCATTGTATAAGGAGGCCACGTGCACCAGCTGATGATACTAAAGTCCATAGAAGCTTCAAATTTCTCTGGAAATGCAAAAGAATGCTCTTCAATGTGGGCAGTAAAATAATTATGATTGTCAATGCTCAAGCTTTAAAAATACATTATATACTTTCATTTTTGGAATAATGTCTCTCAGTGGAAGGTGTTTTTCTCGATAAATAGGAAAACTGAAAATGTAGAAAGCAGTGGTGAGATTTACCTTGCTTAATGAGGAGAAAAATATCATCTGTAAAATGAAGATTAAAAACCTCATGCCCTCAGGGTGCCTGAGAGGCATAGTTGGTTGAACATTTGACTCAGTTTCAGCTCAGGTCATGATCTCAGGGTCGTGGGATCAAGCATTAGGCTTTGAGTTGAGCATGGAGGCTGCTTAAGATTCTCTCTATCCCTCTGCCTCTGCCCTCCTCCCCCAGCTCTCTCTCTCTCTTTCTCTCTCTTTGTCTAAAAATAAATAATTACACCTTAGTTTAAAAAAAAAGAACAACAAAAAAATCTGAATGTCTTCTGGAAATATCCATCAGCCTCCACATAAGTGGATCTTAGGCTGAATGACACAACTCTTTCACATTGCTAATTTCCCCATGTTTGCCTTACACGTCTGTGGATGGTCTTAGCCCTGGTTTTCTTAAGACTTTGGAAATTGTGAAGTAAGCAAACATTTGGTGGAGGCAGTTTCAGGCCCCTTGAGGGATTCTGGTCCCCTCCCCCTGTTACTTCCAGTGATCCCCTGGAAGTTCATATAGTTCAGGTCCTGAGGAGATAGGGGTTGGCACAGAGTAGGTATCTTTGGGTTTAATGTCAGATCCAGCTCTCAGTAGAGGCAGGCACATGGGCTCTCTGGTGATATCTTTTCCATCTCCCAGGGCTTTCCAAACCTGGAATTTGGGACTTTCTCCTTTCCTGACCCTTATACACTCATTCCTGCTAGGCTGGCTCTCCATCCTCATGGGAAAACCTTCCTTTACAATTCTTCTCTGTTGTCAGTTTTTGCTGCATTCAGCATCCTTTGCTTCTCTACTTGACCTGGATCCCACGGCCCAGTGTGTACAAATTCCTCATTCATATGTTAGCACACCTCAGCCCATATAGTATTGTCCTCACTTGTCACATCCATGCCTGGATAGGGACACTGTTTCCTGCCATTCCTAGGTGCCAAGAACTGATAGAGGAGGTTGAGGAATTTCTGAGGTGTCAATCCTCAGCTCTCTTCTGCCCCTAGGAAATTCTCCACTCTTACTTTGCTCAGATGATCATATCTGTCTAACAGGGACACCTTCATTTTCCCTTATATCACTTTGAGTGTTTGGAGGATATTTTTGAGATATTAACCTATGTCAACTTTATTTCTTCCAGAATTTCTTCTTTTTCTTGCTATGCAGAGAAGCAGTGAAGTGGCTCCACATTCATGGTCTTAGCAGAGGGTAGGACAGGGTGGGTTTGGTTACAGAAAATCCCCAAGCTCTTAGGAGAAATGGAGAATTGAGAATTGACACAATGTTTGGATGAAACAAGAAAGAAGGATTCTCGTCCCCACCTTACTCTAATCCTTCCTCAAACTAGAGGATTCCTTCGGGATGCTGGGGAGAACAGAGACTCTGTGAAGCTTGGAGAGAGGGAACCCACTACCTTCTTGTTCAACAGAACTGCAGGGAGAAAATGGAGTCATGGCATTTAAGTGGATGGGGCTTTAGTGTGACAGAGACTGCTATGGTCCTGGTGTGGCACAAAGGCCACAGCAAGAGTCCCCTGTCACTGAAATGATGTGGAAGCAGAGAAAGCCTCCAAACCAAAAGCACATGCATGTCTTAGTGGAAATTCCTGACCATGTTTTAGTGTTCTGAGCACCCTGGAACCTTGATAGAGCCCTGGGAAATGAAGTAGGGTCCGGAGAATCAACTAGGATAAAATTTCCAACAATTTAGTGGGTCGAGGGCTTTTAATGCAAATTAGGTTGAGTTACAGAAAAGACCATTTGTATTTATTGCACACTTGAGTTAAAGACTGAGTAAGATTCACTGAAGGGGCACCTGCACCCCGGTATTTATAGCAGCAATGTCCACAATAACCAAACTATGGAAAGAGCCCACATGTCCACAGACAGATGAATGGATAAAGAAGATGTGTGTGTGTGTGTGTGTGTGTGTATGAAATATATATATGAAATGAAATATATATATTTCATTTCTTGATGGCTGAATAGTATTCCACTGTGTGTGTGTGTGTGTGTGTGTGTGTGTGTGTGTGTCTATGTGTGCATGCAGTCATCAAAAAATGAAATCTTGGGCAGCCTGGGTGGCTCAGCAGTTTGGCACCACCTCCAGCCCAAGGAGTGATCCTGGAGACTCGGGATGGAGTCCCATGTTGGGCTCCCTGCATGGAGCCTGCTTCTCCCTCTGCCTGTGTCCCTGCCTTTCTCTCTCTCTGTGTGTCTCTCATAAATAAATAAATAAAAATCTTTAAAAAATGAAATCTTGCCATTTGCAATGACATGGTTGGAGCTAGAGGGTATTATGCTAAGTGAAATGTCAATCAAAGTCAACTATCATATGATCTCACTTACATGTGGAATTTAAGAAACAAAACAGATGATTATGGGGAAGAGAGAGAAAAACAGAACAAGATGAAATCAGAGATGGAGACAAACTATCTGGGGGAAACAAACTGAGGGTTTCTGGGGGAGAGGGAGGTGAGGGGATGGAGTTACTGGGTGATGGACATTAAGGAGGGCATGTGATGTGATCAGCACTCGATATTATATAGGATTGATGAATCACTGAACTCTACCTCTAAAACTAATAATTCATTATATGCTAATTAATTTAAATTAAAAATATAAATAAATAAGATGGAGGGAGGAGACTGAGATTCAGACCAACCTCATTGCATTCTGTTCCATTTTCACTTCAAGCACACCATGCCACCAACCTGAACTATTGTTTAATATTGTCTAACATCTACCAAATCTTTGCTACAACATACAGCCCTTCTTGTATTAGGCAACTTTAAGTCTCAAGGGAACAGGTGTCTAACTCAGACTACCTAAGACAAGAAGGTGAGTCTGCTGGCTCATGCGATCTAAGGACACAATGAATGGGAAAACCATCGGAAAGACAGTAATGTAGTCATGCCTCAGAAATAACTGGAACTTGGGTCTACTTGCCCTTAGGTTTCTTTCTCTTCATTTCTTCCATCCACTTCTCTCTGAAAACCAGAATTATTATCTTTCTTTGCAGACTGACTGGCTTATTCTAGCAGGGAAGAAATATGATTGCTGACAGCACCAAAGTTTTTCATGTTAAAATTTCTGCTATGGGGAAAAGACTGACTCATGCTTTCTCTTTGGTACCATATTTAGAAATCCACATATTCCTTGTGTCAGCTGCAGGGTTCGAGGTGGGGGTAGAAATAGTTGACAGAAAGGCTGGGCAAGGGTTGGAACTGATAGAATCATAGATGTCTATGACCCATCTTGAAGAGAGGTAAGCTGTTAGTACTCAGGGGCAGTCATTTAGGTGGGCTAGGAGCACACACATTCAATCACAGCAAGTAAATACTCATAAAGGAATAGGAGTATATTACTTGTACTGCTTTCACTTTTTTACTGCTTGTCCTCCTCAGTTTCTTGCAGTCTGTTTCCTGCTTTGATCACCAAGAAGACATTCTCTTAAAGGTCATTGTGCGTGACCTCGTAATTCTCCAATTCAGCTACCTCTTCTCTCTCTCTCATTTTTAATAACCACACTCTTTTATCTTTCTACAATAGTTGACTCTGTTAATGGCCTCATTTTGCCAAAACACTTTTTTCCCAGCTCAAATTCATGTGCCCATTTTTACCTGTTTTTTTTTTTTATGTCTCCCAGATGGTGCCTTCTGGGCCCTTTGCTGATTTTTCCTTTCTCTTTCAGCTCCTTAATCGTAGGCAATCATCATGTTTCTGACCTCCATCTGATTTTTCTCTGCTCTCTTTCCTACTGTGGCTCGAAGGCTCCAGTAGCATTTTATTTTCCACAGCATAAAACCAAAAGCACTAAATCTTCAAAAAGCTAAAGCGAAGTTAATATTCCAGAATAATAATATGATGGGTAATAATAACAGCAAGAATTGACAATTATTGAGCATCGATCAC
Source organism: Canis aureus (assembly GCF_053574225.1). Taxonomy (NCBI): domain Eukaryota; kingdom Metazoa; phylum Chordata; class Mammalia; order Carnivora; family Canidae; genus Canis; species Canis aureus. Next base: position 30,792,105 of record NC_135640.1, on the reverse strand, counting down.
TGCTCTAAGCGCTTCACTTGAATTAAACTATTTGATGTTCATCCCACATGATGAATACTTTTCTCTGTTACTCTCCTTTTAACAGATAAGAAAAAGGGCATTAAATCCTTATCCAATGTCAAATGATGAAAAAGGCAATGTTCATACTTGGGGAGTCTCCTGAACATGCCTAGAGCTTCCTGGCATTCTCATTTTTTTTTCTGGTGATTGGCATCCATACTATCATTCAACATTCTGCTCCTCCTTCAAGGAAGACATTCCCAGATTACCCCTTCTCAGTGCTTAAATGATTCTTTCCCTCCTTTGAATTCTCATGGTGTCTTGTGTGTGCCTTGCTAATAAATTTGTAATTTCATATTCTACTTGATTATTTAAAATATGTCATCTTGTTTAGTAGACCATAAGCATCTGTAGGTTTGTGTGCCTCCCACCATTTCCAATTTTCCAAACACCATTTGTTGAAGAGACTGTCTTTTTTTCCATTGGATAGTCTTTCCTGCTTTGTCAAAGATTAGTTGACCATGTAGTTGTGAGTCTATTTCTGGGTTCTTATCACATAAAGTTCTGGGCACTTTATCATGGATGCTCAATTACTGCTTATTAAATGAATAGATAAGCCTTTTGTCAAATAATTAATACTTACTGAGAATCTTTTGCAAGGCTCTATTGACCGGAGCTGCTTAAAGTGTGGCCTACAGGTTGGTGCTATTCCTGGAACTATTTGGTTTTAGTGCTTTTGGTTTTATGCTGATGGTTAGGTAAGGAGCTAGTATCATATGAGTAAATCAACATATAGCCTTCTTCATTAAGAAAGTCCTATTAAGGACATCAAATCAATGTGCAATTTGCAAATTTCCAAAGAAGACATATAGACGGCTTACAGACATATGAAAAGATGCTCAGCATCAGTCATAATCAAGGGAATACAAATCAATACCATGATGAGATATCACCTCACACTTGTCAGAATGGCTAAATTTTACAACACAAGAAAAAACATGTGGTGGCAAAGATGCAGAGAAAGAGAACCCTCTTGCACTGTTGGTGGGAATGCAAACTGGTGCAGCCACTCTGAAGAACAATTTGGAAGTTCCTCACAAAGTTAAAAATAGAATTACCTTACGACCCAGCAAGTACACTAGGTATGTACCCAAAGGATAAAAAATGTAATTTGAAGGGATATATGCACCTTGATGTTTATAACAGCATTATCAACAATAACCAAACTATGGAGAGAGCCCAAATGTCCATCAACAGATGAATGGATAAGGAAGATGTGATATATCTATATCATCTATATCTATATCTATATCTATATCTATATCTATCTATCTATATATCTATACACACAATGGACTATTACTCATCCATTAAAAACAATGAAATCTTGCTATTTGCAATGACATGGATGGAACTAGACGATATGCTAAGTGAAATAAGTCAGTTAGAGAAAGACAAATGCTATATGATCTCACTCTTATGAGGAATTTAAGAAAGAAAACAGATGAACATTTGAGAAGGGGGAAAAGAAAAAAAAAGAAAAGAGGGAAACAAGCCATAGGAGATTCTTAACAACAGAGAACAAACAGAGTTGATGGAAGGAGAGGTGGGGGGAAGGGGGATGAGCTAGATGGGTGATGGGATTAAAGAGAGCACTTGATGTGTTGAGCACAGGGTGTTGTATGTAAGTGATGAATCACTGAATTCTACTCTGATATTGCATTGTATGTTAACTAAAATTTAAATAAAAAAAAAAAACCCGAAGTCCTGCTAGGAAAAAAAATGTCAGTTGAATGAAAGAGTATGCAAATAACACAGGAAGTAAAAAAATAGTTTGAAGGCCTGTATTTTGAGTAGCACTGCTCTAGGGGATAGAAGGCAGGCATGATATGACTTCTGCTCCTGGGGACTTATGTTCTAGTTGAAGATAAATAATATGATATTTTATTTTATGTTTTCATTTTTAAAAATTTAAAAAATATTTTATTTATTTATTTGGCCCAGAGAAAGAGGGTGAGAGAGCAATAGCACAAGCAGGGGGAATGGCAGGCAGAGGAGAGGGAGAAGCAGGCTCCCCGCTGAGCAGAGAGCCCAGTGTGGGGCTTGATCTCAGGACTCTGGGAACATGACCTGAGCCAAAGGCAGATGCTTAACCAACTGAGCCACCCAGGACCCCCTATAATATGATATTTTAAAACAGGAACAGCAACAGCTAGATCACAAGATGATAAGCATGCAGGTGAGAAAAGAATAAAAGAATAAAAGAATTAAAGTGAGTCCAAACTTTTGACCCAACTCTGATTACTGCAGATCAAGAAACAAAATCTCAGACACATTATTATAGGCAAGTCTTAATAATGCAAAATGCTTCCATGGAAGCAAAAAAATGAGAAACACAATTCAAAATATGACCAGATGTTAACTGTGATATGAACATTCATAACAGTTATAGCTGATATGGGTACCACAAAAAAATTCTCTGATCTTTATCTGTAGACACAATAAAATCCAAAAGTTTCCATGATGAAATATGACAATTAGGGTGTAAATGATTTAAAAATATATTTTTGCAGTCTTTCTGTCTTTGCTCTAAATTTATCTTGTTAAATGTAAATACTTAAGAAGCACTTTCTAAGTGGCTTAAAAATTCTAAATTTATCTTGTTAAATGTAAATACTTAAGAAAGCACTTTCTAAGTGGCTATATTTTCTTTGAAGGTCTTTTAAATGTAGATGTATGCAGCAAAGCTTTCAAACATTTGTTTGTTGGTTACCAATACAATTTTAAGTAGTCTGACAATCATCATTTTGGGGGGAAATATTATCAACAGGCATATACTTACTGAACCAGGCATTTTGCCAAAAGTAGAACTGATTACAAATATTGGGTTGAATATGCCAGATTTCTTGAACAGTCACTACAGAAATAGAAGAAGAAATGAACATATCTTTAGGAACAAAATATATAATCTGACAGTAGAAATTTATGCTGTTGTAGGTAAAGGAGGAAGAAAAATCTTTACTCTAAGACAAAGTCCATACTGTTGTGGTTCATGTGCTTCCTGACAAAATATTTCATCTGCCTGGGCACACACAAAATGGGGCACAGCTGGCAGGAGGTAGGGACAGATTCTAGCACAAATATTTCACACACTCTTACAGAGAGGTTATAAAAGTCATCTGATTTACATTCTCTATTAGCAACTCCATTACTGACCTAAGGGAATACAGATTCATTTTGGTGAAAAATGAAATCCCAAGGAAACCTAAGCAAAATGTAAACAGAAAAAAACTCTGAAAAAGATAGAAGTCCAACGTCACAGTGGGGAATTGTGGAGTAATTTTGCTTAAAAGCTACTTAAAGATAAACAAAGCAGATGAGGAAGGAGGAAAAATCAAGATGGAGAGACTTTCAAGCTTGGTCATTAAATGATCTTCATTGATTAGGGATGAACTGCAGATACATGAGCCCTGGGGGTAAGTGACATTTTTGTTTGGCACTTTTTAATCAACTCCAAGATCCAAAGAATCCAGAGGCTTTTTTCTTCAGACTATTACAAGGCTAAGGTAGAGGAATACTACAGAAACCTGTATGAGCTTTGCTCCTTTTTTTAAAAAATTTTAAAAGATTTTATTTATTTATTTATGAGAGACACAGAGAGGCAGAGACATAGGCAGAGGGAGAAGCAGGCTCCTCGCAAGGGAGCAACTCAATCCCCGTATCAGGATCATGCCCTGAGCCAAAGACAGACACTCAACCACTGAGCCACCCAGGCGTCCCATCTTTACTCTTGTTACGGACTGAACTGTGTCCCTAATTCATATATTGAAACCCTAACCCCCAAAGTGACTATATTTGGAGACAGGGGCTTTAATGAAGTAATTAAAGTTAAATGGTGTCACAGGATGGGGTCCCAATCCAACAGGACTGATGTCCTTATAAGAAGAGAGAGAGAGAGAAAGAGAGAGACCAGGGATGCTCACACATAGAGGAGACCATGTGAGGACAGAGCAGGAGAGCAGCCATCTGCGAGCCATGCCAAGAGCCCACAGGACAAACCAAACCTACTGACATCTTGATCTTGACTTCTAGCCTTCAGAACCGTGAGAAAATAAATTTCTGTTGTTTAGGCCACTCAGTGTGTGGCGCTTTATATAGTAATCCTAGCAGACTAAGACATTCTAGAGGTGTTCTACTTGAAGTGTGGCCTGTGGCCCAAAGCCAGTCTATGAAGTGTTTGTTAGCAGACCATGGTAGGTTAAGTACTGAAATTGAGAGTAAGATTTCAGAAATTTTTTTTTTTTTAAAAAAAAACAATTTACTTTATGTCTCTTGAATCAAACAGTACAATATTGAGACTAATAATATGTATTCTTTTGAAAAACTTCACTTTCCTGATAATTTATTTCTGCTCTATTTGACAAAAGCATCACTTTGTGATGGATTGGAAAAATAATCTGGTCTTTCAGCATGGGGATAAGGCTTGCAAGGAAACTAGTTTCCTCATCTCCCATCTGTATTTTGAATCTAAGACAGATGATTAAATTCTGTGATCTCTGAACTGATGTAGGTCCCAAGAATCAAAGAGAGATTGATTTGCATCTTCCCCATTCAGATTTTTGTTGAGAAGTGGGCCAGATTTATTTATTTTTTAATGAAGACAATATAAACTGGAGTGTAGGGCCCAAAGAACATGGTTATGACTGTCAGCACATACCAGGAGCTTCATGTTGCTTCCTCAGATAGCTTAGGAATACAAGAATTACCACACATGGCCCAAACATGATCCACCCAGCCTAGAAGTTGCTTTATCGTAAGAATTCTGGAGATGGATTATGGGAGGGCATGCTGCCTCCAAAGTCTCCAACCCCAAATATTTTCAGTTTCCAGCATGAGTATCTCTAAGAGCAAAGCCTCCATAATTCAGAAGAGTCCTTTTGCAGTATGGCCTGAAGAGAAGAAAAGAAAGTGGGAAAGAAAATCAGTGTTTCTGGAAAATCTACTTTGTAACAAGGCCTTGTGATGGGTGCTTTTATGTTAAGCATCCTAAGGCTCTCAACAACCTTATGAATTTCTAATGAGACAATCAAGAATTGGAAAGATTGAGGACTGTGCCTGAGGTCGCATCACTAATAAGGAGTGAAATGGAGTTGCTTTCTCTCCTCCATTGCATTCAACTAATAGTTAAATTTGAATGGTTCTGCCTCCTTTTTTAAAAAAGATTTTATTTATTTATTTGAGACAGAGTTAGAGAGAACATGATCAGGGGGAGGAGCAAAGGGAGAAAAAGAAGCAGACTCCCCACTGAGCAGGGAGACTGACGCCGGGCTCCATCTGAGGACTCTGGGACCACGACTTGAGCAGAAGGCAGATGCCCAAATCCGAGAACTCTGGGACCACGACTTGAGCAGAAGGCAGATGCCCAAATCCGAGGACTCTGGGACCACGACTTGAGCAGAAGGCAGATGCCCAACTGACCGAGCCCCCCAGGTGCCCTGGTTCTGCCTCTTAAGTGAGTTTCAAATCACTCTTTTTCTCAACTAGTCTTATTGCCACGAGTTTAGTTAGTTCATATTGCAGTGACCACTTAACTGGTCTCCCTACTTGTCTTACTACCCCTGTAAGGCCCAGATTTGATGATCATATATTCCTATGTTAAATTGTCTCTTCTTGGGGCTCCTGGGTGACTCAGTTGGTTAAGCGTTTACCTTCTGCTCAGGTCATGATCTCAGAGTCCTGAAATCAAGTCCTACATTGGGCTCCCTGCTCAGTGGGGAGTCTGCTACTCCCTCTACCCTGCCCCCCCTGCTCTTGATCTCTCTCTCAAATAAATAAAATCTTAAAAAAAAAAATAAGTTGCCTCTTCCTTATGTTGAAAGGGGATCATGGGAGAATAAGTTGCTGATTGATTTCCTCTTAGATCAGATATTCTGAGGCTTCCCTTAACCTTAAAGTAGCAATAAGCTGAACCCAATAGAAGAATTCCTTAATAAATTGTTACAAGCCCCAAGGAGGGATAAACACTAACAGGGATTCACTTCAGATGCATCTATCAAAATGACCCAAATAATAGTGACTTATATAAGATAGGTGCTTTATTAGCCTTTTGAATAACAATGAAGTCTTGGTAGGTAGTCCATAGTTGGTAGAGCAGCTCAAGGATGTCAAGATCAATTTCTGTAATTCTTTAGATTTTCTCTCACTGTCATTTGTGATATACTATTGCAGTTCAAGCCGCCGTAGCTGCTTTGCAGGTGGGGAGAAAAAGGGAAGCACAGAGGATGAACATGCCGTGTGCCAACTGATTCTACCCCATGGAGGTGCTTGCTGGAGGCTCCAAGTAAGAATTTCCACTTGTCATTGGCTAGAACTGTGTCACATGGTTATTTCTAGCTACAGTAGATACTGGGGAAGGAGAGGTTTTTGTCTTTGTATTTAACTATGCTCATTGGGTTCTGTTTGTAAAGAACAAGAGAATATGTGTCTAGAAGGCAGCCACAGATTAATGCAAATAATCTGAGGGTGCATCTTATCTATTTATTTATTTAATTTTTTTAAAGGGTGCATCTTCTAATTCAAGAAGTGAGCAGCTTGGCTGAGGTGCTAAAGGGAGAAACTCTCTGGATCTGGTTACCTTATTGCTCACTAAATAGGGTGACTGGGGAACATCTTTTCATAGAGACCGGCCTACAGCAGGAAAAGTCTTGTGGAAATTCCATAATTCTGTGTAAAATATATCCCCTCCCCTTCATCTTTGGTTTTTAGTAGCCTTTGCCATATGTGCCTAAGTGTGGTTTTCTTTGTGTTTGTTTTATACAGAGAGTGTCTCGAGTGCATAGTTTAGGGTTTTTCATCAGTGTTAGAAAATTCTCATTCATAATCTCTTCAAATATTTCTACTCTTCATTCTCTCTTCTTTTTCATTTTTTTAATAAGATTTTTATTTCCTTGAAAGAGCACAAGGGGATGCTTAACAAACTGAGCCACCCAAATGCCCCTCTTTCTTTTTTGGGACCTCATTTATACGGTTTAGGACTTTTTTACCTTGTTCCAGAGAGTTGTTCCACTCTTAAGCATTTTCCCTGTTTTTTTCCTTCCCTTTCTCATGTTTCATTATGGCTATTTCCTACCTAGGAATATTTTTCAGTTCATTAATCCTTTCTTCTATTTATCTAATGTGGTGTTAATACTATTTCATTAGTTCTTAATTTTAGCTACTGCATTTTTTTATTTTAAAAATTGCCATTTTTTTCTTAATAAACTTCAGATCCCTGATGGGATTTATCATCTTGCTATCTATATTCTTGACCATATCAGTCATATTTATTTTAAAGACATAATGAGCTATGTGTATATTTCTATTATCCAGTTTCTCTTCCTCTCTCTCTCTTTTTTTTCAATCATTTAGTCCTGGAATTTTTGATTAAATGTCAGGTATTACATATAAAAAATTATGGAGGATTTGGATGATGTTATTTTTCTCCAGAAAGGATTTAGCTTTCTTCCAGCTGGCAGGTGCAATAGAAATAGGTCATTTTGATCCAGTCGGTCTTTGGAAGGTTGGATCACCTTTACTCCTAGGGTGGGGCCTGTCAGGGTCTTACAGACTTGAACCCCAACCTTTGTCTTTCAAGCACTTCAAGCCTGATAAAGCCCTGCTTAACTTTCTGGATCCTCAGCATCCAGCTTTTCCTTGCTTTTTAGCCCTCTTCCTTGCAACCGAGAAATTGGTAAACACCTGGAGGGGAAATGTGGCAGAGAATAATAAGATCACATCAGTATATTTCCTTTCTCTCTGAATCTTGACCCATCGAGTCTTGGCTGCCTTCTTGATCTTTCATGGTTTCAAACAACTACTTTGAACAAAATTTCAACTTTTATAGTTTATTCAGGGGGAAGTTGGTTTGATGTAAGCTATGCTATCATAGCCAGTAGTTGAAATTTCATAATTTTATTTTGCTTTGTCTGAGGGGAGAGTTACTCCACATCAGAAAACACACTTTAAAGCACCTTGAGAGTACAAAGGAGCCCTCTCACCAGTTTGAGATGGGGAAGGTAGCACCCCACAGTCCTCTCCCTTTGAGGGGCAGCTCTCCACTAAAACATGGCAGCAGCTTTTGGCAAATAAATCTTCCTACTAAATGTCCCCTCTCTTATACTTTTCTATTCTTGAGATTGGTGAGGAGAGTCAAGAGTCTTGGAAGAGGTCTTCAACTCACATTATAAATTTTCCCTGTGTTCTGGATGTAGCTGTCACGCCTGTAGTCTTCCATGGTGCTCATGTCAACACCGAGGCAGGAAAACCACATCCTAAAACCTTATTGCACTTTAGTATATATAAACACTTGCTTCTGCCTAGCCTGAAAATAAAAATGAGAACTAAGAGTTTTTAAAAATCATTTTCCCTTTTGAAGCACATGAACCCTTGTTCCTAGAACCTCAAGTTCAGCTTTCTCTTTTGAGAATGGCAGTTCAGTGACATTACAGATTAAATAGTTTTGGTGCTTGTTTGGTTTTTTTGGACCAGCCTAGGATTCTTTCATTCATAATATTACTACTATGGGAAAATACTGCATCATGTAGCCAATTTATAGTCTGCAGAACATAGTCCATGTGGAAGGTTTGGTTTGCCTTTGTTAAACCTATTAATTCAGAACGTTTAAGATATGGAAAAGGGAATTGAGCCCCTTTGGAAAAAATTGTGCATTTTCTGAAGTAATTTTCTTCTTAACCACTTAAATAAGGCATTATTTGTGCCTTCCTTTAGCTGCAGTTCTATACATGAAATAAAAAAAAAAAAGTACATTTTTTAAGCCTGTTTCACACAAACCTGTGGAGCTCACCAGAGAAGCAGAAACTATGTTCTGGAGTATGATGGCTAATGGTGTGTGTCACCTCGACTGGCCTTGGGTGTCCAGACTAACATGGTATCTGGGTGTGTCTGGGATGGGGTTTCTGGATGAGTTAAACTATGAATCAGTGGATGCAGGAAAGCAGATGGCCCTCCCCAGGGTGGGTGGGTATCATCCAATCCACAGAGGGCCTGCATAGAATAAAAGGTGGAGGAAGGAGAAACTCATCCCTTTTTTTTCTGCCTCACTGTTTGAATTGAGACATTTAATTTCCTTTGCTTCTGCCTCTGGACTGGGATTTACGCCATAGTCTCCTTTGGTTTTCAGGCCTTCACACTTGGACTGAACTATACCCAAAGCTTTCCTGGGTCTTCACTTGCTGAGGGCATGTGGTGGGACTTTCATCCTCCATAATTGCATGAGCCAATTTCTCATAATAGATCTCTATTATTTTTAGACATATAAAATTCTATATATAAATGGATTTATATAATCTATATGTAAAATGCATATCTATCTATATAGATATATAGATATATGTAAATGAGATTATATATATAAAGGATATATATATACATATAACATGGAGATACATCTACATTATATATATATTATATGGTATTATATAATAGATCAGTAATTTAGGTATATCCCTAATTGGTTCTGTTTCTCTAGAGATCCTAACACACATAGCAGCAAAGGAAATTGTGAGGGCCAAAGGTTTTGAGCTTAGTTACATAAACAATCTTGGCTGAAACTTGGAAATTTCAGATCAGGGAAGCCACAGAGTTTCTAAGGTTTCTGAGTTTTGATGTGACTGTAGATGAGTGAGTTTTGGAACTGTACTCACCTTTTAAAGGTAATTTACTCTGGTGCTGTTTGCTTGAGTCTAGGGAGAGATTTTATTGTAGTCATTGAGTTAGGGACAAATGGGGCTAGGCAGGGCTGGGTAGGGGGCCATGTAATCAGCTCACAAAAATCCCAAAAATGTGGAGATGAAAGTAAACCAAAGATAAATAAACAAGACCATCCTGTCCCAGGTGTCAGAGGTGGGGTTTTGTTATAACAGCTACTTGTGACCAACAAAGAATTACCAGACCCTAAAAATGAAGTAAGCCATTAAAAATGTTATCACTAGTCCTTACTCAAGGGTGATGTCAGTAGAGATATTAAAAGGATTTAGGTTCCCTTATTGGCTTTCAATAAAAGACCAACCCTACAAGCTCTCAGTGGCAATCTTGTTGGGACCCCTCTCACTTCGGAGAGCTTTCTCTATATCCTTGCTTAATAAACTTCTATCACCTTACTCACTCTCCGTTGTCCAAGAAATTCATCCTTCGACTCCATGAGACAAGAGCCTAGCTCTCCTGTATCACCATATCAGTCCTATAGAAGACCATTTTGCTGCATATCCTGAATAAGGTAGGACAGGGTAAACTCGAGCAGAGGTATGTATAGGCTTTTAAAATTAGCTTGCTAGGAAAAATAAAAATAAAAAAAATTAGCTTGCTAGGGTTGCTGTAATAGAGTCCCATGGAAATTTATTGTCTCACGGTTCTGGAGGCTAAAGTCTAAGATCTAGATGTAGGGAAAGTTTGTTCTTTTGAGGGCTTCGAGGAAAATCAGTTCTGTGCCTCTCGGCTTCTGGTGGTTTGCTAGCGATCTTTGGTGTTCCTGAGCTCATAGATGCACCACCTCAATCTCTGCCTTCATCTTCATATGGTCTTCTCCCTGTGTGAATATTTATGTCTAAATTTCCTGTTTCTATAAGAATACTAGTCATGTTGGATGAGGAGCCTCCCTACTCCAATATAACCTCATCTTAACTAATTATATATGCAAAGACAGACTCATTTCCCACATCATGTCACTTTCTGAGGTATTAGGGGCTAGGGCTTCAACATAAGAATTTGGGGGGACATATTTAAGGTATAACAGTTGTGTTGGCTTGAGATTCCCAGACACTCTGCTCCTAGACTCCAAGCACCTTGCCAATGAGAGTTAAGAATCTGTGATACAGCACTTCACTTAATTAGCTATTATGGTTCACTCCAGGAGGGAGGCATTAGTTAACAGACTTTTCTGATAGTAGGAAGGTTAATCTATTAAGCGGTGAAATTGTTCTGAAGGCCACCGTTTCCTGAAATCAGGAACCTGGCACTGGAACCCTCTATCAGGTGTGCACAATTGTGTTGATTGATCTCCTGTTTTTAGAAACCAGCATTTTACAGGCATTCATTTTCAATCTGGTAATCAGGCTGATTAAACTTTGACAAGCATAAAGAAAAAAATAAAGGGAAATAAGAACTCTTCTGCTAAATTTTAACTAGAGAAGAAAGCTAACAGCCCTAGGAGGGAGACATGATGGGTATTTAAAAAATAAAATTTGAAAAAACAATTGGCATCTCAAGGGTCCTTGTTAAAACACTTGTTAAAATAATTAGTGATATAAAGCTTTGAATCTCAAATCCCCTCCAAGTATTTTTTTTTTAGCTTGATTAACAAAAGTAAAGTGTCTGAAAGTAAGTCATGAAGTTTTGGTTTTTTCTTTTTTCTTTTCCTTGCTTTATTGTTTTTTTGTGTTTTTGTTTTTATCATCAGCTCCTCACCTCTGAGTTTGGATGACTTTCTAATCACTTTGCTCTTTTCCAGTGATTTCCAACTGGGGGAAGTTTTGCCCCCCAAGCGACATTTGACAATATCTGGAGACAGTTTGGATTGTCACAGTTTGGGTGGACATTGCTACAGGCATCCAGTTAATGGAGTCTGGGACTGTTGCTTAATCCTTCATGATGCATGGATGGCACTAATCCCATCTTCCCTCCTACCATTTTTTTTTTTTTTAATTAAGTAAACTCTATACCCAACATGGGGCTCAAACTCACAACTCTCACAGCCTGCCAGGTGCCCCTTCCCTCCCATTGTTATTCTCTCTCTGCTCCCCTCTAAGCCAGACATTGAAGTTGACCTCCTTGCTTTTTTATATTCACAAAAACCTTCTTGTGAAAGGCATTAGTTGTAACAGACTTTGCTGACTTTGTTTTTTTGTTTGTTCGTTTTTTTTTGTTTGTTTTTTTTGTTTTTTTTTTTTTTAGTGTGTGTGTGTGTGGTAATATCTTGGAGAAGGGAATTTATTTTTTGTAGTCACAGAACAGTCTATTAAAATTTCTTTAGTCATCCCCACAGGTTGCTTGGCCATTTTCCTTCTTTTTCACAATCCTCTGCAGTTTTATGTACCTTCAACCTGCAGGTGTCCCAGTGAAATCCAATTCTCCTGGACTGGACTGAGCACAGTAATTTAGTATTCTAGGTCCATTTATCTCCAGATTTCCCTCTGTATAATTTGAGATTCAGTGTTGAGCATCACTCTACAGGGGGCCATCCCCTCTAGGTCTTGCTTTTTCTTACACAGAGATCAGATGAAGGGTTTGACCTTCTGATTTCTTCCTTTCTTGGTCTCTGATCAGTTTCTAAGAAAACAGAAAAAAAGGAGACCAGTGTGTGTCCCACTCCTCCATACTCCTCTTAGTTTAGAAGGGGATTGTTTCCGATTAAGCCAAGGCTAATTAGTGGTATTGGGCACCTGAATTTTGGCACGTGTTTTCTGATACTTCCTCATTGTGATGACTGGGAGGAAAAGACCCACATCCCAGTTCCCAAGGAAGTCTCTATATCACCCTGAGCATCAGTATCCCTGCTGCAAAAAAAACAGGAAAGGGTGGGATTAGAGGATCTCTAAGGTCCTTTTCAATACAAGCAATCAAATAATTATCAAATGTTGCTTGGAGATTCTCTGAACACTTCCCAAATTAGCAAAACAAACAAAAATATTTTTCCAACCATGTTGAGAAATTTAACTTTTCAGCTGTGTGACATTTTAAAAGAGACTTAACAGTATAATGGATAAAGAGCAGACACTCAACCTAAAATATCTGGGTGGGAATCCAGGCTCAGCCTCTTACTAGACAAGCTATGTGATCTTGGGTAAGTCCCTTAACCTCTCTGTGCCCTTGTTTCATAATCTCTAAAAGAGGGGTGATAATCATAATGCCTATCTGAAGATAGCTCTGGGGAATAAATGAGTTTATGAAGGCACTTAAAACAGTAGCCTGCAGGGATCCCTGGGTGGTGCAGCGGTTTAGCGCCTGCCTTTGGCCCAGGGTGTGATCCTGGAGACCAGGGATTGAATCCCATGTCGGGCTCCTGGTGTATGGAGCCTGCTTCTCCCTCTGCCTATGTCTCTGCCTCTCTCTCTCTCTGTGACTATCATAAATAAATAAAAATTTAAAAAAAAGGAAAAACAAACAAACAAAAAACAGTAGCCTGCAGACTGTAGGTACCATGTAAGCACTAACTCTTATTATTTCAGATACCTGCAATTGGTAGGCTACAGATCATGACATACAATAATTAGGTTAGAACAAGAAGATTATAGGTGTACACTCTTCACTTTACATATTCTTCTTTTCTTGCATTTTAAGAACCAAAGAGCAACTGCCTCAATTTATAAGAGGCTCTTATAGTATTATTTTTAGGCTCTTAAGAGGAGAAACTTTTAATCATACTTGCACTTGAGAAAACAAATTATTCATGTCATGACAATGTATCAGTTATTGAGGGTGGGCTGAAAACATCAAGATTGTGCTATGTAAGCACTTTGGCTTGGGCTGTTGGGTGAGGCTCTTTGGAATGTGTTACAGACAATTTATATTTCCTGCAGAAATCCAGAGGAAAGCCAAATGTTTGCACACTGGGGTCTGACAGCGTTGGTTTCTGAATGCAATTTTTCTAATCCTTGTAGTCAGGAGAGATGTGTTTTGCCTGGGGAACCCCACCTGTATTTAAGTTAAATTATTTTTAATTAGTTTCAAATTATTTTCCTGGGAGGTTTTTGCCCTGAAAATTCCTGCACTTGCTCTCTCTCTCGCTGTCTCTCAATTATCCCATTCAGAAGCCTCCAGTCAGACCTAGCGACCCAACCTTGGGGAAGAGTTTATCCCAAAGTCATTTGGTCTTAGAATATTTGCCAAATGAGATCCAAAGGTGATAACAGCTTGGGGATGGTTCTGGAACAGAAGTCCCCCAGCAAGGGCCCTGCTTGATCCAACACCTGGTGACTGCTTCATCAGATGTGATGATGGAGGTGTCCGTCTCTTGCCTTCCTCCTCCTGCATTTTGGAGAGGAGACCCGAAAGCTGCAGAGGTGGGGAGGTGAGCACTAATCACCAGCAGCCTCAGCCTCTGCCAGCAAGTCGAGGGGTGAGTGAGGAGGCGCCGCCAGTCACAGGTGCAGAGTCACCAGGCAGGCAAGAAAGAAATGTTTCAGGTCTTACTTGGGTCCTCTGTTGACAATGAAGGACAGCCAAGTCACAGGGTGTCACCTGTTATGCTGAGACAATTTATACATAAATCAGGCCCCATGAGGGGTGAATATCAGGTGGAAAATGTGCCAGGCCACTGAGTCTGCTCATTGCTGTGCCAGGTATGAATCTGTGGCTTAAAAAGAAAAATCCAAGCAGGCAGAGAAATGTCAAAGCAAGAACAAGGTGGCTCAGAGGGAGGGCAGGGCTTCCAAGATCTCCTGAAGACTCTTCAAATGTTCTTTCTGGTGTGTTGACTTCTAGAATTTCTGTCCTTCTTTCAGAGACCAATGGCTTCATCTCCTCAGTCTATCCAGATGTTTGTTCTCTTCCATGGCAATTGAGTGGCTGCACCCCCCAGGCCCCCTTGCTGTTAATGCTCACATTCTTTATACATTGGACTCTGATTTTGATCCTAGACCTTCTTTTGCAATGGCATTAGAAGACCACTGTGGAGAATGGAGATTTCTGTGGAAATATCATCAAGACCCAAAAGGTAAGCCACTGGTCTAGCATGACCCTCTGAGGACCCTTTCAGAAAAAAATTGCACTTCTAAACTTAGATCCCAGGGAAGTTCCCAAGGCTCTGCTGGAAGATGCCTCAGGAATCGGATCTCAGTATCAAGGAGAGCTGTGGAACACAATGGAAAGCCCAGGGAATCCCTAGGTGGCTCAGCAGTTTGGCACCTGCCTTCGCCCCAGGGTGTGATCCTGTAGTCCCAGGATTGAGTCCCACGTTGGGCTCCCTGCATGGAGCCTGCTTCTTCCTCTGCCTGTGTCTTTGCCTCTCTCTCTCTTTCTCTCTGTGTGTCTTTCATGAGTAAATAAATAAAATCTTAAAAAAAAAAAAAAAAAAAGAAAGCACAGGGGCAGCAGGAAATGGAATCGTGAAACAAAAGAACAGGAAGCTGAGCAGGGCCGGAAGTTGATCTGAAGATTTGCCAGAGATCCCTGGATGAATAAACTTGGAGTTCAGATTTCTGGACCTTTGATTCTCTAGCAGATTATATCATTTAATCTCAAATTTAATATATGGGAATTATTTGCACCATTCTATAAATCAAAAAGAAACTCAAGAGTAGACGTGGGATACCCACTCCCTGGGTCCCTTGGCTGGTGAACATAATGATAGTAGATTCCTTCCCTTCTGAAGAACATGGCATGTGACTCATTGACTCCACCTCTGCCTCCCCAACAGCTCGCTATGCTCTAGTCCCCCATCTCTGTAGAGCCTCCCTCAGTGCTCCTAGGTGGTCAGCCACCACCCTGAGGGCACCGGCCATGCTCAGCTGCCCCTTGTTTTGTGCCTTTCTTGGGGCCACCAAGTATGGCAAGGCTTTGCTCTGCTCCTCTGTCTGCTGCTAGCTAGTAAATCCCTTACCAAATAGAATTGTACCATAGCCATCTCTATGTTTATGCTTATGCCCCATATGGTACGTGGCATAAAGTAGGCACCATTTGTTTGTTACCTAAAAACAAAGTTATTCCTCAATTCCCATGAAGCTATTTTATTCCTCAAATGACATTGCATTAATTAATGCAATTCACTTTAAAATGAACATTTCCTTTGAAACTCTATAATTTTTTTAGGGGTTAGAGAGGATAGAATAGATTAAAAGGGTGCTGAATGCCTGACACTGGGTAAAGTGCTTTCTCGACAATATCTTATTTAATCCTGAGTTTAATATATGGGAACGAGTCACACCATTTTATAACTCAAGAAACAGAAACTCTGTAGTGGAAGTGACACACTCAAGTAAGTTATGGAGTTCAGTTTCAAAGCTAGTTCCTGCTGACTCCAAAGACTGGGCGTCACTATGACCCCATATGTACGATGAAGAATTTTCAGTGTATGATTTATTAAATCCTGAATCAGACTTTTCTCTCTAACTGGGTAAGTCCTCATTTCTAATTCTTGTAAGAACTGGTTTTAAGCATAAGAAACTTAGTATGCATGCACAATATATTTAAAAAGATAAATGTGCCTACAGAAATTCATGCTTGAAATGCAGAAAACTAGGGTACTTCCTAAATGAAATTCTTTCTTCCCCTCTATTAAAAAAAAAACAACAACAACAACAAAAAGTTTCTTCTCTAAGCCAAGTTAAAAGCCGAGTAAAAGAGAGGATCTTAGTAATGGACCATTCCTTTGAGAAGAGTGATTTGTCTTTATTAGTATTCCACTTTTTAGTATGCAAATTGTATGCACTTTTTCTTTCTGTCATTTATACCAGTAGCAAATTGTAATTCGTTCCCATTGAGGGAATGCCACTGAAAAATGAAAAGAACTTAATCTTTAAAATTAGCCAGACTTTCTCCAATTTGGGTGGGGCTCTAGTGGTCTCCCTGAATGCATGAGGTCAGCTAAAGGACTTGCCAAAGATTTTTTTTCTAGTCTAAGAGCCATTTAATTTTTCTGCTTTCTTGTAATGTTTCCTGCCTCACATTTTAATATTTATCAAATCAGAAGGCATCTTCTTATTGATATAGATGTTTAAGGTGTTGATATTTCTTTATTTCCCCCAATTTCTTTGGTTGTGTCTCACAACTGATGGCATCTTAGAATTGAGCGAATCCAGGAATCTGTATGGATAATTTGGGAGCTGTTCTGATTCTCTGTAAGCTTCTTTTCCCCCAATGAATGGACGACTTCCTGGAGTGAGGGCTGCTCTGGTAATATTTCCTTCCAAATTTTCTCCTGGATGGGTAATGTCACAACCCTCTATCATCCGTTAGTTGCTTGCCTATTAAATAATATATCGTGATAACCTTCTGCCCCATACATTTGGAATACTCTTCTTTTGTTGACTACTTAGGGTCTGCATAATTTGGGATCTTTTTTGATCTATTGATGCTGAGTGTGAAGAATCCAAATGCCAAGACATAGAGGTGAACAACACAAGATCCCTGGGCTCTGGAGAAGATAGGCCTCAAGCAAAAACATTGCCAAATTTGGGCCAGCCCAACTCCTCCTGGTTGTCATGGTGTTGGGAAGAAGCTAATTCAGGGGACAGTTTGGGAATGGGTGGACACCCCATGACCTCACTCAAGGGCCAGGCTTGCTCTGTGAAACCCACCTGAGCCTGAAACTTACATCAGATGAGTGAGTCAGGTCTACAGGAATCATTTCATAAGTCAGCTCTTCTTACTACTGAAATTGGCCAAAAAGCTCTATTGTTTGTCTGAGGCATCATCAAGAAGTGGGAACAGAGCTCAACCAAGGCAGGTTGGGAGTAAGGGACCTAGGAAAATAAGGCCTGTTCCTGATAATCTCATCAAGATCAGCTGTTCAATAAGCTGGTTACCTGGCTGAGGTCACAGATGCAGATGTTAGGGACAAGCTGTCAACCCACACTGCATTGCTTTCCTGAGCTGCATCCACTATTAAGATTTGAGGGCCTGCATCTTAATTCAGAGGCTCCTCACATTTGCTGGTAAGGCATCATTAATTTTTCTTGGAGTGAGAAACAGAATTATGAAATAATTATGAGAAATTATGATAACATGAAACACATAATAAATTATAATAACTAGTATCTGACAATATCAGGAGGCATATTTGGTTGTCCACTGTGGGATGGAGGGGAGATTGGGTTCTACTAGCATCTGGTGTATAGAAGACAGGAGTGCTGTTCACCATCCTATAAAGCACAAGACAGTCCCCTCAACAAAATGTCAATAGTCCTGAGGCTGAGGAACCCTGTATTAGGCCCTCATACCTTTATCACAAGAATGTAGCAATACTACTATGTTTAAAATAACATTTTAATTTTAGAATAATTTTAGATTAACAGAACAGTTGCAAATTCAGTGCAGGGAGATCCCTTACATTCTACATCTAGTATTTATATCTTACATCAGTATGATATGTTTGTCACAACTAAAGAACTAATATTAATACATTATTATTAACTAATGTCCATACTTCATATTTCCTTAGTTTTTACTAGTGTCCCTTTTCTGCTCCAGGATCCAATGGTCCATTTAGTTGTCATGTATCTGTAGGCCCTCTCTTTAGATTGTGACAATTTTCAGGCTTTTCTTGGTTTTGATGACAGTGACAACTTCAAGAAGTACTGATTAGGTATATTGTAGAATGTCTTTAGGTTCTGTTTGTCTGATGCTTTTCTTATGGCTAGACTGGGGTGACAGGCTTTTGAAGGAAGACCACAGAGTTAAATATGATTCTTAGCATGTTGTTTCAGGGGGACTTACTATTCACCTGACTGTCCACTGACATTAACCTTGATCACCTGGCTGAGCTAGCATTTGTCAAGTTTCTTTATGGCAGTTACTCTCTCCATCCTTTCCATGCTGTATTCTTTGGAAGGAGTTCACTATGTGCAACCCACACTCAAGGAGAGGGGAGTTATGTGCCACCTCTTTGTGGAGGGAGTATCTATCTACATAAGTTATTTGGAATTTTAAACTCTAAAGATTTGCCTACCTACCTCCCCCCCGCCTTATTTACCTATGTATTCAGTCATTTATTTATCTGCACAGTGGATTGAATGATGGCCTCTAAAAGTATATGTCCACATCTTAACCCCTGTAACCTGAGTGTGACCTTATTTGGAAAAAGGTCTTTGCATATACAATTAAATAAGAATCTTAGATGAGATTATCCTGGTTTATTTGGGTGGGCCCTAAATCCAATGACAAGTATTCTCTAGCTGACATACAATTTTATATTGTTTCAGGTGTGCTGTGTAGTGATTCAACATTTATATACACTATGAAATGATCACCATGATAAAGGACAAGTATTTTTATAAAGAAAGAAGACACAGACACAGAGGAGAGGCCATGCGAAGACAGAGGCAGAGGTTGAGGGGATGCAACCATAAGCCAAAGGCTGTCTGGAGCCACCGGAAGCTGAAAGGGGCAAAGAATAGATTCTCCCAAAGATCCCCACAGGAGCATGGCCCCACTGGCCCCACTAACATCTTGATTTCCAACTTCTGGCCTTTAGAACTGTGAGAGAAGAAATTCCAATCATTTTAAGCCACCTAGTTTGTGGTCATTTGTTATGGCAGCCAGATTTTATTGCTCAAATTGTTTCAGCTTTGGACATTGGGAGCTCTTTTTGTTGGCTGCAGAAGCTTTTCCTGGGCCTCTTTACCTCCTGTCCTGGTGTTTGTTGCTGAGCCTCTGAGTGCCACCTGGGAGGTCCAGGGCCTAATCCTGCTCGGCAGAGCCTCTGAGTCAGTTCTGCCTGGAATCTGGCCAACTCTGAATCCTAACCAGAAAGTGACCTTAATGCTTTATTATTCTTTAATCATTCTGCCACCTATCAGCTCACCTAGGAGTTTAAGCACCACTTTCCAGAAGGCCTGCCAGAGGAGGAAAGAATTAATCAAGAATGTTGGCACTGTGCAGGTTTTTCTTCACCCTAATTTTTTTTTTTTATAATCTTAGCATCATACTTGCATAGCATTAATGAGAGGAGGCAGAAGCAAAAATGTGCTTTCAGATGGCTTCAGAGTTGGCCTCTTTAACTGATAGGTTTTCATGAGAAGACCAAGGGAAGGAAAGGTTTTCTGTTGGTAAATTCGAAATTTCAGGTACCTTAGGTCAGGTGCACACGCACGTTAACTGGGGTGTCTTTAACTAGCTTAAATGAAAGCCAGCATCCTGGTTTCCCTGAGGAATTTCCTTACAGATTTTGAGGATTACGATCGAATGCTCTCCAGATGCAATATGAAGAAACAAAACCTTTTTTTGTAATTTTAGACTTCCTCTCTTTGTAAGCCGGAGGGTTTGGTATCTAGTTGCTACACATCTTGTAGTATTATTATGTATGTCGCCTTCACAGCAGACTGATTTGTTCTGAGAATTGAAAGTGATAACAAGAGTGGGGATGGTACTGAAAGGTCATAGGAAGGTCCAATCTCTGTTCCCCCAAATCTGCACCCCTCAGAATTGCCCATGTTCCTAAACACTCCTGGCTTATTAGCTTTGAGCCTGGGCTGTCACCTTTGGCCACTTCCTTTCCCTGCTCTTCATTCTCCTGCTGCCCCATCCACAACCAAGTACACGCTATTTTTCATTCTTTAAATTTCCTCTACCTATTTGGTATTTATACTCCTCAGAGCCGTCATCCTAACCTAGACCTTTATCATTTTATTTCTGTAATATTACAAGACTGTATTTAATTACCTGCTTTTAGACTCCCTAGTGTGTTTCCTTATGCACACAAATGCATAACTGCACTTCCTAAACACAGTCCTGTGTCTTGTTATGCCCCAACCCATCATCTTTCAATGCTTCGTCAATGCCTCAGCAAGCATACTCTTTACGGTTACTTTGAAGTTCTCCTAGATCCCCAGCTTAGCATGCCTGGCCAACTCTAATTCTTGTCACTCAAAAATGCCCCAAAATCTTAGTGTTCACTGAGCTGATTATTAACCCCAGGAAGATGCCTACTGTTATTATAATTTTCTCTCATTCTGCCCTCTATCTTGAATGCCTTTTCTTCTTCTTCCCACTAAGTAACCCATCATTTAAATGCCCTGCCCTAAGCCTGTGCTCCTTTCTTAAGGGCCTACATGTTGTCACAGCTTTGGATGATGGCTTCCTTCTTTAAATTCTTATGTCCTCACTGGCCATTCCAATACTTTCCAAACTGAGCTCTGCAGAAGCATGCTATGGCAGTGGTTCTCAAACTTTGGCTTGCATTAAAATCACCTGGGTGGCTTCTCAAACAGAGATTGCTGAGTCCCTGCCAGAATGTCTGGTTCCATAAGTCTGTGGTGGGACAGAAAATGGGCATCTCTACTGAGACCCAGGTGCTTTGGATGCTGCCAGTGTGGGCCCCACCCTCAGAGAACTGCTATCCTATTGCTTTAAAATCATCATGTCCATTAGCATCTCTTGGGGTGCTGGTAAAAAAGGTAGATTCCAGGGCCCTCAGCTTTATGGTCTGATGTGGTAGGTAGGGATGCGCCAGATCTTTTTTTAAAGTCAGACTCAGGGTAGTTCTGACTCAGATGGTCTTCATGTCTGCCTGAGAAGTCTTGTTCTGGAAAATGCAGGAGTTCTCATTTCTGAGAATAGTGGTGATCTCATTTGGCTTTTACCACTTAGCATCTTTGAGAGTTTGGTCCATTGTTTCAATTAGAGCCAGTGTCTTGGAAAGAGTTTCTTTTTATTCTCAGGCTCTAGCACAATTATTCCCATGGGATAGATACTCAGGACAAATCTTTTAGATTTCATACAGTTAGAAAACTAAGTTTTGTGAATTATTAATTTTTATGAATTCTTTTGATGTAAGCAAGGAAGCATTAAATTAAATGAGTAGGAGAGCTGGGGCTGGGCTTTGTGCAAAAGACTCAGGCCATTTTGAATTCCCAGGGTGCCTTCACTTTTCCTGATGTAGGCATATGAAGGGCACACCTCATATCTCTCTTACCGATCGAGGTGAGACCGAAATCGCCATATGCCTATGTTTAAGGTACATTCTGATCTCAAAGTTAAAACCAAGTCATTTTGTTTCTTATGAATGATGAGCTCTAAAAAGTGACTCCAAATGTCACATTCCTTTCAGCTTTAAGAGTAAGAAAGATTGAGGGCACAGGAGAAGTAAGGAAGATGAACTTTTACTTCTATCTTGAGTGATGACTTAAGGTTTGATCAAGAACCATGCATGTGGGATGAAGGGGAGCTGGAGAGAGAGGGGCAGGAGAGCGGGCAGTGCTGCCTGTGTTTGCCCCATGACACTGTGCACATGGCATAGAGGGTTTGCAGTATGAGGTTCTCTCTCTCTGGTGAGGACCAGACTGCTCAGGTATGTCCATGACTTCTTGGAGAAGCTAGGGGAAGAGATTAGGAAATCTCTTCACAAGGAAATCGGAATTTTAAAAAATGATATATTTAGCTTTAAACAGAATTTTCCCAGACTTACTTTGGTCATTAGTAGTATTTCTCTGGCCAGTCATCCCCAGAACACCCTGTAGAAAATGTTTGTGTAACTGTACATATCAACAACTGAATTTCTGTGTTGTAGTAATGGAAATGTGTTGGCACTTTTAAGCCCTTATTATAATTATATTAAAGGAGTTAAAGAAGTGTACACATTCCCTGTTTCAAAGAATAATTTTAGAACATCCTAATGCTCCTCCGGAATAGCTCAATGCTTTAAAGTTCAAATCCAAGGTAGTTTTAAGAAATTCAATTCAATAAATATTTATTAATTTGACCCAGAAAGTAGTTTGGTGTTTTTCTGAAAGAGCTGAATTTTATTTTAGGCAAATTCTAAATTTTAGAGTTGGAGGGAAGCTTCCAGTTGCAAACTGAGGTCCAGATGAGTGAAGTGAAATGAGTGGAAAAAGCTTGAATGGTCACAGGAAGGAAAAGAGGAAAAGAAAGGTGGGTGGGTGGGGGGGAATAAGATAGTGCACCTATGCAAAGGAATCTAACAAATGTATTCAAAAGAAGATTGGCCTAAAAAGGCATGCCCCTTTTTGAATAAAAACAGAGCAAATTACAAAGTAATATGTATAGAGTGATCTTAACTTTGCAAAAGAAAACAGCACCAAAACACCCAAACAAAACAAGAAGCAAAACCACACGTGAAGAAACATGTTTTGATATGTTTGAGCATCAGAAAAAGCGTGAAAGAATACTTCAAAATGTTGGTTCTGGAATGAGGAGGAAGCTTCAGTTTTTCCTTTAAATGTTTCTGTGTTGTTTGCTCAGGGGCACTGACTCTATATTGGTTTTGTAGATAAATGGAAAATTCAATAAGGTATTTCTTTTTAAAAGCATTCAAGAGAGGGAGGCCTTGAAGTGTTCCAAAATATTTTGTTAGAAAAGCTACTGTTTTTTCCCCCTACCCTTTAAGTGAGCCATGGTGAGCCATCAAATGTGAAGCAAACAAAAGCTTAGGAAGTTCTTGGATATACTTGCTTTGTTCTCAAATATGGACAGAATGCTCTTTCACGAGATGTTGTTGAAATGGTTAACCTGCCTTATGAAATGGGGACTTTAAGCAAAAGTGGAATTCACTTAAATGCCACCTAAATTATCTAAAAAAAAATTGCTTGAAGTGTTCAGAATATTGAGGTTGGAAATGTTTAATTAGATAATCCCATTTTAGAACAATTTCATAGCACAATGAATCTACTTAATGAGCATTACTATGTTAGTCCCAGAGTGATCCCAACGCAGTGCCCTTAACATTGTCCTTGGTCTCTAGGGAGTTTGTCCTGGGATGAAGAGAAAAGATTAAATACACATAAAAATTAGAGAATGTAGTGAGACAAAATGTAACCTATCTGTGCTCTGCTTACTTTCAGCGTTGTAGACATTTAAAAACTGGATAGATGAGTGAAGCCTGCTGGATTTGGATAAACACAACAATGCAAATTTTTGCATAACTAGAAATAAATAAAAATCTGAGTCTGCAAAATGCCACAATTACTTCAAGGAAAGTGATTCATTCAAAAAACCAGGATGTAAAAGAATCAGAATTCCCTTTAAAATTGTGCTGGTGGACAACATCTACCATTTGACCTTCATGAAGTCCTTCTTATTCACATTTATTGTGATTATGAAGGTGCTTGGCCATGTAGTTGAGCCTTTGGTATTATTTAAATATTTTCTCAGTTTCTTCTTCTTCTTCTTCTTCTTCTTCTTCTTCTTCTTCTTCTTCTTCTTCTTTCTTCTTTCTTCTTCTTTTTCTTCTTTTCTTCTTCTTCTTTCTCTTCTTCTTCTTCCTCCTCCTCCTCCTCCTCCTCCTCCTCTTCTTCTTCTTCTTCTTCTTCTTCTTCTTCTTCTTCTTTTCTTCTTCTTCTTCCTCTTCTTCTTCTTCTTCCTCCTCCTCCTCCTCCTCCTCTTCTTTCTTCTTCTTCTTCTTCTTCTTCTTCTTCTTCTTCTTCTTCTTCTTCTTCTTCTCCTTCTCCTTCTTCTTCTTTCTTCTTCTTCTTCTGGCTCTGAAGGGGAATATTTCTGTAAATATACAAACAAGATTGCTGCTGCAAGTATTCATTAAGGAAATGAAATGATTTCCCTGGCAATGTTTGTGTCTTCTGTGGAACTCCCAGAAATCATCTCAAGAGCTTTGTAGGCTTGCCTTCTATTCTGGGCAGCCATCCAACCAGGGCAGGGATTTGAAACATTTAGTGCCTAGCTCTTTGGATGCTAGTGTTTTCCCTGCCAAAGCTGCATGTGTGTAAACTCCTTTTTGGATGTCGTGATTACATAGAGTACCAGTTGTAATGATAGGTACTCATATCGTCTTCTCCATTTGCAAAGTGCTTTACACTGGTATTCACTTATTATTTATTAGATGTTAATGCTTAATTATAGGATGCCTTTGCCAAGCCTTAGAAGGGTTGCCTGGGTATGTTTGGCTTCTGGGGTGGAGTACCCAGCCCCTTTCCCCTACTGGGCTGAATGAATGTGGGTTCATCCAGTATACTGGATTTCATCAGCACAGTATACTACCAGCCTCTTGTGTGTCTGTGCCCTGATGACAGGAGAGTGGAGAGCAAAGCAGGGAAAACCTGACCTGATCCTGGGCTGTATTAAGTCTTTTGATACCAGGTTACCAACTTCTACTATGAAGATTGGGTACTTGCTACTTTTCTCAGGAGCAAGGACCACCTCCTTTCCTTGGATCCGACAAACGCAGTTGCAGTTACTAGGAAATAATTCTCCAGTCAAAGACATATGGATAGTTTAAAGAGTATTTTTAAATAATATAGTTGGAGGTATGTACCATACTGCTATGTATATTGTGCTGATGAATGTATATCTTTTCAAAAGGGGGTCATTTTTCCTCCAAATACACAAAGCCATTCCTCTTGTCTTGTTATCTATCAGTATTAACCGTCAAAATTCATAACCCAGTTGAGCAATGAGTAAACAAAACATTCCTTGTCCAGAGAAGTTTAGAAATGCAGTCTGAGTTTCTTTTAAATTATGAAACAGAAGCAATTGGGAATTGCTCTCAATTTTGATAAACTCTGGGATTGTGAGGGTCCTTTATGTGTGTGGTCTGAGAGAGTCAGAGACCATGTAGCCCAAGGCAAAAGTCAGTGTGTTGACCTCATATAATGGCATTATTGACTAGCCTTCCATATCTGGAATGGTGAGGAGTTGACAAGGAAACATTGCTGCTTTGAACATCTGTAACTGTTCCATTGCTAGTTAAGGATGCTCCAGTTCTGGATCACTTTCCTGCTGTTGCAGAGTTGAAGCAGAATGGTTCTGCACATGTCTCTCCATGCCCTTCATTATTAGAGTGAACATGGACATTTAGGCCTTTCTTCCTTTTACTGAAGCTTAATCCTCTTGCTGTCCTCTACCATTTTCCTACACTACCCAAACTACTACAGTTCAGTGGGACCAGAGCGCCTGTAGGGACTGTCCTGAAGGGATTTCAGGACATGATATGGACCTCGCTGGCTTCAGTTCTGGAAGGACTAAAAAAACATGAAGAAGTGAAGTGCTATTCCTCTATGAAATAGGATTGACCATGGGGCAGTTATATAGTTCTAGGTATATAGTTCCTAGAATCATAATGTTTCATTATGTATTTCCTCTCTAGTGTAATAGTGATATTTGTATTTATTTTGCAATTCCTTGAGAAAGGGGAGGCACCTCTAAAATGGACATTAGTCCAGCATCTGAAAACCATCTCTAATTTGGGGAAAGCTTAAGATTAGTGGATGCAGAACCCTGATTCCCACTGAAGTCTATTCCAGATGCTCTTCTCTCATTCCTTTGCATCTAGGAAACAGGTCTTTGACCAAAGCTAAGCTTATTGTCTTTCCTTAGACTTTGACTCTAGGAAAGTGATGCAAAGAAACAGGAGGGGTTTGGGAGTGAAAGTTTTTCTTCTACCATTTAAGGTTCTTCAAGCTGGTCTAAGAATTAACTTGACATGAGACAGATTAACATGAGAAAAAGCCCCAAAATGTAATTACATGTATGTGGAAGTCCAATAATAAAGTTGAGACCTAAAGAAATGATCAAGGCCGGCAGTTTTTATGCTTTTTAGGTGGAGAGACAAGACATCTGTGGGGAATTGACAGGGAAAATAAAAGTTGTTTGGGACCTTCAATTAGTGAGGAATTCTAAACAGAATTTGGGGTGGGGTAATAAATTAGTAGAAAGTAACAACATTTGTTTGAACACTCTTCTCAACTCCAAATTCCCTATCTCTATTCCTGTGTCTCTTTATCTCCTGGTACAGGGAGTGTACCCTCTACAAGGGAGATTTATTCTTGTTTTCTGGAGACAAACCTGGGGTCAGAGTGTTCTTTTTACACTGGCTGTTTCTTAAGCAAATTTTATTTAAAAATAATCAATATGCCAAAATGGTACATTTTTGGGTGACCTGACCTTGGTCCCCTCCAGGGGCATTCTAGAATTTGACTTAGAGGGATGGCTGTGGCTTCCAGTGTCTAGTGGCAGTGATGCTTGTGGCAGCATTCCCTGTCCAGGGCCAGCAGTGGGGCTGATAAAATGGGGCCATGGTAGGATCCTACATAGAGTCTTCCATTGTCATGATTTTGGTTATGGTACTGGCCACCTTTTTCTGCCCACTTTCTATGTCTGGTTGACTAGCCTTCGTCTGAATCTTGTGATCTATCCCACATCCTGCATACAAATTGCCTTATGCTTTTCAGTAATCAGAGTTTCCATTACGGAGCCAAGAATCCTGAACAGCACTCTTGCTCTGTGCCCAGTATATTGATTACCAAGGTTAGTAGAATCTGTCTGGCCCAGCACCTCTCTGTAACAGTAAGAGAAAGTTTTCTTTGAACTTGGGAGTGAGACTTTGTGTCAGCTAACATATGTTCCAAGTTAAGTCTCTGAAGTAGAAAGACCTTTAGCTACTGAGTTTCTATTATTTTAATGTTTGATGCTCTCAGTGACTAATTGCACATTGTACACAGATGCTGATGGCACAAAATTCCTCCAGATTCTTAATGCTACAGGCTCCTCTAATGCCGCTTGTAGCTCACCCTGCTGCAATTGTCTATGAATTCATGCTGTGATGAGAAAAATTCTACAGATTTTCTTGATTTTAGGAGGGAAATTAATAACTTCTAGTGGAGGGTTATCCAAAGAATATCTTCACCATTTGGAGATGTATTCTTTGGTTTGTCTTACTCCCAAATGCTCATTCAGATTCAAAAGTTGGAAATGGTCTGTGTTGTTTCTCTAGGAATTTGGTGTTTGCTTCATGCATATTTACAAATGGATTATATTTACTTGTCCTTTGTGGGAACTATTTTCACAGTGCTTATTTCACATGACAGATTCTCACTTAGTGACTGGATATTATTTTGGTCCATGTGGCACAGTATCTCTGGATTGGCCTTCCGGGACAGGTGGTATGTCTATTGTAGTTCATTCGTATGTTTAGAATTCCTTTTGTATTCCATAGTGCTGCAAATCCTTATTTAAATGAATATAACCATATTAAAAATATGAAAATATCTGGAATTATGTTATGAATTAATACAAAATTGCAATAGGAAATGAAAAATAAACTCTCTGAATAAATAAAACATTTATTCACCCAGTATTTATGACTGCAGCTTAACCAAGTACTAGGCTCTTTGAGCTTAACAGAATAGCTAATGTGCATCCCACCCTTGAGGAGGTATTTATTTAACTGAGGGAATTTACAGTTTCATTGAGAAGCTTACATTCTCATGGAAATTATGGGTTGATAGTCAACTAATAAGTATGAACTCCTTGTTCATTTACATGTTCCAGACAAATCTTCAGAAGTGGGCATTTGGAGACAGAAAAGTAATATCCTTTTAAAGTTTTCAGGTCTCTAATACAAAAGTCCCTGATATCTCAAAACTAATATTCTGAGGCTGACTTTTCATTTATTTTCATAAATAGGAAACAGCAAGGTTTCAAAAATCTGAGGCCTAAAGAGAATAAAACTAGAGAGGAATTCAGAGCTACTTTGACTAATTTGGTTAGTATAAAGCACGGGTCATGTTGCTTACCAGAAATTCAGGGTTTCAGTTTTTTAAATCATTTGTATGTAAGAAATGACTAAGGCAAATTTCTTGATTTTTTTTTCTTCCACCCCTTCTCCCTACTCCATTTTATTTTTCTGGCAAACTCAAAGAGATTCCCTGGGGGTGTCTTAATTTAGAGTAGAAGGCAGAGATGCCAATGCCAATTTGGAGACATTGGTTTAAGGAGTGAATTAGAGACTATGGTTTAAGGAGTGAATTGGGACACAGACTACCTCTTCCTACCAATGCAACCTCCTTGTCCGTGGCATTCTTACTAATTATAGAGCGATGTTTTCTTTCTCTGTAAAGGGACAGAAAAAATATTCTGGGTTTTGTGCACCATTTGGTCTCCTTCAAGATTACTCCACCCTGCTGTTGTAGTGTGAAAGTAGCCCTAGACAATACATAAACAAGTGAGCATGGCTGGCGGCCAATTAAACCATTTATAGAAACTGAAACTTGAATTTCACATAGCTTTCACATGTCATGGTTCTTTTCAACCATTTAAAAACAAAGTCACTCTTGTCTCATAAGTTGTTCAAAAACAGGCAGCAGCCTGGATTTGGCTGGTGGCCAGTAATGTGTCTGTTTGTGTGGTAGGGAATCATAGAATGTTCCTTGTATGTGCCCTGATGAATCTAGTTAGAATTGGTGCTCAAAGAAAACCAACAGAATGAAGATATAATCATTTTCAACATTATGATCTCAGCATTTTTGAAATCTTTTTTTTTTTCCTCATCCCTACATTTAGAGATGATTGGTGGTGGACCAGATACCTACACAATGTGACCCTGCTTTTTATGTCCCCTGTCAACCTCTCTTCTATGTTCATTCTAGTATCCAATGTACTGAATTATGCCCCATATTTATTTCTGCATTAAAAGAATTCTTCTCTTTATTTTCCTTTCTCCTCCTATTTGAGATTCTCCTTGGGTGATGTCTGTCAGCATTTGGGGAAGGCGGATGCCTGTTTGTCTAGTGGCCCCTCAATCATTAAGGAAAGTTCCCAGGGGAGAATTTTGGATGAAGCTCCATATAAAGAGGTGACAACGTAGTGGTTGGCAGGGCTTCAAACTGCTGAGTCATCACCATGTCATCATTTATAGGTTGCTGTCTCTATTACAAGGCAAATACGAGGGTGTGTGAATTTACATACACTTTATAAGATCAAAATCGTAATACATTTGCCCATAGCTTTATGCAGGGTGGATCAAAGTAAAGTCCAGAAGCCTAGAGACTGAAAAGAAAAATGAGATTAAGATTTCATCATGGTCCCAGATTTTAGCTATACTTCAAAGGTGTTTGTTCTGTTGGCTTGTTTTAAAAACATGCTTAAGTGGGTTATTATACAATTTATTTCCAAGATTAAGGATTATAAACACTGATAAACTAGAAGCATTATGAGAAAACCACATGTTTTTTGGTTTTGGTTTTTATTTTTTTGCATCTATTCTCAAATAAAAACATTACTAGGTAAATTTAAATGTGTGAGACAAATCGTATGCCTTTGATCAGGACTCTTTCTTGTCTCATTTTTGGTTGAGACTCCAAGGTAATAAGTCTTGTCTTCTCCCATAGTCCAATAGTGAAAGACTGGGCTTCCTCATCAGGACTTGCAAAGAAGGTAGGCAAAATCCCATTTTGTGACCTTTAACTGGCCACCTATGCCAGCCTACGAATGAGGTCATGGAGTCTGAGAGAAGAACCAGGAAGTCGGAGAGAATTTACTTGGGAAACCTGGGCTTTGCATTTCACATTTTGCCCATGTTTTATATCCCTATTATTTTCTACCTCCCAACATTAAAGGGATTTTTCTTTCTCAAGGCAAAAGAGGGGGCTTTAAGGAGTTCATTTGCAGAGTGTGAACTAAGAATCTTGGTTTATCATCTATGCCTACAAAAAAACCTGCATGTGCAAGAGGCTGGCTGAGTTGGCCTTTGGCAGCTAAGGACAGGGCTGTGTGTGGGAGGTGATGCACACTCTCTGATGGCAGGTCAGAGGTTCCAGCCACCTGGGGCCCAGGTGAAGGCCACATGTGAGAGTACCAGCTAGGAGTTGTTTTAGATCTTGCCCTGAGTACTTCTGGGAGAAGCAAGAAGCCATCATCAGAAAGAGGTAGAAGTGTGGTCCCAGATGCCAGTGGGTGAAGGAGCAATCTTCAACTTTCTGTGAGACAATAAATTTGCCCTCACCACAGCAACTGCAGGTGAGAAATCCTCAACTTGGAGATGTTGTCCAAAGAACTCACAAAGCATCCCACAACAGAATCAGCTTTAAGGATGCCTGGGTGGCTCAGTGCTTGAGGTCTGCCTTCTGCTCAGGGCATAATCCTGGGGTCCCGGGATCGAGTCCCACATCAGGCTCCCTGCACAGAGTCTGCTTCTTCTTCTGCCTGTGTCTCTGCCTCTCTATCTCTCATGAATGAATGGATAAAATCTTAAAAAGAAAATCAACTTTAAACACCATCTAGATTCAAAACTAAAGCATGGAGGTGCCAGTTCAGTGGTTTCTTCCGTGTTTCCTTCCCTCCATTTGCTTTTGCTCCAATGTCTTTTGCTCCATTCTGGGTGGACGTAGCAGCCACAGTGGAGAGAGCAGGGGGATTGAGGATAGAGGTCCTTTCTCCCTTCACCTTCAAATGAACTCCAGGATTCTAGCTCCTGCCTCACCATAGCATCCCCAGAGCCATCATTGCAAAAAAGTTGTCAGAAAAATAATTTTTAGAGAAAAAGTAATTCCATCAAAATAATGAAAAAAGAAAACAGTTAAACAAGTAGACACTATATACATGAACAGAATTTTCTATTATATTGTTTTTAACTTTGCCTCAGCAAAGTGTAAGACAAGATTTTATGGGTGACGGGGAAGGCACAAGTGGGAAGGTGAGAGGACATCATGATGGGAAAAGTCTAAATGTGAATATTTTAGTATCAAAGTGTGAAAAATAACCTGGAAGCCTAGGTACAGGATTATTACTATTGAGAAAAGAAAGAACAAGTTCTTGGGGAAATGAGCAGAAGCCTGGAGACAAATGAGACAGTGTGTAGGTGAGGTAAACTTATTTCATGCTTCATCTTTAATTTTTCAGATTCAAACTTGAACTTTTAATACAAGAATAAACATGCAATGAATTAAAACAAGAAAAAAAAAACCAGCATTAGAGCTGGTAGTGCAGGGTGATCGGAGTGGTGTTTCCTCTACATTTTTAGGTACTGTACAAAATTTTTATTAAAGATTTATTTATTTATCTCAGAGAGAGAGAGAGAGAGAGAGAGAGGAGGTGAAGGGGCAGAGGTAGAGGGTAGGGAAGCAGATTCCCTACTGAGTGTGGCACTCCGTGAGGGGATTAGTTCCAGAACCCTGAGATCATGACCTGAGCCAAAACCAAGAGTTGGCTGCTTAACTGCCTGAGTCACTCAGGTGCCCCTGTACAAAATTTTTATGATTAAAAACTGAGCATCTATGATATGAGCTCAGATAATTTCTTATTATTAAGAATAATCAAACCTCACAGAATCTACAAAATTTAGTTTATAATTAAAATTGAGGGCACCTGGGTGGTTCAGTAGGTTATGCACTGCCTTAGGCTCGGGTCATGATCTCAGGGTCCTGGGACAGAGTCCTGCATTGGACTCCCTGCTCAGTGGGGAGTCTGCTTCTTCCTTTTCCTCTCCCTATTTCTCCCTCTCCCTCTGCCTGCCGCTACCACCCCTCAGCTTGTGCTCTCTGTCAAATAAATAAATAAATAAAATCTTAAAAAAAATTGAACCTATAGTTTCAATGAACATCTTTGCCGCATCTTTCCTTAAACTCAGAAGGAATAATACTAAGCAGGTAAATTTTATCTTTCCTGAGTATAAAATTTCCCTTTTGGGATCTCTCTGGATCTCCCTCAGTTTGCTGGATTACTTTGAGTCCACCAGTCATCTATACTAGGGGCTGGCAAACGTTTTCTCTGAGGGCCAGATATTAAAGACCATTATTTGTGTCACAGCTAGTGAACCCTGCCTCATGTCCTTCAGGAGGCCACAGATGCTATGTAAATGAACGGGCACTGCTAGGCACCTAAAGTGACACTTTACTCATGGACATTGAAACTTGCATTTCATATAATTTCCATGTGTCATGGAATAGCATTCTTCTTTTGATTTTCCCTCCCCTTAAGCCATTTAGAAATGGAAAAGCCATTCTTAGCTTGCTGGTTGTACAAAAACAGGTAGTGGGATAGATTTGGCCCATGTGCTGTACTTTGCTGAGCCCTGATTTGGAAACAGGAAGGGGGAAAAAATGAAAGTGAGTTTTTATCATGAAACTGCTATAAAAATTATTTTTTGTCCTTGCAGGATCAAGAGGAAGAATTTTTTTTTTTTTTTTTGTACATTACTGTAATAGTAACAACAGTCAATACTTGCATAGCACTTCCTGTGTGCCTGGAACTTTTTGACTTTACCTCTACTTTACCTCTACTTACTCAATTCTCATGAGAAGGCAATGAGATAAATACTATTATTACCATGCCCATTTTACAAATAAGGAAACTGAGGCACAGCATTTAAATAATTTGCTCAAATTCTCAGTGTTAGTAGAAATAGTAGTGCCAACATGGGAACCCAAACTGTCTCATTCCAGCCTGGGTGCACTTATCTCCAGTTGACCCTTGAACAATGTGGGGGTGATGGGTACCCACCCACCTCTCCTGACACTGTCAAAACTCCATGAATAACTTCTGACTTCTCAAAAGCTTAACTATTAGTAGTCCACTCTTGACCGGAAGCTTCACTGATAACATAAACAGTCAATTAACTCACATTTTGTGTTTATGTATTATGTACTCTATTCTTACCATAAAGTAAGCTAGGGAAAAGAAAGTGTTATTAAGAAAATTATAAGGAAGAGAAAATACATGGACAGTCCTATACTGAATTTATTGAAAAAAAATCCACATGTAAGTGGATCTGCTTAGTTCAAATATATGTGGCTCAAGGGTCAACTGTACTGTTAGTTTCTCACTTATTTTAGTCACACATCTGGTAAAGCCTGCCATGTGTTTCTCTGCAAGATGCAGACAATTGAGTAGGATGTTTTCATCTGGAACCTGTCTTTGAGGTGGTCTTTGAAGTCAGAGGGAGAGAAAACTGCTGAGCCATCTTTTATTTCAAGTTAATACATATTTTTAAAAAATCATTGCATAAAAAAATTCTTAAGAGTTTTAGCAAATAAGTCAGTCACCATAGGGAGGCTTCCAAAAATTTTTTGAAATGAAAATTAATTGGTCAATTAATTGATTGATACTGAAGATAGGGAAGGCTTCAAGGGTTTATGTCTGTTATTTGAATTTATAATAAAATGTGCTGTTGAGGTGGGGTCCACTGGGGACCTGGTGGGAATGGTTGTCCTTGGGGAATTCCTAGGGGAATACAGGCCCCGAACCAGCAAAATGTTTTAATTTCAATCAAGTTGCAATTCACTCAGTAATCAAAATAAGGGCTATAAACCATAAGGAGAAAATTGGTCATCAAAGACCCCAAGCCAGTGAAAATTTTCTCAAATATATGGCCAATTATAATCAGTCTCCGAAACAAGCTATGTCTTAGGTGTGTGTGTGTGTATGTGTGTGTGTGTACACCCTTGTGTGCGTTGGGGAAGGGCACTCTTCGTTTATGTGGGGAAGACAAGATGTGCCCTGTAGAAGCCTGTTGGTGCTGCTAAATTTCAGCTACACCACTTTTGAGTTGATTAACATTTGGCAAATTCCTTTCCTTCTCTAGTGTCCAATTACTTCTCTGAAAAATGGAGATGATAATATTACAAAACTCACAAGCTTGCTGGAAAGGTTGAATGAGATAATGGATGTGCATTGTAAACTATGAAAGAACCGTACATATATTAATCTCTTTTAATAAAGTCAGTGGAAAAAGACAAATCGAGCTGTACCATTTGGTTTAAATGCAAAGGAGCTATATTGCTGCTTGCATCAGCAAATTCAGATAAGACATTTGCTATTTATTTATTTTTCAACAAGAGCTGGAAGGCAGCTAATAATACAACCACTCGCAGATGGTTTTGGAGATCTGTGAAATTAGAGAGTTGGTGTCACCTCAGAAATGTCTTAGGGGATAGATTTTATTAAAATATTTGTTCTACATTCCTTTTGATGACAAGCATTTTTCTAGTTTTGCTCTAAACTTTTTTAGAAGAAAACTCAAATACTCAAGTTAAAAATGTGTGTGGTGGCTTCTCGGGGGAGGAGGCATGCTATTTACTAAAAATCTCAATACTTTTGGTGGTTCTTAATCTAGGGTTCAAGAATGCTATTCTAACATTCAAGAATAAATTGATGTTTTATCCTTCTGCTTGGTGTTTTTAAAAACTGCCATGTTTATTGTATTATTATTTGCAATATATAGAAACCAAATTATGGAAGCAGCCCAAGTTTCCATCGATAGATGAATGGATAAAGATGATGTGATATATATATATATATATATCACAGAATATTATTCAACCATATAAAAATGAAATCTTGCCATTTGTAATGACATGGATGGAGCTAGAAAGTATTATGCTAAGTGAAATAAGTCAGTCAGAGAAAGACAAATACCATATGATTTCACTCATATGTGGAATTTAAGAAACAAAACAAATGAACAAAGAGGAAAAAAATGAGACAAACCAAGAGATACACTCTTAACTATAGAGAACAAACTGATGGTTACCAGAGAGGAGGCAGGAAGAGGGGATGGGGGAAATAGGTGGAGGGAATAAGGAGGGCACTTATCTTGAGTGCTGTGAAATGTTTAGAATGGTCGGATCGCTATATTGTACACTTGAAATTAATATAACACTGTATGTCAATGACACTGGAATTAAAATAAAACTGAAAAACTGCCAAGATTGTTTTTCTTCCAAGGTTAATCTTTATTTTTACCAGCCCAATCCGCTATCATCTAAAATTAAATTACTGGCTTTTTAAAAAAAACTGTCTTATATTTAATTGATAAAATTTGCCTTCCCCTGGTTCAAGATGGGTGGAGTATACATAGGATTTGGGCTGTGCATTATTTAGAAGTGCAGCTCTTTGGGGGCAAGGATCATACTGAGTGACTTCTGTTACATGCAAACACACACAGAGAAGAAAGGGAAATGGACACACACCTGTATGTTTCAGCTCAGATTGTCATAACAAAATACCATAGACTGGGTGTTTTAAACAACAAACATTTATTTCTCATAGTTCTGGATACTGTGAAGTCCAAGATCAAGATGCAAGTTCATTTTGTTCCTGGTTAGGGCTTGCTTTCTAGCTTGTAGATAGCTGCCTTCTCATTCTTATTGTGTCCTTGCATGGGAGAATGATGGAGAGAGAGAGAGAGAGAGAGGGAGAGAGAGAGAGACAGAGACAGAGACAGAGAGAATGTACTTTTTTTTTTTTTTTAATAGAGCACTAATTCTGTCATGGGATTCAACTCTTGTGACCTAATTATTTCCTAAGGGCCCCAGCTCCTAATACCATCACACTGGAGAGTTAGGCCTTCAACATACATATTTTAGGTAGGGGAGCACAATTCAGTCCATAGCTGTAGAGGCAGCTTCTTTGCAGCAGATCCTCAAATGGGGTTGTTCCTACTTGCTTTGGAGACAGAACAAAAACAATTACTCTAAAGCTGATTGAATAGTCACTGCAAATTGAACTGATGTGGAGAAACCACATAAAATTTTGTCTACAACTTTTGAGCACAAGCTAAGTGGTCCTAGGACTCCCCTGGTATGAAGATGATTTGGGTAAGCAATAGCTCGTGAATACTGGTAAAGTCTCGTTTTAATGAATTTGAGGGAGTTGCAAGTAGTTTCGTTAT
Source organism: Canis aureus (assembly GCF_053574225.1). NCBI lineage: Eukaryota > Metazoa > Chordata > Mammalia > Carnivora > Canidae > Canis > Canis aureus. The sequence goes on along the minus strand of NC_135640.1, from coordinate 30,756,044 downwards.
ATTCCAATTATATTTAAATGGAACCCATTAAACAGAGCACAGAGGTGGTGTTATTTACTTGATTTAGTTTATCTGAATAAAGCAGGCATTTCGTTTCTAGGTCTTAGTTTTGCTATCTCTTTCTTTTTCTAAATAATACTTCTTTTTTTAAATCTCCCTTCCTCTGTACCATATTAAGGTAACTGCCTTGGAGATATTCTATCCCTGACCCTTAGTTCTGGCAATTTCCTCACTCTCATTTCTCCCCAACCTTCTTTACTCCTCTGAGACCCTAATATAACAATACTGTAACAGTATAAAGCACTAATTCTGAACCATAGCAGTGTTTTCATTAAGCAGATCAACTGCTATGTGGACAGGGACTTGTGAACACATCTGTTCTACAGGATTTTTCATTTAATATGATTTTCTGAAACCACATCAGCAAAGTACTATTATAATAAGCCATCCCCAAAGACATGGATATAGTTTTGCTAAACAGAACTCTAAATTAAAATGCTATATAATCATGGGTTTCTGCTCATATTTACTTGCTGCACTCCTTGTATGAAGGTAAACTCTGAGCTGTGTTATTTAGATACAGATTTCATGTTTTGCTCTCCTCTGGTTATTGCTCTGGGTCTCTGTGGAGTTGCTTGTTTTCTCTTGCAGGGTCCCTCTGGATCATTTGGCACATAATCGCAAGGCTGTTGGGCTTGGTTAGGGAAGAAACTTTGTGAAAGAACAAGCTTATTTATGCCAAACTATTAACTGGTCCTTTAGAAATTGTATCTGTTTTAACCCCATTTAATAAAATTATGATTGAGTTTACAAGAGCCAAGAGCATAAATAACATTGCTTCAATAGTTTTGCCATTGGTTGGCTTGACTGATAGCATTATTTCTTGAGTAATATCCCTTATTTCTTTCCCAAAGTCTTGTAAAGTGCATTGTAGACTAAAGACACAATACAACTGTCTCTCTGACCCTGAATTTCAGAAAAGTGAAACCCTAAAGATACTGTAATATTTTATATTTGCCTGGAACAAAGGTTTCCCATGAGAAGAAATTTGACTCTAGGTGGGCAGTCACTGAAGTTTTTAGGATGGATTTTAGCCATGTCAGTTTATATCTGTGGTTCTTTTTTCCCCCCTAAGATTTTATTTATTTATTCATGAGAGACACAGGGAGAGAGGCAGAGACATAAGCAGAGGGAGAAGCAGGCTCCCCGCTGGGAACCTGATGTGGAACTCAATCCCAGGACCCCGGGATCACAACCTGAGCCAAAGGCAGATGCTCAACCACTGAGCCACCCAGGTGCCCCTGGATTCATGGTTCTTAATTGGGAGCAACTTTGTTCCTTTCCTCCTCTGCCAGGGACATTTCGCAATGTCTGTAGACATTTTTAGTTGCTGGAATTTGGGGGTGATGGTGTATCTGGTGAGCAGAGGCCAGGGATACTGCTAAACAACCCGTAATGCACAAGACAGTCCCCCACTACAAAGCATGATATGACCCAAAATGCCAGTAGTGCTAAGGAAGAGAAACTCATATTTTGAGAAGGAGCACGTTTGATCCTTAACAGTCAAAAGCCTGAAAATAGCTCTGACAGTTTATGCTATGGACTATAAAGTGGCTACTAAAGAGTGACTTGGATCCATGTGTTTTAATTTTGTAGAGTCTTGCATGATGTAATAAGTAAGTAAAAGCAAGTTACCGAGTGAAAATAATAATTATTGTAGCCAATCTTTATTGAGATGTTTGTTACCCTTGGTCAGGCATCGTGCTAAATGCTTTAATTACATCATCCCATTTAATTCTTCCAACAATATGGGAAAAGCATTATTAGCAATCCTACCTTATAAATGAGGTCACTGAGGCAGGAGATGTTCGATGAAGTTACCTAAAATCACACAGATGGTAAGGCCTCCAGAGTTCATGTACCTTATCACCTCATCCATATGCATGGAGTCAATTAGATGGTACCAAAGATTTTATAAAAAGCAATAGTCTCTCCCCTACATCTCTCTAAGCAGGGGTTCCATTCCTCAGAGAAAGTCCTTTAATCAATTTTGTTTTACTTCTATTTCTTAAGTCCAAAACTCAAAATAATTACTTCATTAAAAAATTTGGTGCAGTTTATTGATTTATTTATCTCAGTGATGATAAAGGTTTAGCTCACTCACACCATGTGATCCCCTTGTTTCTCTCATCTCAGTGCTTTTGGGTATTATTTACTGCTATTGGTCATCGATGTAACCTTAAATTATAGCGCAGTCCTTCATTTTTGCATTCCATAAATCTTATCACAGCTCCCTTCTCTGTATATTATATATTGTAACACTCCTGTCTGTTCTCCAACTTATTCCCTGGTCTGGTCACATCATTGCCAGAATCCTTAACTTTTTTTTTTTTTTTAAGATTTCATTTATTCATGACAGGGAGAGAGAGGCAGAGACGCAGGCAGAGGGAGAAGCAGGCTCCGTGCAGGGAGCCTGATGTGGGACTCGATCCCCGGTCTCCAGGATCACACTCCGGGCTGAAGGCGGCCCTAAACTGCTGGGCCACCAGGGCTGTCCCAAATCCTTAACTCTTATATTGTTCTGCAAACATCGTGTTCTGCGGGTGTCTGGAAGTTGACATGGAAAGGTGAAAGCCACTAGCTAGAGTTTACATGGCTGTGAGGAGGAGTTATTCCTGACCTCTGCAGGGGCTAAATTACATTTCCCTCCATGTTCAATGTCTCAAGCCTGTGCAGAATTGGGTGAGCAGGGTTTGGGTGCCAATAGGTGCTGTTCAGTGTAAAGACCATTTAGGAATCCCCAGTTTTCAGCCCATTTCCTCCTCCTGTTCACTCTGCACTCATATCTGCAGGCCCCTGGATTCCAAAAAAGCCAATCTTCTCCAGATATGTCTGTGGTTTCTTCATGGGCTTAGTGCTTTCAAAAACTCTATTGGAATATGTATTTTACTTTCTTTCACTAATATTTTATTTCTTCACATTTAAATTATTTTAATGGATAACAAAGTGTGTAGAGACAGCCTCGATTATAGTCTCCCAGAGGGGAGTTTCGATGTCTTTTTTCCCTCTGATTTGTGAGCCCAGCGTGGTCCCTTTTATTACTTTGAGAGAATTCCTCAGGGTCCTTTTGAACTTTGAAGAAGTCTCTGTGGAGACTTGACAACCACACTTCTAAGATTGTTGCTTTCGGCAACCATTAAATTAAAAGCTGGAGTGTTCCCTTAAGATAGCAACATGGTGCTTCAGAGGATTCCCAGGTGAAGGGGATTTGGCTCTGTACAGAAAGTCTGTGCATGAAAGCTTTGGAGTCCACTGTGCATCAGTTCTGACCTTGGACCAGTCTCCACGTAAGCTATGTCATGCCCCCATGTAAGCTATGTCATGCCCTGCAAAGTGAAGGAAATCACACCAGGAGGAGACCCCTGGGGTCAGTTTTCACAAGTTTTCCTCTCAAAAACAGGGGTTCCAAAAGACTTTGTAGGGCTCTGGGAAAGGAGACTTGAGATCTAGCTGTTCTAAAGTGGGTGATTGTCAGTGTGGGAGGGGATATAAACTGGCTAGGGAGATGTTTCTGTTCCTGTTCTTCTACCCCCACTTGTAAATAATCCTCTATAATGATTTATAGACATTCTATCACAATTCTCCTGACATAGGCAGAGCTTGAATATGTGCATTTAATTTTTAAAAAAATATTTATTTATTTGAGTGAGAGAGAACTAGTGCAGATGGGGAGGGCAGAGGGAAAAGGAGTCCCAAGTGGACTCCTCACTGAGCATGGAGACTGATGTGGGGCTTAACCTCATGTCCCTGAAATCATGACCTGAGCCAAAATCAAGAGTCTGACACTTAACCTATTGCATCACCCAGGTGCCCCAAATGCATTTAATTTCTATTCAGAAAGACTTTCAAAGAGTTTCCTAATATATAGAACCTTTTTCCTCCCTGTGGGGGGAAATCTGGCAATGATTCTCTCTAAAAGGAACTTTAGAGTAAAGTAGTGGCTTACCTACTAGTTTATTTATCTAGACAACACATAGTAAACTGTCACAAACACAAAAAAAGAGACTTGAGAACAGAACACATATGATATCCTGTGACCATGCAGAGCTCTGGTCTCCTGTGAGGAGGTCTCTCAGTCCTGGGAGCAGCAGAAGAGGAACTTTTGTTGAGTTCATTGAGGAGAGCCAGCCGCCATCTTGGGGGAGCTGGAAACCATCTAGCAAGAATGACAGTCATGTGAGAGACAGGTCATCATCGGAAACCCGGCTAGGGAGAGCTTATTGAATCTCACAATCTGATCCTGTGCTAAATTACTGCTTGAGATGCCCACCTGGAACATTCTTACACCTGTGGAACTTTCCAGAGTAGCATCCGTGCACCAACACATCTCCCCTCACTTTCCCTTTACACTTTCTCTCTTTTGAAGTTGTAATCCTTTGGAGGTGTTTTGGGACACAGTCTCCAGTCATCAAAAATTCTCTAGTGAGAGGACCAGGGGGAAAAAAAGGAAAAACTCTCCTACTTTGTAATTTTAAGTTTTAGTATCATGTAATTAAAAGACCTCTGACTTTGAAAAGCCATTTCTCTCATGTTTGAGGTTAAAAGTCCTTTTCGTAGGCTCCTGGAAAAGCAATTTTGATGGAGGCTCAGAGTAGGTAGTTGCCCTTACCTGAGTGAATATTCTAAGGAGAGCTTATGAGCTTTCAGATTGACTCCTGATTCTGCTTTTTGGTAAGACCACCTTGGCATATCCAGAGCAATAATTTTTTGACCCAGCTGCATATCAGAATGACTTGTGACACTAACGGAATTCTCAGGTTGAGAATACCCCTGAGACCCAGATCTACTGAATCAGAATCTCCAGCTTGTGGGGCAGGAACCTGCACAGTTTACAATATCCCCAAAGATTCTGAAGTGGAGATATTTGTAGGTCGCTGTCTTAATATATATTAATCCCTGCTAGCAATCTGTTTATAAGCCTCCAAGATCTGGATGCCATTTGATGAGCTTTTGAATTTTATTTACTCTAAGCATCGGGACTGACTACATAATTTGTAGGGCCCAGCGCACAATGAACATAGGGGCCCCTTTTTTAAAAAGTAAGAATTTCAAGATGGGAGCAGTAGAGCATTAAACCAAGTGCGGGGCTTGGGGCCACTACACAGGCAGCAAGCCTATGAAACCAGCACCGCTAAGCATCTAACAGCTGGCAATGATTATAGGAGACATGAAGGCTGGGATTAACAACACTTCCAAAATTCAATTAGCAGCAAACCTGGAAGGTGAAGACCATTTATCTATGGGCAATTTTCATAGAAGATAGCTCCCTGTGTGAGCGAACAAAGTATTTAGCCAAGTCAGGCTAGCAGGTAGGGCTGGGTTGTTCTGCTGTGTGTTGCTCTAGAGGATGTCAATCTGTGTGATGTCATCCTCTTGTGTATGCAGTGCTCAGCCTGCATAGCCACACAGGGTAACCCTGAGTCAAGATAGATGCTGACTGGTAACCTGTGGGACATGGCTGGGAAGGAAAATGCATGGATGTCTCTGGTCAAGGTTAAGATGGATCGATTATTTAAATTTAAAGTCCTTATTTATTTACTTCTGTATTAGATAATTAACCAAGACTTCACTGAAAATGATTACATCCCCTTCAAACTTGTTCTTTTAAAGTCTGACCAGTTGTGTAACAGGAGTTTAGAAACTATAGGGAGAGAGATTGAGCTGGACACAAGATATAAAGTTTCTTTAGGAACGTTTCAAAACCTAAAGAAGATCCAGTACTGTGCTTGAGGTATTTTGGAAAGGGCTTCTGCACTAATAATACCAATTGAGATTCACATAATACTTTCAGGATGTTTTCTTCTTATACCATCTTATTTAATTATATCTATATCATATTTGCCATTATCTCCTTTTGATAGATGAACAATCGAAGGTTCAGAGAAGCTAGAGTTTAGAGGTTAAGCAACATCTGGAAGGACTCTAAAGCAAGCGGGTGGGAGATCTGGGGTAGGACCTGAGACCCCCGATACCAGACCCATTTCCTTCCCTTTTAGAAGGGATTTCTTTTCAGCGAGGGCAGTTGGCTCATCCACTTTAAAATAGCAGATCAATCATAAGGAACTGAATAAGACTTCAGGAAAAATCTCTCACCATGAAAAGAGATTATTTAGATCTTATCCAGAATGGTGGGTCTCAATTCTTGCCAACTTAATTTATCCCAATTTAGAAACCCTCTGGTATAATCCTCTTGGACTGCCTGTAATTGAACTTCACTTTATGTCTTAGCCCAGGCTGCTATAACAGGTATCACAGGCTGGGTGGCTTAAACAACAGACATTTATTTCTCACATTTCTAGAGGGTGGAAGTGAGGTGCCCACAGATGTGTCAGATGAGAACTATTTCCCTGTTTAACAGACCTTCTCAATGTGTGCTCATGGGTCCTTTCCTCAGTACACACCTGTGAACAGAGAGAACTCTCCGTCTTCCTCTGCTTCAAAGGGCACTAATCTCACCCTCAAGACCTCACCTAGATCTAATTATCTTTTCAAAGCCCCACCTTTGTCCAATACCATCATCCTGAGGGGTAAGGCTTCAACATACGAATTCTGGAGGTGGGGAGGAGCAAATATTCAGCCCAGGGCACTTGGTTCATACACACGTAAAATTTCTCTGATCCCAGAATTGCCTTATCTACATTCATTTTTGCTTACATTTACTGAGTGCCAACATTGTGACAGATTATTTTATTTTTATTTAAATCTTAGTTAACATACAGTGCAATATTGCTTTCAGGAGTAGAATTCAGTAATTTACCACTTACATGCAAAACTGTGTGCTCATCACAAGTGTCTTCCTTAATACCCATCACTCATCTAGCCCATTTCCCACCCACCTTTTTCCATCAACCCTCAGTTTGTTCTCTTTTTTTTTTTTTTTAAGATTTTTATTTATTTATTTATTTATTCATGACAGACACAGAGAGAGAGAGGCAGAGACACAGGCAGAAGGAGAAGCAGGCTCCATGCAGGGAGCCCGACGTGGGACTCGATCCCGGGACCCCAGGATCATACCCCTGGCCGAAGGTGGCACCAAACCACTAGGCCATCAGGGCTGCTTCCTCAGTTTGTTCTTGATTGTTAAGAGTCTGTTATGGTTTATTTCCCTCTTTCCTTCCTCCACCCTCCCATATATTCATCTGTTTTGTTTCTTAAATTCCATTTGAGTGAAATCATACAGTATTTGTCTTTCTCTGATTTATTTCACTTAGCATAATACACTTTACCTCCATCCATGTCATGGCAAATTGCAAAATTTCATTCTTTTTAATGGCTGAGGTAGTCCAAGTAACATTATCAAGAATAGCCAAAGGTCCATTGACTGATGAATGGATAAAGAAGATGTGATATATATATAATATTTTATAATTATATATAATTATAATTATATATTAATATATTATTTATATATTTATTTACATTATAATAAATTATATATTTATAATATAAATATATAAATAATATATTAATATATAATTATATATAATTTATATATATGATATATAAATTAGTATAATATTATTAGAAGAGATGACATTTTGTTTTGTTTCTTAGCAACACTGTCCTACATGCAGCCTGATGTGTGTGTGTATATATATATATATATATATATATATACACATATATATATATATCATGTGATCCTTTGGGTAAATACCTAGTATTTACTAGCACTTGCTGGATTGTAGGATAGTTCTATTTTTAACTTTTTATTTTATTTTATTTTTATTTTTATTTTATTTATTTATTTATTTTTTATTTTTAACTTTTTGAGGAACCTCCAAACTGTTGTGCAGAGTGGATGTACCAGTTTGCATTCCCACCAATAGGGAGAGGGTTCCTCTTTCTCCACATCCTCACCAACACCTGTTGTTTCTTGTGTTGTGAATTTTTGCCATTCGGACAGATGTGAGTGGTATCTCATCTTGGTTTTGATTTATATTTTCTTGATGATGAGTGATGTTGAGCAGATAGATAGATGTTTTTCTTAAGTACTTAGTACTTTATGCACATAACTCATTTACTTCCCATGACAAGGCTGTGAAGTAGTTCCCATTTTTATCCCCACTTCAGGGATGAGGACATTGAGGCATATAGATTAAGTGACTTGCCCAAAGTCACACAGCTAGCAAGTGTTTGAACCAGGATTTGTACTCAGCTTTTAAAAGCATATATATTGGAGTACCTGAGTGGGTCAGTGATTGAGCATCTGCCTTCAGCTCAGGTCGTGATCCTGGGGTCTTGGGATAAAGTCCTGCATTGGGCTCCTCACAAGGAGCCTGCTTCTTCTTCTGCCTATGTCTCTGCTTCTCTCTCTGTGTCTCTCATAAATAAACAAATGAAATCTTAAAAAAAAAAAAGCATATATAACAACACTACTTCAGAATCATCATCAATAAAGACAATCTTTTAGCAAATCAAATTTCAGTTTTAAAGAGGCAAAGAATAGTGATTCTCAACATTGGTTGCACATTAGAATTGTCTCAATAGCTATTAAAAAATACCTATGCTGGTGCCTCACCTGAAACTAAATCAGAATCTCTAGTGTCTTAACTTTCATTTTTTGAAATATGAAATTTAAATAATTAGAATAGCTGTTGTATTATTTGGTGTATGCACAGCTGCATTCAATGTCCCATTTCATTCCCTTTAAGTATACCTGGGCTGGTCACACAATCGCACTGTGGAAGAATATAAAATCATCCGGAGATAAATGTACTTCGTTTCCGGGATCCCTGTAGATTAGTATATCATTAGTATATCCCTAATCTGAGTATACATACAGATTGCTTGGGGATCTCATTAAGATTCAGATTCTGATTAAAGAGTTCTGCAATGGGCCTGGGATCCTGCATTTCCTAGATGAATCCAATGCTGTTGGAATCCATAGCAAACTTGTAACCAGATTTTGCTTTTCTACTTCTAGTCTTACTTCCTTTGATTCATCAGCCTTCTTTCCCCCTTGGTTTGGCTCCATACTTGAACTTCAATTCTCTTTCTGTTCTCTTTTATTGATGAATCTGTTTGCACTTGATATGCCTGCAATATTTTCATAGCACATAAATTCTAATATAACCATCTGGTTCTAATACTTTACCAGGCATCTTAGTAACATCACCTCATGGCCATCCTAGACACTGTTTAACTCCTGCCAGTCCTGCTTTTTATCAGTCCTCCCCAATAGGGGAGAAGAATGGCCCAGCCAGAGCAAATAGGGATATAGATATACTTCTTTGTACTGGTGATCAGATTTTTGTATCAATATATCAGTCAATGTTATTGATCCTGGCTGCACATTTGAAATCACCTGGGGAGCTTTAAAAATGCTTTATGCCCATTAAACTTTTAGACATTATGAAACAATTGGTCTGAGGTGGGGTCCTAGGCAGCCATAGTTGTAAAAGCTATCCAGGCAATTATGTTGTGCTCTCAGGGTTGAGAATCATTGATCTATGCAAAGGCTTAAGAAGCTACTGAATGTTTGGGCTTATTAACAATGGATTAGTCAGCTACTGCTGTGTAACAGACATCCACAAAAATCTCACTACAATAAGCATTGTCTACTCATGTATGCATCTCTGAGGGTGACTGGGCAGCCCTCATGATTGTGGTTGGCTTCAGACCACAGGTTTAGTTTGTCTTGGGTTCATGTGACTCTTATTCTTTGGAGAACTGAAGGTTATTCAGAGCATGCATTCTTCATGGCAAAGACAGAATTGCTAGGAAAGTGAGTAGAAACACGTGATGTCTTCTAAGGCCTATGCTTGTACTGCCACACTTTCACTTATGCTCATACTCGACTGGCCAAAGTAAGTCACATGGCCTAGCCTAACAACAGTGGGCTCTGCAATCTAATAGTACTTTTTTTTTTTTAAAGGATTTATTATTAACCAATACGATTTAAGGTTCTTAACTAATTCAAGTAAATGTAACTTCATAACTAAAATTGTAAATATAATTGTTAGATAACAACATTTAAGTGGAAGTTCTATTGAATGCCCTCTGTGACCTCAGAACATTTATGAATATTTAGTTTTAATCAAGGATGATACATTTCTAGATAATATTACTAAAATGAGTTTTTTTAAGTCACCTTTTGTCAAGAATCTTGACAAAAACTTTTTTTTTACAATATCAAACAAAAGGATTTATTTATTTAGAGAGAGAGAGTATGTGAGCAGGGAGGGGGAGAGGGGCAAAGGGAAAGGAGAGAATCCCAAGCAGATTCTCTGCTGAGCATGGAGTCTGATGTGGGGCTCAATCCCAAGACCCTGAGATCACACTCTGAGATAATGGCCTAAAGTGAAATCAAGAATTGGACATCCAACTGACTGAGCCAGCTAGGTGCCTCTAATAGCTCTTTTAGGCTACTTTCCTTGGCTGTGGCCTCACTGGAGATATTTTGAGCAGAGCTACAACTGAGTTATTATCTCATGCTGCAATTCCCTCCCAGGCTTAACAAGATTCCAGGAAGGTAATTATTGTTTCTTCCATCTAGTGAAGCTTGTAATTTAAAAATAATCTCCCAAATCACCATCTTTCTACAGCCATGCATTCACCCTCCTTTTTTTTTTTTTTAAATATTTATGTTAACTCTCCATTGGTCTCGTCCAAAACCATATTGGATCCTGAAGCAAAAGGAAAAAAAAATTAGTAACACTAATCCTGTGATTATTATGATATTTCATCAGGAACTTATTTTCACCACTTTTTATTTTTTTAAGTACTGCATTAAAATATTATTTATTTTATGGCTGAGTTTTTCCCTCTCCCTTAGTTTAGGCCCTGTTCTTCAGAAATGTATGCCTGGGTGAATTGTGGCTTCCAAGGATCTGATGCTGCTCCCTCTCAAGAGGATACTGCTGAGTGTACCCAAGAGATTACTTTCTACCCCAGCTTTTTATGTAAACTGCTTTTCTAGAACAAAACTCTGAAGTCTTTTCATCTGACAAGTAAATATGTTCATGTGCTATGGCCCCCCTTTCTGTGTTAAGATGAGACAGGACACCCTCCCTCATTCACCACAAGGCTGACTTCCAGAAGTTCTGGTGTCTGAACTCAGGAATCTGGAAAAATCAGCAGTCAGTTGACACAGTTCTTCATATGTCCCTCCACAGGGCACCAGGGCGTATGGTAGGTACAAATTAAACATGGTAGTAACCTGGATAGCTAATTATTCCCTGAGGCAAATATGTAGATGAAGCATGCTGAAAACGCTGGGTTACATACTTAAACCCTTTGCTGTTAACTTTATGAAATATATATATAGAAAATCTTCATCATTTGAATAGCCCTCAGAAAGGTGACTCTTGGATAAATAAAGTCCCGAGGTATGATGACACAACATGGATTTTGGAGTCAGAAAGAGAAGAGTTTGTATCTTGGATCAATCAGGTATCAAGTGTGTGACTCTGAGAAAAGTTCTTAACCTCTTTGAATCTCAATTTAGTGAAGATAATGCTCTCTCCCTCTGAGGAGGAGAAATAGGTACATAGCTCATGGCATATGACAGAGCTTAAGAAATGTTAGTTATGAGGTACTTGAGTTTTTGACCTAGAAAAAATATTGTTGATTTAAGCATCAAAGCTTCTTAAAAGTGTAACCCTTTAGATAAAAGTCCTTAAAAATTCATTACACATTCGCTTTCCTCCTTACCTAGAATAGACTGAGTTTACTTTATCTCCATGCTCCAAGGCTGTTAATAAGCACAGCTGTTCTTGAGCTCTGATGAAATGCCCCAGGACCTATTGATTCATGAAGGCCAATTTGTCCTTGTGTACATCGTTTAAGATGTCAGTGTGCTTATCTGCTTTTTCTGCTCTTTGGCCTTCTCCCTTGCTGTCACCAGTCTGCTGTCACTCGTCCTTGCTACCCTATTTGCCTCTCTTTACTTGTGAGTCCTGACTTGTGGTAGGTTTGCAAACCAGATGGCTAACTTACTATGCTTATGGGCATTTCAAAAGCATTACTAGGTTATGAGTAAGGACCAAGGGAATCTCCTCCAGGTAGGGCATGCATTTTGTGGCATCTATTTTATAAGGAGTTTGCTTCTTGGCTGGGTCCTAAATAGATAAAGCTGTCAGGCATCGGGATTGGGGAGGAGGAAAGTGGAATTATAACATTTCATGTGGTTTTGAATGGATGGAAGGGCTTAAATAGTTTCTTTTCTTTTCTTTTTAAGTTTTATTTATTTATTCATGAGAGACACACACACAGAGAGAGGCAGAGACATAGGCAGAGGGAGAGGCACACTCCATGCAGGGAGCCTGATGTGGGACTCAATTGCAGGTCACTCCCTGAGCCAAAGGCAGATGCTCAACCGCTGAGCTACCCAGGCATCCAGGGCTTAAATATTTTTTTCAGTGAGGCAGATGGCTGCTTCATGAGAACCAGGACTCTGCTTTGTGTCACTTGCCATCATTCACAATGCCCAGCATATTCTGTATTCATAATCATTGTTAAATAAATAGTTGCTGTCTTAAAGTAATTTTAATATACTTGTCTAGAGAAAAGTAAATGCCCTCAAATCATATTAATAAAGAGTTATAAAAAAAGAGTTATAAAAAGCATAAATGTTTTAAAGGGACTTACTTCTTCTTTTGAAAAATTTAAAAGTGATTTAAGAGAAACACTGTTTGTGAAATAGTGTTGATGGGTACAGAGATGCCACCTCTTCACCATGGTGTTCAGTTTGCCACTAACTGTACTGACTTATGTGGGAATGCCCCAGGCAAAAGAAATTTTAAACTAGAACAACACGTAGATCAAATATCCTGGCCTTAAATTACTTCCTGTATGTATTGCTAGAGGTGGGTAAAAGTGAGCTATTGAGCTGTCTTGGAATTCAGGTAAAATTCTGTGCCTAAATATGCTTCTAGAGAAACTCATACTTCTTGAAGAGACACATGTCAATGAATGTTCCCAAAGGGAGATTATGTAAATGTCCATCAATGGTGAAATGGATAAATCATGGTACATTTACGCTATGGAATGCCATGTAGTTATGAATATTACATATAACATGATTGAATTTCAAAATATAATATTGAAAAGTCACAGCAGAGCATTCACCACACTTGCTTTTATGTAAAGATAATGGGCAAGCAAATGGAACTATATTTTACTGCAGGTGTACTTACCGGTGATGAAGCTCTATTGAGAAACCAAGGGTTGTATCAATCAGAGTATCCTTTATTCTCCTGCAGCCACCAACAACCTCAAAACTTCTGTGGCTGGAAATAAATTTTACCACTCTGCTTTCACATTATTATCTTCATTTTAGGATCCACACTGATGGAACAGCCACCATATGAACCATCGCCTGAGGCAGACAGAAAATGAGAAGGTGGCAAAGCACACACTGACTTTCAACGCTTCTACCCAGTCCCTTCTGACCACATTTTATTTGCCAAAAAAGTGATATGGCCAAACCAAACTTCTGATGTGTGGGCAAGTGCAGTCCTACAGTGTGGCCAGAAGGAGAGAGCCAGCATAATTGTGAGCAAATCTGACAACAAACAAAGGGATGATTTACCTAAAAATCAACATACTTTTAGAGGCTATAAGTAAAACACAACTTGGGAGGGACATCTGAGGGCTTCTGATATACTCAATGGTCTCATAATCTGGTTGGTGAGTTTATAAAAAAAAGTATTCTTTAAGCTGTACATATATATTTTCTCATATTCCTCAATATCCTATTTCATAACAAAAGATAAACTATAAAAGAAGAACCGTTCAAGATATATAGATTATATATATGATAATATAGTTAAAGTATTTGAAAGTATTTAAGAGATACTGTTAACTCAGAGAGGGAGGAGGTATTGGGAGATGAAATGGAAAATTTTGCATTTCATAGCTTATGCTTCTGTCTAAACTTCTTTCTTATGGTGTATATGGTTTGCTTATACAACGAAAGACTGATTTGAAAAAAAGAATGAAAAAATCAAGACATGGGATAAAAATACGTTCCTGGCCTCTGTGTGAGACATGTGTTTGCTCTCCAACTCTAGATGATGACTGGTGCTGGAAGAAGATGGAAGAAGGCTCTGAAAGTGTTTCTTGAAACTAAGAGGAAGGAGTGGACAGTCTTCACGGTGGATGGGAAAGTATCATAACAGCAGGAAGAGGGGTGGATGTGATTTGGCACCAAGCCATCCCAGAGTGTGGACCTCTGAAAACCCATCCTTGGGGGTCACTGTCCAACAACTCAGAGCCTCGCAAGTCCACAGGATGTTGAAGATGAAGGCATTGGTCAATTTGTGAGGATGGGTATCCATCTTCTGGCCCTGGTTGACTGAACCACATCAACTGGAAATTTCCTGCTGGAGCAGTAGATTTATTATACCTGTAATGAGAAGTCAATTTACATAAAAATAGCATTGAGGAAAATTAAAAACAAAACCTTTATTTAGACATTGAAATTTGAGCCCAAGATGTGGAGAGCATGACTTTTGAATTATTCCTTGAAGTCTGCATATGTTTTATTTTTGAGAAATAGGGTGGGCAGAGTGTGCTAGTCAGGAAGGCATGGTGATGGAGACATGGGTTGTATGACAGTGACAGGGATGCCACTGTGGCTGTCCTCAGGGGGCTTGAGGAGGAATAGAGAAAGAAGGAGGGCTTGACTCCCTGTATTAATTTCCTGTGGCTTATGTAACAAATTACCACAAACTGGGTGGTTTCAGAAACAGAAGTTCACTTTCTCATGGTCTTAGAGGCCAGAAGTGCAATCTCAGTTTTATCAGGCTAAGATCAAGGTGTCCACAGGGCCATGCTCCCTTTGGAGGCTCTAGGAAAGAATCTGTTCCTTATCTCTTCTAGCTTTTGGTGGCTGCCAAAATTCCTGTATCAAAGGTGATACCTGCTTGTACCTGTATCACTCTGAACACTGCCTGTCTTCACATTGCCTTTCTTCTCCATGCCCAATCTCCTTTTCCCTTCCCTTTAAAAGGACACTTGCGATGACATCTGGAGCCACCTGAATAATCCAGGATCATCGCTCTACATTGAGATCCTTGGCTTAATCACATCTGCAAATATCCTTTTTCCTTTTTTTATTTTATTTTTTATTTTTATTATTTTTTTTAAATTTATTTTTTATTGGTGTTCAATTTACTAACATACAGAATAACCCCCAGTGCCTGTCACCCATTCACTCCCACCCCCCACCCTCCTCCCCTTCTACCACCCCTAGTTCGTTTCCCAGAGTTAGCAGTCTTTACGTTCTGTCTCCCTTTCTGATATTTCCCACACATTTCTTCTCACTTCCCTTATATTCCCTTTCACTATTATTTATATTCCCCAAATGAATGAGAACATATAATGTTTGTCCTTCTCCGACTGACTTACTTCACTCAGCATAATACCCTCCAGTTCCATCCACGTTGAAGCTAATGGTGGGTATTTGTCATTTCTAATAGCTGAGTAATATTCCATTGTATACATAAACCACATCTTCTTTATTCATTCATCTTTCGTTGGACACCGAGGCTCCTTCCACAGTTTGGCTATCGTGGCCATTGCTCCTATAAACATCGGGGTGCAGGTGTCCCGGCGTTTCATTGCATCTGTATCTTTGGGGTAAATCCCCAACAGTGCAATTGCTGGGTCGTAGGGCAGGTCTATTTTTAACTCTTTGAGGAACCTCCACACAGTTTTCCAGAGTGGCTGCACCAGTTCACATTCCCACCAACAGTGTAAGAGGGTTCCCTTTTCTCCACATCCTCTCCAACATTTGTTGTTTCCTGCCTTGTTAATTTGCCCCATTCTCACTGGTGTGAGGTGGGATCTCATTGTGGTTTTGATTTGTATTTCCCTGATGGCAAGTGATGCAGAGCATTTTCTCATATGCATGTTGGCCATGTCTATGTCTTCCTCTGTGAGATTTCTCTTCATGTCTTTTGCCCATTTCATGATTGGATTGTTTCTTTGGTGTTGAGTTTAATAAGTTCTTTATAGATCTTGGAAACTAGCCCTTTATCTGATATGTCATTTGCAAATCTCTTCTCCCATTCTGTAGGTTGTCTTTTAGTTTTGTTGACTGTATCCTTTGCTGTGCAAAAGCTTCTTATCTTGATGAAGTCCCAATAGTTCATTTTTGCTTTTGTTTCTTTTGCATTTGTGGATGTATCTTGCAAGAAGTTACTGTGGCCGAGTTCAAAAAGGGTGTTGCCTGTGTTCTCCTCTAGGATTTTGATGGAATCTTGTCTCACATTTAGATCTTTCATCCATTTTGAGTTTATCTTTGTGTATGGTGAAAGAGAGTGGTCTAGTTTCATTCTTCTGCATGTGGATGTCCAATTTTCCCAGCACCATCTATTGAAGAGACTGTCTTTCTTCCAATGGATAGTCATTCCTCCTTTATTGAATATTAGTTGCCCATAAAGTTCAGGGTCCATTTCTGGATTCTCTATTCTGTTCCACTGATCTATGTGTCTGTTTTTGTGCCAGTACCACACTGTCTTGATGACCACAGTTTTGTAGTACAACCTGAAATCTGGCATTGTGATGCCCCCAGATATGGTTTTCTTTTTTAAAATTCCCCTGGCTATTCGGGGTCTTTTCTGATTCCACACAAATCTTAAAATAATTTGTTCTAACTCTCTGAAGAAAGTCCATGGTATTTTGATAGGGATTGCATTAAACGTGTATATTGCCCTGGGTAACATTGACATTTTCACAATATTAATTCTGCCAATCCATGAGCATGGAATATTTTTCCATCTCTTTGTGTCTTCCTCAATTTCTTTCAGAAGTGTTCTATAGTTTTGAGGGTATAGATCCTTTACATCTTTGGTGAGGTTTATTCCTAGGTATCTTTTTTTTTTTTATTGGTGTTCAATTTACTAACATACAGAATAACCCCCAGTGCCCGTCACCCATTCACTCCCACCCCCCGCCCTCCTCCCCTTCCAACACCCCTAGTTCGTTTCCCAGAGTTAGCAGTCTTTACGTTCTGTCTCCCTTTCTGATATTTCCCACACATTTCTTCCCCCTTCCCTTATATTCCCTTTCACTATTATTTATATTCCCCAAATGAATGAGAACATATAATGTTTGTCCTTCTCCGACTGGCTTACTTCACTCAGCATAATACCCTCCAGTTCCATCCACGTTGAAGCAAATGGTGGGTATTTGTCATTTCTAATAGCTGAGTAATATTCCATTGTATACATAAACCACATCTTCTTTATCCATTCATCTTTCGTTGGACACCGAGGTTCCTTCCACAGTTTGGCTATCGTGGCCATTGCTGCTATAAACATCGGGGTGCAGGTGTCCCGGCGTTTCACTGCATTTGTATCTTTGGGGTAAATCCCCAGCAGTGCAATTTCATTCTCAATGGGGAAGCACTGGGAGCCTTTCCCCTAAGATCAGGAACAAGACAGGGATGTCCACTCTCACCACTGCTGTTCAACATAGTACTGGAAGTCCTAGCCTCAGCAATCAGACAACAAAAAGACATTAAAGGCATTCAAATTGGCAAAGAAGAAGTCAAACTCTCCCTCTTCGCCGATGACATGATACTCTACATAGAAAACCCAAAAGTCTCCACCCCAAGATTGCTAGAACTCATACAGCAATTCGGTAGCGTGGCAGGATACAAAATCAATGCCCAGAAGTCAGTGGCGTTTCTATACACTAACAATGAGACTGAAGAAAGAGAAATTAAGGAGTCAATCCCATTTACAATTGCACCCAAAAAGCATAAGATACCTAGGAATAAACCTAACCAAAAATGTAAAGGATCTATACCCTCAAAACTATAGAACACTTCTGAAAGAAATTGAGGAAGACACAAAGAGATGGAAAAATATTCCATGCTCATGGATTGGCAGAATTAATATTGTGAAAATGTCAATGTTACCCAGGGCAATATACACGTTTAATGCAATCCCTATCAAAATACCATGGACTTCCTTCAGAGAGTTAGAACAAATTATTTTAAGATTTGTGTGGAATCAGAAAAGACCCCGAATAGCCAGGGGAATTTTAAAAAAGAAAACCGTATCTGGGGGCATCACAATGCCAGATTTCAGGTTGTACTACAAAGCTGTGGTCATCAAGACAGTGTGGTACTGGCACAAAAACAGACACATAGATCAGTGGAACAGAATAGAGAATCCAGAAATGGACCCTGAACTTTATGGGCAACTAATATTCGATAAAGGAGGAAAGACTATCCATTGGAAGAAAGACAGTCTCTTCAATAAATGGTGCTGGGAAAATTGGACATCCACATGCAGAAGAATGAAACTAGACCACTCTCTTTCACCATACACAAAGATAAACTCAAAATGGATGAAAGATCTAAATGTGAGACAAGATTCCATCAAAATCCTAGAGAAGAACACAGGCAACACCCTTTTTGAACTCGGCCATAGTAACTTCTTGCAAGATACATCCACGAAGGCAAAAGAAACAAAAGCAAAAATGAACTATTGGGACTTCATCAAGATAAGAAGCTTTTGCACAGCAAAGGATACAGTCAACAAAACTCAAAGACAACCTACAGAATGGGAGAAGATATTTGCAAATGACATATCAGATAAAGGGCTAGTTTCCAAGATCTATTCCTAGGTATCTTATGCTTTTAGGTGCAATTGTAAATGGGATTGACTCCTTAATTTCTCTTTCTTCAGTCTCATTGTTAGTGTATAGAAATGCCACTGATTTCTGGGCATTGATTTTGTATCCTGCCACGCTACCAAATTGCTGTATGAGTTCTAGCAATCTTGGGGTGGAGACTTTTGGGTTTTCTATGTAGAGTATCATGTCATTGGCGAAGAGGGAGAGTTTGACTTCTTCTTTGCCAATTTGAATGCCTTTAATGTCTTTTTGTTGTCTGATTGCTGAGGCTAGGACTTCCAGTACTATGTTGAATAGTAGTGGTGAGAGTGGACATCCCTGTCTTGTTCCTGATCTTAGGAGAAAGGCTCCCAGTGCTTCCCCATTGAGAATATTTGCTGTGGGCTTTTCATAGATGGCTTTTAAGATGTCGAGGAATGTTCCCTCTATCCCTACACTCTGAAGAGTTTTGATCAGAAATGGATGCTGTATTTTGTCAAATGCTTTCTCTGTATCTAATGAGAGGATCATATGGTTCTTGGTTTTTCTCTTGCTGATATGATGAATCACATTGATTATTTTACGGGTGTTGAACCAGCCTTGTGTCCCAGGGATAAATCCTACTTGGTCATGGTGAATAATTTTCTTAATGTACTGTTGGATCCTATTGGCCAGTATCTTGTTGAGAATTTTTGCATCCCTGTTCATCAAGGATATTGGTCTGTAATTCTCCTTTTTGGTGGGGTCTTTGTCTGGTTTTGGAATTAAGGTGATGCTGGCCTCATAGAACGAATTTGGAAGTACTCCATCTCTTTCTATCTTTCCAAACAGCTTTAGGAGAATAGGTATGGTTTCTTCTTTAAACGTTTGATAAAATTCCCCTGGGAAGCCATCTGGCCCTGGACTCTTGTGTCTTGGGAGGTTTTTGATGACTGCTTCAATTTCCTCCCTGGTTATTGGCCTGTTAAGGTTTTCTATTTCTTCCTGTTCCAGTTTTGGTAGTTTGTGGCTTTCCAGGAATGCGTCCATTTCTTCTAGATTGCCTAATTTATTGGTGTATAGCTGTTCATAATATGTTTTTAAAATCGTTTGTATTTCCTTGGTGTTGGTAGTGATCTCTCCTTTCTCATTCATGATTTTATTAATTTGAGTCTTCTCTCTCTTCTTTTTAATAAGGCTGGCTAATGGTTTATCTATCTTATTAATTCTTTCAAAGAACCAACTCCTGGTTCTGTTGATCTGTTCCACAGTTCTTCTGGTCTCGATTTCGTTGAGTTCTGCTCAAATCTTTATTAACTCCCTTCTTCTCTTGGGTGTAGGATCTATTTGCTGTTTGTTTCTCTAGCTCCTTTATGTGTAAGGTTAGCTTTTGTATTTGAGTTCTTTCCAGTTTTTGAATGGATGCTTGTATTGCGATGTATTTCCCCCTTAGGACTGCTTTTGCTGCATCCCAAAGATTTTGAACGGTTGTATCTTCATTCTCATTAGTTTCCATGAATCTTTTTAATTCTTCCTTAATTTCCTGGTTGACCCTTTCATCTTTTAGCAGGATGGTCCTTAACCTCCACGTGTTTGAGGTCCTTCCAAACTTCTTGTTGTGATTTAGTTCTAATTTCAAGGCATTATGGTCTGAGAATATGCAGGGGACGATCCCAATCTTTTGGTATCAGTTCAGACCCGATTTGTGACCCAATATGTGGTCTATTCTGGAGAAAGTTCCATGTGCACTTGAGAAGAATGTGTATTCAGTTGAGTTTGGATGTAAAGTTCTGTAGATATCTGTGAAATCCATCTGGTCCAGTGTATCATTTAAAGCTCTCGTTTCTTTGGAGATGTTGTGCTTAGAAGACCTATTGAGTATAGAAAGAGCTGGATTGAAGTCACCAAGTATAAGTGTATTATTATCTAAGTATTTCTTCACTTTGGTTAATAATTGATTTATATATTTGGCAGCTCCCACACTCGGGGCATATATATTGAGGATTGTTAAATCCTCTTGTTGAATAGATCCTTTAAGTATGATATAGTGTCCCTCTTCATCTCTCACTACAGTCTTCGGGGTAAATTTTAGTTTATCTGATATAATGATGGCTACCCCTGCTTTCTTTTGAGGACCATTCGAATGGTAAATGGTTCTCCAACCTTTTATTTTCAGGCTGTAGGTGTCCTTCTGTCTAAAATGAGTCTCTTGTAGACAGCAAAAAGATGGGTTCTGCTTTTTGTCCAGTCTGAAACCCTGCGCCTTTTGATGGGGTCATTAAGCCCGTTCACATTCAGAGTTACTATTGAGAGATATGAGTTTAGTGTCATCATGATATCTATTCAGTCCTTGTTTTTGTGGATTGTTCCACTGAACTTCTTCTTAAAGGGGAATTTTAAGAGGCCCCCTTAAAATTTCTTGCAGAGCTGGTTTGGAGGTCACATATTCTTTTAGTTGCTGCCTGTCTTGGAAGCTCTTTATCTCTCCTTCCATTTTGAATGAGAGCCTTGCTGGATAAAGTATTCTTGGTTGCATGTTCTTCTCACTTAGGACCCTGAATATATCCTGCCAGCCCTTTCTGGCCTGCCAGGTCTCTGTGGAGAGGTCTGCTGTTACCCTAATACTCCTCCCCATAAAAGTCAGGGATTTCTTGTCTCTTGCTGCTTTAAGGATCTTCTCTTTATCTTTGGAGTTTGCAAGCTTCACTATTAAATGTCGAGGTGTTGAACGGTTTTTATTGATTTTAGGGGGGGATCTCTCTATTTCCTGGATCTGAATGCCTGTTTCCCTTCCCAGATTAGGAAAGTTTTCAGCCAGAATTTGTTCAAATACATATTCTGGCCCTCTGTCCCTTTCAGCACCCTCAGGAACACCAATTAAACGTAAGTTTTTCTTCCTCAGGCTGTCGTTTATTTCCCTTAATCTATCTTCATGGTCTTTTAATTGTTTGTCTCTTTTTTCCTCAGTTTCCCTCTTTGCTATCAACCTGTCTTCTATGTCACTCACTGGTTCTTCCACCTCGTTAACCCTCATCATTAGGACTTCTAGTTTGGATTGCATCTCATTCAATTGATTTTTAATTTCTGCCTGATTAGCTCTAAATTCTGCAGTCATGAAGTCTCTTGAGTCCTTTATGCTTTTTTCTAGAGCCACCAGTAGCTGTATAATAGTGCTTCTGAATTGGCTTTCTGACATTGAATTGTAATCCAGATTTTGTAACTCTATGGGAGAGGACTGTTTCTGATTCTTTCTTTTGAGGTGAGGTTTTCCTTCTAGTCATTTTGCTCAGTGCAGAGTGGCCAAAAGCAAGTTGTATTGGGAAAAGGAGAAAAAGAGAGGAGAGAAAGAAGGAAAGAAAAGAGAAAGAGAAAAAAAGGGAAGAAAAAAACGAAAAAAAAAAAAGAAGAAAAAGAGAAAGAAAAAGAAAGAAAGGAGAAAAAAGGGGGGTGGGGGAAGGAAACAAATCAAAAAGCAAAACAAAAAAAAAAAAAAAAAAAAAGAAAGAAAAAAAAAAGAACCACTGGGGAGTATCTTCTAATTCTGTGTTCTTTAAGTCCCTTGGCTTCCCCTGGAAGTTGTCCGTCTAGCTGGTCTTCTGGGGGAGGGGCCTGCTGTGCTGATTTTCAGGTGTTAGCAGTTGGGGGAGCTGCTGTACCCCTGCCTGGTGCAGGGCTCGGTGGGGGTTGTTTACCCCGTGAGGCCCCAGGAGCAACAGCCCTAGTGGCGGGGCCGCTCTGGAAACCTGGAGTCAGCTCCCGCAGGAACTCCGGAGCTCTCCGTCTGCAGGGTCTGGAGGCTCCGGGCGGGGCCGCTGATCTGCTCAGCTGGGGCAGGAGCGTCCTCGCGGTCCTGGGCCCTCCCGGCCTCTGCCTGTCCCGGGGGGAGGCCGGATCCTGGGCTGTGTCCCGGCGCCCTGTGCTCCGGAGCCTGCGCTGGTGGATTCGCGCTCCCGCCCCGCAGCCCCCTCCGCGGAGCCGCCCCCGAGCACCCCGAGCTGCTCCCGCCCCGCAGCCCCCTCCGCGGAGCTGCCCCCGAGCCCCCCCAGCTGCTCCCGCCCCGCAGCCCCCTCCCTGGAGCCGCCCCCGAGCCCCTCCGAGCTCCCGCCCGGCAGCCCCTTCCACGGAGTCGCCCCCGAGCCCCCCCCGCCCCCCGAGCTGCTCCCGCCCCGCAGCCCCCTCCGCGGAGCCGCCCCCGAACTGCTCCCGCCCCGCCCCCCCTCCGCGGAGCCGCCCCCGAGCCCCCCGAGCTGCTCCCGCCCCCGAGCCCCCCGAGCTGCTCCCGCCCCGCAGCCCCCTCCGCGGAGCCGCCCCCGAGTCCCCCCGAGCTGCTCCGGGTCCCGCCGTGCGCGCTGCAGCCCTTAGGGAGCTGGGCGCACTCCCCCGGGGCGCAGGTGCCTGTTAGCGTCCCCGGAGCCCGAGGGCATCCCCGCCCTCCTGGGTCCTGCTCCACCTCCCTGCGAGCCCCTTTCCGCCCGGGAAGGTCGGTGCAGCTCCTGCTCCTCCGGGACGGGGCTCTCCTGTCCTGGGGACTCTCGCCCCGGCCTCAGCCCGGCTCCTCGCGGGGCCCCTCCCCCTTGGAGGCCTTTTGTTTCTTTATTTCTTTTTTCCCGTCTTCCTACCTTGATAGAAGCGCGAACTCTTCTCACTGTAGCATTCCAGCTGGTCTCTCTTTAATTCTCAGGCCGAATTCATAGATTTTCAGGATAATTTGAAGGTTTTCTAGGTAATTTGGTGGAGACAGGTGATTTGGAGACCCTACTCTTCCGCCGTCTTGCCCCTCGTCGTCCTTTTTCCTTTTAAGGTGACATTTATAGGTTCCAAGGATTAGGATCTGGTGCCTTGGGGACCATTATTCAACCTATAAGAACCCAGATCATGAAAGTGAGCCCTTGAGCTTTCTGTGCCTAGAAAATGAGGATTTGGACCATGCAAGGATTTATGAATGTTATTATAATGTCATCTAGTAAATAAATCCTTCTGCATTCACCTTGGACAGGTACTTTTTATTGGCTTATTGCACCTACCTTGTGCCTTTGGGCAACAACAAGTATGTGGCCCTTGGACCTTGTAACCCCTTCAAGTTACTCTATGCCTGAGAAAGAGTTTTTATTTGATAGCTCCTGGTACTATTATTATTTCTTTAAAAAACAGGGCAGGGGACATTTGTTTTAGACTCATTTGGGAGCCAGCTGCTGTGTACATTTAAATGAAAGGGCACAAATCTTTTCTGAGTTCAGTTTCCTTGTAAGTGAGCATACAGCATATTTATTTAGAATTATAATTGCATTCCTTGGCAGAACCACACGAGCTGGTACAGGACGCTGGGGAGATCCTGGTATACATATTCCATTTATTTCTATCTCAGTTGGAATCAGTAGTGCAAATCACAAATAAGAAAAAAAAGCAATTTTACTAAATGTGTTAGTATGGGAAGATAGTTAAGTGTTGAAAAAGAGAATAGAACAATTGTTTGTAAGCAGGGGCAAGTGATATATATATTTCACATCGTGATCAATTTTTGATTCAGTAAAAAGTTGCTGCCTCTTCCATTATTGTTTCTGATGCCTCAATCTTTCATCCCTTCTGGAAGTGATTTTGTTCATCTCTCAGTTGAAAGTCTTCTTTAAACTTCTAAAATAGTATTGTTGGCAGTATTGTGTGTGTGTGTGTGTGTGTGTGTGTATAAGATTAATAAGGCAGAAATGGAATTAGTTCTTGTTTTCAGTGTTTCCTTGGTTACAGTGTTTAAATGTGCATTCCTTTTGCATTTTCAGGGTTTGCAAAGTGCACACCAAAGACTCCAGAGAAGACGTTGCCAGTTCATATCACAAATGTTGTTCTCTTGAAGCCCATGAGTGAGTGAAAGAAGGTAAGACCCTGTGTGAGGCCACAGAGTGGAAGGGACAGCCCTTGTAAAATTACCAAGTCCCAGAAGATGTTGCATGCAGCAAAGATATAAAATTAAAAAATGCTTCAATATCATGGGAAAATAATTTGATAAATCAGCATCAGGGAAGAATATTCTTAACATGTTATCCAGTTTACAAGTTTCTTTCATATATGAATATATTATAGTAATCTGAATATATACAGTTCTATGAGACAGGTAGAACCCAGTGTTCTTTTCACTACATTACACTACTGTGATGGTTGACAAAACCCTTCTCAAAGGCTTAACACTGACACACACACACACACACACACACACACCCCTACCTCTGCATTTCTTGTCTAAATGCTTTGACTGGAATGTACAACTTGCCCCAGTAAGAATGGCATGTTATAACAGGGAAATGATCTTTGTTGTTTAATCCAAAAAGATACTGGGGCAACACTGCATAAAATGTTAAAGAAAAGGAATACTTTCTTCCTCAGATAAGTACCCCTCAGGCATAAGCTGGGATGCTTACTAAACATTAGGATTTTTCTTTGTTGCCCAGACCTCTGAAGCAGACGGTAATTAAGCATACTAATATTTGAGTAGCACTGTCCTTGACTAACTTGCTCTTTGGTTGATATATGTATATATATATATATATCTCCCTTCCCTATTACCTACCATGTCCATTGAAGATACCAATGTTGCTATGGTAGAGATCAATTACAGACTTATTTTGCTGTGGGCACTTAGCCCATAACTCCTTCATGTTTAACTAGTGATAGGAAAAGGAATTATAGTCTGATCTAAAAAACCTGCAAAGGGTGCTGAGTTATGCCCTAGACATCCATGTGGCTGCATCCCCGTCTGTCTCTTGAGTGCATTCCACATAGAGGATGGAGGTCAGACTTTGATGGGGAGAGGGAAGATAAGAGGGAGTCTCAGAGAGACTCTGGTAATTATCTGGGGACTGAGATCTGTTTTGATTCCTATGTGTGCTTTTTGTAAGTGGTGTCCTTTTAGATAAAAAAGACAGATTTTCTTTTGTTTATGTGACTTATGTTTGGGATTATTGTTTTTTTTTTCTATTAGCAGTTCTGCTACTACTTTCGTATCAGATTACTCTCCATCTCTTGCCTCCCCTCTCCCTTGTTAACCAAACACTATCTTGCACAAGTTTCTGCTCTTTACATGAAAGCAAGTGTTAGAATCAGCCACAAGGAATGGAAAATGGTTGGTCTAAGTCAATCAAAGAGGATCTGTGTCCTTGTCAAAGATTGGTCCAGGCAAGGTCATGTGACATCATTCTGGTCAATGCCATACAAAGGGAAGTCTGTGGAGGGGGTTTCTGGAGAAATGTTTTCTTCATTCTCAAAAGCAGATGTTCATGAAGAAGCAGATATTTTCTGCTGCTGACATATTTCTTCCTGCATGTGTTGCTTGGAACTGTGGCTGTCATCTTGAGATAATAAAGGAACTAACCTGAGGAGACCATGCTAAGTATGACTGAGCGGAAACATAGAAGGAAACCTGGGTCCTTGTCAAGCTCATGGGGCTTCCTGATTGACTAAGCCTACAACCTCCTCATCTCAGGACCTCTTGTCATATGAAAATCGATTTTGATTCATGATCTGAGTTGGAAAGAAAATGGCACCTACTCACATTTGGAGTTCATGGACACAGCTCAGAAGTTTGAGGAGACAACTTGTACGTTAGCATGGAGATTCCAGGGCAGCATTTCCAAAAACTTAACGTGCATTTGAATCTGAGGAACTTGTTAAAGCACAGATCTGATTGAAGAGTTCTGGCCTCAGACCATAAATTCTACATTTTTTGTGTGGTCCCAGCAGATACCACTGCTATTAGTCTACAGACCACGATTCCAAACATTGGAGGCTAAAAACCCATTCAACTCAACTTTCCTCTACCAGGGTTCCATTTGGGTCAGGCCACCAAACATTGAGCCAATTACTATTCTGGAAAAAAAAAACACCAAACCCTTTTTTTTTTTTTTTTGGTAGAAAGTTTGAGATTGAGTTCTCTAGGATACAATACTGTAGAAATGCTATTTGACTCAGAGAATAGAAACCTGAGAAGTCTCATTTTGATTTTATGCTATCTTGTATCTGTGACAGAGACAAACTTCACCCCTCCTAAAAGGAGAAAGATTTTGAAAAAGTAATGCTCTTTTCCTTCTATGCATAAAGTGCAATAGGAAATGAGTGAGCACACGCCAGCAATTGAATGTAAATGTTTAGACAACCATAGCAAACCTAGAATAATGGATGTTTCAACTTTAAGAAAATATGTTGTCATTTAAACTCAGGGATAATGCCACCATCAGTCCCTGCAAGCAGCACCTTTTCTGAATAGTGGTGAGGGAATGACACAGAGTCATTTAATATGAAATCTGACTTGTCTCATGTAAGTTATGAGGGCATTGGACTGGTCAAGGGTGCAGATGCTGCTGTTAAGGAAAATGTGACTAATGTGTCTATATGAATCTTGAAAGTGTCACTTTAGTCTCAGGAATACTCTGGTTCAACTAAATTACAGTCCTTCAGTTTATTCATTAATTCATGGAACAAATATTGAGAATTTTCTATGTGCCAGATACTGTGCTAGGTGCTATAAAAAGCTATAAACAGATAAGTTCTCTAATCTTTAGGAATTTAAATACAAACAGTGAAAAACACTGACATGGAGGTACATTATAGTAAGTTATAGTGAAATTATAGTGAAGTTATAGTATAAGGCAGTCTGTGGATGTAGAAGCTGTGGGGTTCTGGAGAGTATTTGCCTCATCTAAAGGCACTCAACGGAAATGAAAATTAAACTCTGTCTCCCCATCGTATGCCTCACAGCACATCCGTGGCAGGATTTGGCTGATAGGTTTGTTATGTTTTGGTTACTCTTTTGGATTAATATTATTTTAAGGAGGAATATTCTGAAGTTAATACTATTTTGTTTGAGGCTAGGAGCATTAGGAGGCTTCAATCAGGAACTTGAGGGGCCTATTTTGGACCCTGTGATTACATTGGAGTCTAGAGATAAAATCGAGTGGTCAGAAACCTAAAACCTACATTGGATTCAGCAGATTGGCAAATGGTATCATGGCTGTAACTGGGGTCTTCAGATTTTAAGCTAACATTCCTACCCTCTACTTGCTTGGAAATAAATTTAATAACCAGCCTCTCATCACTGGAGTCACTTGGTAAAGCAAAAACCAACTTCTGTCTCAGAATGTTTTAGCATTCCCCCGGGTAATATGCAGGATTTCCTAAGTCTGGGTATCTGACTGTTCTGCTGGTAGGAGCATGGAGATGGGACCCAAATGTCAAAAGGGCTAAATCCTTCAGTGCATTTGAGAAGTGTTAGGGAGAAATTATAAGGCAAGTGTAGGAATGGACCTCCTCAGAAACAGTCTGTGGATACCTACAGTGTTAAATAGGTGATGGGGTTGAAAGAAGGCACCTGTGGTGATGAGCAGTGGGTGTTGTACGGAAATGTGGAATCACTGTATTGTATATCTGAAACTAATATTACACTGTATATTACCTAGCTGGAACTTAAATAAAAACTTAAAAAAAGAGAGACACTTGCAATAGTAATGTGATCTATTCATTCCACCGTGAGCTACCCTAAGGGATGTGTCTTTAGGGACTTGAATCTGGGAGAGATTGTAAAACGTACTGGAAAATTTTTTTTTTCTTTCTCATAAACTTTGGTAAAATTATCCATTGGAATACAGGCATATCTGATCTCCTGTGCAGTTGTAGGCACTAGGATATTAATCAAGTCCAGTAGGTTTTCACTATCTAAATCTGTCTCTGTTTTCACTGAAGTTGTCCCAGAAATCTGCAGGACCACAAGCCACAAAAAGAGGATCCATGCACTGCTGGAGAGTAGGGCTGCCAGATTTAGAAAATAAAAATATGAAACAGTCAAACTTGAATTCCAGAAAAATAATAATTTTTTTAGCATAAGTGCCTTCTACATACTTCATTAGACTTCGGGTCTTTGAACATTATTGTATTCTACAGAGTTCTGCCTAAGAGAAATTGTACCAGAAAGCCATTTGGAAATTGACTTTCACCTAATATGGGAATTAGCTATCAAGAAGTTCCTGGAATTATAATTACCCATTGTAAACCAGAAGCCTTTCCATCATTCATGTTCATAGAAGGAATAAACCTTTTATGCTACAGAGGGGCCTTTATGAAGGAGAGATGACCTGACTTGTAGAAAGTGTAGGAGTTAGTAATTAGGATGGTTTTATGACCTCCTTTCTCAGGAAAGAGGAGCAGTTGACAATTTGGCTTCTGATCCCCATTTACAAAAGGTGTCGGAAGTTACTGTTTTGAGGTTTGTAGCATTAACAATTTTGTAAGACTTCCAGAGTCTTTGTGATTCCTCATCTCTTTTATTTTAGTAATCTCTGATTTCCCAGAGCAACTGGCAGTGAAACCCTTAAAAAAATTAAAGAGTGGGTTTCTGGTCCAGGAAGCATGGCGAAGTAAATTAACTAAAAATTCGCTACTACGGTTTTCAGAAGTGTGGGGTAACATCTAATGCATATTATTCTAAATGCATAACTGAGAAAAGCAAGAAAATAAAATCTCAGGTGTTGGAAACTAAGCTAGAATGGGAAACCAGAGCAGAAAACATGTGAATTGCTGTGGCTGACTGAGTTGAGGCTGTCAGCTTTGATGTTACAGCATGGATTTTAACCCTTGTGAAGTGAAAGGGGATAAGTGTTGCTCCTTTGTGAGGTGGCTCTTACACATCTGCCCTAAGTTAGACACTTAAGTGACCCACCTGTGGACTAGAAAATTATTTCCCACTGGGACAAACAAAACACAAGGCATTTTTCCTGTTTGTTGGGTTCTTAGTAAGAAGTCAAAACTATAGATGTCAGCCTCCATCGTTTTGGGGTTTGAGTTTTATAACCACTGTAGTCTGAGACTTCAATTCTTCCACTATACAAGTGAGCAAAACAGATTTTGGTGGATATTTAAGCAATTTCCTCTGCATTATTCTTTTATATTTTAATAATTTCAGATTGTGGAAGGCCATTTTTATATAAGTTGCAAAACCCCTAGGCCATAAAGAGAATTGATTAATTTAGCTCTATAAATATAAAAAAATTATTATCTGGCAAAATCACCATGAAGAAAGTAAAAAGATATGATTAATCTGGGAAAAATAAAACTCATTCTGTTAGAGAAGGTTCTAACTCCCAGATGTATGAAGATGGCCTGAATCAAAACAAAAGAACTATGTCTATGTATTCTTCTAAGGGTTTTATAGTTTTAGTTCTTACATTTAGGTCTTTGATAATTTTCCGAGTTCATTTTTGTATATGGTGTGAGGTCGGGGTCCAACTTTATTCTTTTGCATGTGGATATTCATTTGTTACAGCACCATTTGTTGAAAAGGCTTTTATTTCCTCATTGAATTTTCTTGAAATCTTTGTCAAAAATAAATTGACTATAAATGTAAATATGTACTTTGGATACTCAATTTTATCAAATTGATCAATGTTTGCCCTTTTGCTAGTACCACACAGTCTTGATTATAGTAAGTTTGTAGTAAGTTTGAAATGAAGAATTATGAGTCTTCCAAATTTTCTTTTTATTTCTTTTTAACTGTTTTAGCTATTTTGGGCTCTGCACTTCTACATGCATTTTAGGATAGTCTTATTCATTGCTGCAAAAATATAGCTAAGAGTTTAGTAGGGATTGCATTGAATCTGTAGATTAATATGGGAAGTATTGCCATATTAACAATATTAAGTCTTTTGATTAATGGGCATGGAATGTCTTTCCATTTGTTTAGGTCTTTCATTTCTTTTAACTTTTTAAAGAAATTTTCAATGTAAAATTCTCACACTTCTAATGTTAATTTTATTCCTGTTTTATTCTTTTTTTTTTTTTTTTTGAGAGAGAGAGAGAGAGAGAGGGAAAGAGAGAGAGAGTGTAGGTAGGGGAAAGGAGCAGAAGGAGAGGAAGAGGTACAGAATCCCAAGTAGGCTCCATGCCCAGCGTGGAGCCCAACACAAGTCTTGATCTCACAACCTTGATATCATGACCTGAGCTGAAATCAGTAGTTCGACACTTAAATCTATTGAGCCACACAGGTCCCCCATTTTATTCTTTTTGGTATTATAATAAATGAAGTTGTTTTCTTTTCTTTTTTTTTTAAAGATTTTATTTATTTATTCATGAAAGACAGAAAGAGAGAGAGAGGCAGAGGGAGAAGCAGGCTCCATGCAGGGAGCCCAAGGTGGGACTCGATCCCCAGTCTCCAGGATCACGGCCTGAGCCAAAGGCAGGCGCCAAACCACTGAGCCACCCAGGGATCCCCTGTTGTTTTCTTAATTTCATTTTCTTAATAATAGCTTTCTTAATTTTTTATTGTAAAGGTGTATAAAACTTCAATTGATTTTTGTATATTAACCTTGTATCCTGCAAATGTGCTAGATTCATTTGTTAGCTTTACTAGTTCTTTGTGGATTTCTTAGGATTTTCCTCATACAAGATCACGTAGTTTACAAATAGAGATAGTTTTACTTCTTCCTTTGCTTATCTTTTTTTAATATTTATTTTTTTAAAATATTATTTTAATATTTTAATATTATTTTAAATGAGCAGAATTCATTTATTTGACAGGGAGAGAGAGAGAGAGAGAGAGAGAGAGCACACAAGTAGGGGGAGTGGCAGAGGCAGAGGCAGAAGTAAGCTCCCCACTGAGCAGGGAGCCCAGGATCATGACCTGAGCTGAAGGCAGGGGCTTAACTGACTGAGCCACCTAGGTGTCCCTCTTCTTCTTTTTCAGCTGGATAGCTTTTACTTATTTTTTACCCTGGCTAGACTCTCCAGTATAATGTTGGATAGAATGGCAAGCATAGATATCTTGTTTTGTTCCTGATCTTAGAGAAAAACACTTTTAGTCTTTATTAAGTATGATGTTAGTTATAGCTTTTTTGTAAATTTCCTTTATCAGGTGAAATTCTCTTCTATCCTTTGAAAGTTTTTTTTTAAATAATGGAAAATGTTAGATTCTGTCAAATGCTATTTTCTGTAGCTATTAAAGTGATCACGTGATTTCGTTCTTTATTAATATAGTATATAGCATTGGTTAATATTTGCATGTTGAACAAACCACGCATTCCTAGGATAAATCCCACTTGACCATGGTTTATAATCTTTTTAATATGCTATTGGACTTAGTTACTGGTATTTTGTTGATAATTTTTCATCTATATTCATTAGGGATATGGGTCTATAGTTTTCTTATAATGGTTTTGTCTAGTTTTGGTATTGGGATCTTCTATTCTTCATAAGAATTTGTGAAAGATTGGTGTTAATTCTTCTTAAACATTATGTAGAATTCACTAGCCATCTGGGCCTGGGCTTTTCTTTGTGGGAATTTTTTTGATTACTAATTGTTTCTTTACTTTTTTGTGTTTCTTCAGAGTTTTATTTCTTTTTTGGGTCAGTTTTAATCTTTTTATATGTCCAGGAACTTGGCCATTTTATGTAGGTCATCTAATTGGTTGTCATGTAACCATGATTAGCATCTTATTTTCACAAGCAGTTGTAAGAGTTGCTGAAGGTTGTAGTATGGGAACATATGATGAAGATAGTTATGGATTAGGGGAAAATAAGAAAGAACCCACCAAAATTGATTTGTCTATAAGAGATAGGGGGAAAAGTGTAACTATGATATTTAAGAATGTTTTGGAATAAATATGGTGCTCACATGCAGATGCCATGCAGTTGTACAGGTGTATCAGTTGCCCAGTCTACATCCATGGGAAGTGAGCTTACTTTCATTCTGATTGGTTAGTGCCTGCACTGTACCAATCTTAAATTTTTAAAATATGACTCTTGGATAAATACTAGAAGCAAATGTAGGATAATTAGAATAATAGTAATGTTCATTTAATAGAATGCTTAATTCTAGAGTATGTGATGTGAAGAACTAGACATTATGAATTCTCTGCTGGACAAAATGAGAATGCACAAAAAGTTAGACCATTGATAGTCAGAAGTAGGAGAAGCTATTGCTAGAAACTAGAGCAATAAGGAGCATTTAGAATAGGTAGTCTTGTTAAAGGAGAAAATAAACAGTGACTAGAAAATTAAATCTTTTAGAACTTCAGAGAAATAAATGTAAGATGGTAAATTAGTTTAGAGTAGATATAATGGAGATAGCAGAGTTGATTCTTGTTTTATATATTGATGAGCTTTCCCAAGTAGGGTTTTCCCTTATGTGTGACACTTAGAATTACAGAAGGGACATCTGAGGTCATGCAACTCCTCCATCTCTGATGAACAATATATGTTTGTAGTTATAAATACCAGCTCCTGACTTCCACACTTTCCATACTGTGTAAGGCAATGTGCTTCTGGTTCTCACCTGTGGTTGAAGGATCTGTTAGCCTTTTTGCTTTATGTTTAATATTTCTTGAGGCCTTCCAAGGAAAAAGCCATCTTTGCTGTGATTTCTATATAAGATTAACATATCAATTATATTCTTAGACTGGATTTAAGACAGCTAAGAAAATGATCCCAAAGCATTTTGTGATTGGTCCACTTCCTAGGATACCTTACTTGTCTTAAATCTTGAAAAATTGAGCTACTCCATGTAACTTAAGTTTTCCCAAATGTTATTTAAGTATCATACTTTTTAATTTTAAGCATCTTAAACAGCATCTTTCTGAAATCTGTTACACTTCTCAGCCTTGTTGAATAGAATATATAGGACATGATTTTATCTTTTTTTCAGAAGAAAAAAGATTTTTTTATGATTATATAAAATATTTTTTATGATTATATAAAAATTTTTTTATTGTTCACACCACTTAAAAGATTGTATACTATTCACTTGCATGAAAATTTATAACTTACCAAAGAGTTTTTTTTATTGTTGGTTGATAAATCTATTTCAACTTTTTTCCCTCCTTTTCATGAATGCTATCATGATGAGCACCTTTATATAGGCTATTATTAAGCACATATATTATGTGGTGTTACTTAAAATCTGGTGTCTTTCAAGGTCACTGAAGAACATGGGGTTACTTGGCATTACCCTAAAGGTATAGTTAATTATGCTTTTATTCTCATAATTTCCTATTTTAATGGTTTTCTTTTCTCCCTTGATGTCAGACTGTTCCTCCCTCCAAATGTTCCTGTTTTCTTAACATTTATCTCCTGAATTCTATTTTTTCATATTTCAAATTAGTTGTAAAATGGGAAACCAGGTAACTGAGTATGATATACTTGCATATGAAGAAAGGTAGGTATAGTGTAAGGAGAAAATTACTCATGTTTTATTAAATAGAATTATTTACCCAGACTAGAAAAAAATTTTTAAAACAAAACTTCTGGTTTGTTGGATGAGGTTCTTGTTACTTGACAAAATAAAAAAAAAAATCTAAAAATAATAAGAAGGTTTCAGTTGAGGCATGCCCCTGGTCACAAGAAAGTCCGTTGAGATTTGTGAGTGAGGAGAAATATCTTATTTTTATGACCTGGTGAAGTGGTGTGAATCCAGGAGGGTTTAGGAAGAAGGGAAGCATTAGAATTTATGGATTTGAGGAGATTGGGATGATCTGCTTGGTTGCACTCTGGCACTGCTCACTCCCTAGATGTATAAACTGCCACCTGATTTAATGTGTTGTTGAATAGTCATTTCATCTAGGGCTCCATGACATTTGTTCCATGACACACAGGCCTCTATCTGATCTATTTGGAATGTAATATATTATCAGTCATGGCGGCTAATGCTAATTGCTGAATATCAAAGCTTATAAGCTAGCTTCCACTTCCTAGGTGATTATCCCAGCAGTTCACAAGGGAAAGTACAAATGTACAAATCATTATACATGACTTTGAACTCCCTTGCAAAAACCCTGGGGTAGTATTTTTGAAGTAGATTTGGCTGAATACAGGGCACAGAATTGCCAAATGTAAATTTTAAGATTGGATGCCAGGGGGTTTCTTACATGGCTAATGACACCTAGAAAGCTTTTCCATGAGAAACCAGGATCTATCTTCTAGAATAGAGTTGACCAATAAGGCAGGCTGGGATGGCCAGAGAGTTCATATGAGGCTGTCTCTTGTCCTCGGTAGACCCTGTGTTTGGCAATCTCTGTTTTACCCCAAGACGCCCCTAAATTCATTTGGGTGGGGATATGAAATATGACATCTCTGAGTGAAAATGATACGAGAAAATGTTATATAATATGAGAAGACAGCTTTTGAACTATTTTACTAAATGTGAAACTCACACATATACAGAGACACACACACAAACAGACAACACACACACATACACACTCACACACACCAAACCAGAAGATCTGAGTTTTAGTCCTGGCTATAGCAATCATTTATTCTTTGATCTTAAGTCACTTAACTTCTCTGTGTCTCATCTATGAAATAAATTGGAATAGATAATGGGCAATAGTTCAGTTTATAATAGATTAGAAACAGTGTGCTAACTAGGGAGTAGGTGAAGTCGTTATAGCAAAAAGATGTTACTGGACTTCCTTTAAAAATTATGGGGGCACCTGAGAAGCTCAGCTGATAAACTGTCTGACTCTTGGTTTTGTCTCAGGTCATGATCTCAGGGTCATGAGATGGAGTCCTGCATTGGGCTCTACGTTCAGGAGGGAGTCTGTTTCCCACACCCCATCCCCGGGCTCATGCTCTTTCTCTCTCTAACAAATGAATAAATCTTTAAAAAATTATGTAAAAGCTTTGATTTCCCCAAACTATATTTCATAAAATTTCATAGTACTCGCTAGAGTGGTCAGTCTAACAGAATGCAATGATAAGATATTCTTTATTGACTTTGTGTTCATCCATTCTTTTTTGATTCTATATAAAATAATTATATTCACAGATTCACTTATCTTAGTACATACAGATTTACAATCCATACTCATGTTAAGGTTCTGCTCACCTTTTGTGTTTACATTATTTTGAATTCCATCATTCATAGTCCTTTAAAAATATCTACTTATGCACTTAAAGGACCCTCCTTTGAGTCAGTGGTACATGTACTTTAATTGGGAGAAAAATGTAACCTAATGGTAATGATTAAAATAAAAAATTTACCCTCAAATATAAGCTAAGGATAGGAACCCCACACCTGAGATAAACTGCATCTTGTTAACTAAATCTAATCTGGAGCATAGTGACCAAACTGGTCCTTGCAGGGTATGCATAACCTTTGAAAAAATGACAATTAAGAAATTAATGAGATGTCTGTTGAAATCCTAAATACATTTACATTCAAATTTGTAAAACATAGTTGAACAAAAGAGGATCATTGCCTTTCTCCTCTGAAATCATCCCTTTATCCACCATAGTCTGGTTAAGAAACACCGGTCTTCACACAATATCTTGAGACAAACAAGAAGCTGCATTGAAGGCACTGCTACAGGTCACATGGTTGAGTCCCACATAAACCAGTGGTTCTCAAACATAGCTGGATGGTGGAACCCTGGGGGAGCTTCTAAAACATATGGATTCCTGGACCTTATTCCTATCTTCTGAGTTCGAATCTTGGGTTGCTGGGTCTAGAAATTGGTACTTTTTTAGAGCTAGCCTAGCCCTTAGCTGCACAGAAAGATGGGCATACACATTATTTTGAAAATTCTATAGGAACTTTTTAGTTTCCTCAGATATCTTTGGTAGCATGATTTCAAACGTAACAACTCTTATAGTTTGGAAATTCATTTTCAGATCTAACCCATGTACTTCAAGCTCAGATTAAGTCTATTTTGTTTTGGAGACTAAAGAACAACTGAATATATTCAGGCATCCTTTGCATATGGGAGCCTGACAAGCCTCACTATTTCTTTTGTTTAGATAGCTAGTTTTATTTCCTTTACTGTACTTTTTGCATATCATTTCTATTTCCTAACTTTTAAATTATTTAATATTCTCTTTCAATGCCCATTCTTCTCCAGCTGGAGAGAAACAGGGAGTGTAGAATAAGCAAGAGACAGGACTCAGAAAGCCTTCCATGTGTAAGTTGCTAGGTATCTTACCCTTGTCAAGTCATTCATTTAATCATTCATTCTTTTGAAAAATATAAATTGGCTAGCTATTGCTAAATAATGAACAACCACAAAAAAAAAAAATCTCAGTAGCAGATAATGAATGTATTTGGCTTACATATCCATGGTGTCTGTTGATCTCTGCTGAGTTTGTTCATTTTCCTGTGGGTTGGTTCAAGGTTACCCATGAATGCTGGGTCCAGCTAATGTGGTCCTACAATACACATCTCTTGTACTCCTGCCTGGCCCAGTAGACTGACCTGGACATGTTCTTCTCATGGAGATGATAGCGGGACAAAAGATTAATGGAATTATACATTGTCTTCCAGCATTTGGAACTGGTAATGAAACAATAATTTAATTTGCCACAAGTGTCTACCATAAATGTCTTCCAGGGCCATTTCTTTTTTTATCTTTTGTAAAATTGAGACAGTGATGCCTGCTTTTGATTCCCAACCTTGGAAGTTTTTTGGATGAAATCTGAAACTGGTTCCTGTATGCAGAAGACAGAGAGAGGCCAAAGAAAGAGACCACTGCAGATCCATAGGTAGCAGGTGGGTTTTTTTGTTTGTTTTTTTGCTTGTTTTTTTTTTTGTTTGTTTGTTTGTTTGTTTTTGTTTACAGAGAGGGCAGAGAGGAAGACAGAGAAAGGGAGAGAAAGGAGGGACAGAGGGAGAGAGAGAATCCTAAGCAGACCTGTGCCCAGGACAGAGCCCAATGCAGGGCTGGATCTCACAACACTGAGATCATGACCTGACCCCTGACCCAAAATAAAGAGTCAACACTTAACTGACTGAGCCACCCAGATGCCCCTATAGGTGGTATATTTAGTAAGTAAGGAAGCTGACACATGAGGGTTATTTTGGGGGCTGCAAGATGAGTAGATGTCAGTACCCACCTGCCAGATCTTAAGTTTATATAGAGGACTTAATGGGGTTAATTCATGTACACGGGGCAGATGGACTCAATAACACATTATTCTCTCAAGGCTGCATCTTTGAAAATGGCTCCAGCTATGGGGATGGTGGGTAGAGCATCCATTCCAAGGACAGGGGCCAGGGTGAGGAGCCTGTGATTGCCTGTGTGCAGCTCTAGGGTCAACTAGAGGTCATGTCCTCTCGATGTCCTCCTTCAATACCTACTTTGGGAACTTCATCGTTTTGTAATAGGATTGAATGCGATGTTAAATAGCTTAGTCAGCTTTTTTACCATGGAATCTTTGGGCTTTCCAGACCTGGTTTTCAGCAGAGCCTACTAAGGACAGTGGAGGGAGGGCAAAGCTGCCAGACACTAGGTAGATAATGGTCAGGATGGAGGCTTCTGACTTCATGGAACTTATAGACAGACATGCATCAGAGAGTCATAAATGAAACGCGCACACACAATTTAAGGTGCCAGGAGAGTATATATTGGGAGTGATTAACCTCCCAACACAGAGAGGTCAGACAGGTGTTCTCCAGGCCATTGAGATAGAGATGAGCCCTTAGAGTTAACTAAGACCTCACTTAATCAAAAAGGTTGTGCTGGGGAGGGGATTGGGAGCCTAGGAACATGGCCAAAACTGATAGGTGAGAGGGACTTACAAGGCATGAGGCCAGGCAGGTGAGGCGGGGAGGAATTTGAGGGACATAGATGGGCACTTTTGTCCTGTAGCGTGAATCCTAATGGGCTGTTTTCTAGACTGCATGCTGAGGTGCTCTGGGATGCCGTGATGAATTCACAGGGGTGTCGTGTTTTAAAATCTTGAGGGAAACAGCAACCTCTGTTGGACACCATGTGAACTACTACTCTAACTTGCCTGCACCTAATTATTTGATAAATGGAGCAACTAGGTATTCTTTCTGGCCTAGGGGCTCTGGGGAAAAAATGCTGGGACATAAAGTCACTGTGAGCTGAGCAATTTGGGAACCTGTCCTAAGGGTGACCTGTAGCCATAGAGGGTGACTTTTGTTCTAAAGAGGATGCTGATAAGATTTGCATATGGAAAAGAGGACTCCAACTAAAGGTGGGGAGTGGCTTAAGGGGAGCTGATACAGAGCTGATGTGGAAGCACAGGGATAATGAGACAGAAATAAGAATGAGTCTGGCCTGGGAGGCCCTGAAAGCCAGGTCAAGGGTACCCTTGGCTCTTCCTCTATGGTCCAACACATAGGTTCTAATCCTTATTTGACCTGCACAGAGCATGTGTCCTAATGTTTTTTTTTTTTTTTTTCAAATGGGAAACTTTGTCTTGGGTGTTTTTTCCTAGATATAACCTGAAGTTGAGTCTAATTGGCCTATAATAGGCTTGCAGAAAGTTCTGAGTTGGTGCAAGTTCCTATACCCTATGCACAGTCTTCCTTTACCCATAGTAAGGAAAAGGACATGAGATATATGACATATTCCAGACCAGATCACATGAATTGAAATTCCAGCTCTGCTACTTACAAATTCTGTCACCCTTGGGATGTCATTATGCTCTCCTGCCTCATGCACTTCACAATTGCAAAGATTAGAAGACAGCCACATGAATTGCTGAGAGCAGAGTCTGGCACACTGTTAAGATTTTGCAAACATTAGCTATTGTCATTGTTAGAATCATGCTTACCTCCCCTGGATACTTAGGTCTCATAAAAATTCCAGAGGCATATAGGGGTGCCTGGGTGGCTCAGTTGGTTAAGCATCTGACTCTTTATTTTGGCTCAGGTCATGATCTCAGGGTCATGGGACCAAGCCCCGCATTGGGCTCCATGGTGGATATGTATCCTGCTTGGGATTTTCTCTCTACCTTTCCTTCTACCCAACCCCTCGCTGTCTCTCTCTCTCAAAAAGAAAACAACAACAACAAAAACAACAAAAACAAAACAAAACAAAACAAAACCAGAGGCATATAATACCACGTACAATCTCATCCACAAATGAGAAATAATAGTTGGAATGGGTATAACAAGATTAGAGTACCGTGTTATGGATTTTGATACCAGTGATCTGGGATGCCTTTCTTCTAGGTCAGGTTGGAGCAGATTCTTCTTGAGTTTGTGGTGCTCACACACCATACTGTGGTAGAGGTGGCCATCAAGACTCCATGTTCACTGCAGTGTAGGCTACAGGTTTGGGCATTTTCATCTGGGCAGCCAGTTTGCTCAGCTTTGTAAGTATGAGACCATGAAAAATCACGTCTGTTGTTTTTTTTGGGACAAACACATTATTGCGTTGCTTTTGATCTGTGAGATTACAAAGGATGCTGTACTGTGTCCATGTAGTTAAATTAGGTAATTGTGATGAGTGGGAAACACCAGGCTCCTCACATTCTGTATAAGGTTGAACAGGGATTGATTTGAATTTTACCCAAGCATCTTTACTTCCATCAATCCTTCCCCCAAACCTCTTTAAATAAAGGGAAAACAAAATAAATTTCTTGATACAAAAAGGATAGTAAAAATGCTTTAAGAATAAATCCTTACAATTGTTCCTAATATTTAGATACATAAAAGATGTCAGATAAGACAGAGTCTCAATATATTCTGGTCACAACTGGTGGGTTGAAGACTCGCTTTTCACTGTTCTTTGTTCATGACCTTGTGACCAAGATTAAATAGTGTGAGAGTCAGCAAATGCCAAGGGTGACATTTTGAGCGGGTTGGCCTGCCAGTGAAGTGCCGTAGCGCGTCTCTTCACACTGTGCAGCTCCTCTCAGCCTCGGCCAGCTGCTTGGCTGTTAGATGTTTTTCTTGTGAAAAAACCAAACAAACAAGCCTGACCCTTAGAATGGTAAATAGGAACAGGCAATCACTGAAAACACAGCTAAAAAGAGAAACCATTTGAACAAATTCCAAGAGAACAAATGGCCTTGGACATATTCTCCTCACATATGGAATGAAGAGAATTATGTTTTTAGAGTAATGGTTCTTAACCCTGGGGCACATGTTAGAATCATCTAGGACTCTTACAGAGCACCAGTCCTGGAGCCATAGTGCTATGAAGTCAAGGGATGGGAATGGAGGAATGGGAGGGGGAACAGGGGCACCATGTTCTACTGTAACTAGGGTTGGGTGCCCCCTCCTGATACAGGAATGTTTATGGAAGTAAGTAGTAACAGACGATCGAGAATCCTGAGATCTCCAAAATAGAGGGGCTGTATTTAGCATCTTGGAGTCTAAATCCTTATTCAGCCGATCATTACCCGAGTTACTTTGGGAAATTGTCCAACATCTGTTAGCTTCAATTTCCTCCTCCAAAAAATGATAATGATTGGCATGAGAATGCCTATTCCAACAGGTTTTTGGAGATGCCCATGAGATGTGGCCAGGCAAGTCTCTGTCCCCACCCCCACCCCCCTCATATTTACCACAAAGCAGGACTCTGGCATTTTCTGTACATTGTTGCACACCCCAAAGCAAATCTAAAGTCACACAGCATTAGCAAGGGGGGAAAGATTTTGCTGACAGCCTCCCAGAGGGTAAGAATGATGTGGGAAACAAAAGAAAAAGAAAAATTAAATTTCCTTACTACCTACAGCCCACTGACAAGTCCTTGAAATAGGCAGAGTGACCTTCCTCTAGAAACTCAGCTGCCTTCAAGTTAATACTTTGCTAAGGGCAAAAGGCAATCTTAGCCCAACCCCCGGGATCCTGTAAGTCTACTTTAACATATAAAAATTCCTTTGGAAACTTCCTTTATCTCCCCTCCTCCACCCCAGAAATGTGCTGGCAATCATCCTCCAAGGATACGACCCACTGATATACCTCTGAAGGGTCTCATGACTCAGGTTTTATTAGACAATAATATCTAACCTTCTCCCAACAATAACTAGCCTCCTCCAGATCCTGGAAACCTTGCCTCCAAATTCCCTAGAGACTTAGGCTATCCCTAACCTCCTCTTAACTTGAAAGGATATAATGGGCCACTCCTCATGACCCCAGGGCAGCTCTTTCTGCCCAGGGGTCCTGTCCCCATGCTTTAATAAAACCACCTTTTTGCACCAAAGATGTCTCAATAATTACTGATCCTAGGCTTCTAACTCTAACATCTTTCCTGCATCAAGAAGACATGGCTTTCGTCTTCTTCATGTAGCAAAACTTAACAGTAACTTCTCTCTGACCTCTCTGACCTTCTCCAAATCCCACAGCTGTCCCACCTCCTCAAATGTCCCTCCTCCAGGAGATCCCAGTCTGTTTGGAAGCCTCATGGCTATCTGCTCTGTACCCCCCCTCCCCACAGCCCAGGTAGCTGGCTATGTGGTTGTTGGCCTAGAGTAGAAGAAATGTGAGGTACAATCTGAGAAAGTGGAAGGCCTGGAAGTTTCCTCCTTCTATTTCTTAAAAGTTTGGGAGACTGAGGGACATGGAGAACACATTTTTCCTGTAGGGTGTGGTTTCTCAGCAGAGGCACTGTTGATATTTTGGAGTAGATAATTATTTGTTTTGTGGGGGATGTCCTGTGTGTTTGTATTGGTTTTCTATGGCCATATAATGAATTACTACAAACCTAGTGGCTTTAAACCACATCCATTTATTATCTCACAGTTTCTGTGAGTCAGAAGTGCATATGGCTGGGTGCTCTTCTCTGGGTCTCACAACGCTGCTTGGGACAATGCTCACCTGAGGCTCTGTGGCCTCACGGTTGTAGGGCAGTGGCCTCTACTTCTTCCTGGCTGTTGAACGGGGCTTGCTCTCAGCTCCTTGAAGCCGGGGGCAGTTCCTGCCTGATGGGTCCCTCCATGGGCTGTTCTCAACACAGATGTTTGCTCCTTCCAGGCCAGTAAAAGCATGTCAGCTGCAGCTCCAGACCCACATGGATATTCTCCCCTTTGCTCAATTCAAAGTCAGTTGATTAGGGATGTTCATGCAAAAAATTCCTTGTGC
The DNA here is from genome assembly GCF_053574225.1 of Canis aureus. NCBI lineage: Eukaryota > Metazoa > Chordata > Mammalia > Carnivora > Canidae > Canis > Canis aureus. The sequence continues at coordinate 30,713,635 of NC_135640.1, read as the reverse complement.
TATATCAAGAAACAATCATAGGAACCATGTCCTATCATATTTGTGGGTTTCCTCCTAGTTAAGTGGAGGGACTGATGTAGGACATATGTAGCAGCAGATGGAAGTGGTGTCCACCACAGCATTCTAGAATGTTCAGCAGCATCTTTAGCCTCTGCTCCCTAGATGTGAGAGCAAACCCTTTCCCTTTCCAAGTTATGACAATGAGAATGTCTCTAGACATTGTCAAATGTCCCCTGAGAAACAAAAATACCACTATCATGGAGTCTAAAATGAAATTACCTCAAAGATTTCCTCTTCACCAACCCAGGACAGACTAGCAAAGCGAAAGCATATAGAGATGCAAATGGGTTGAGCTTTCCTGAAGCATTCGTGGCAGGCACAACACTCATAACCTCTTCTATGCACCCACCTCTACTGGAAGGGAACCAAGAGCCAGTCAGCCTGCTGGGTGGGGCAATGCCAGACTGCACCTGAGGCCAGATACTGCCTGGAGAGCACTAGAGACTCCAAAGTCTTAGGGAGTGAGATGGTTCAAAAGTCCCATAAGGTAGTGGTCAAAGCAAGAGGAATGAGACTTTAGATCACACCAGCCACCAAATCCAGCCATGCGTGCCAACAGGAGGACTAGGAACATTGGCCTAGAGACCACAGGAGCCAGAAGACTCCTTCACCCCATTGCCAAAAAGTCACATGAGCCACCCATCTTCAAGAGAGTGATGCTGAGACACAGCACTATAGTTAAAGAGGCTGAGAAATCCAAGAGATGTGATTTAAACCGGCTTTGATAGGGATTGGACCCTGAACAGACTAACCAAAAAGAGACAATTTCAACCAGAAAAGACCAAAATGTTGATTGGCTGTTCTGATTTGTGCCTTTGTGCACACAAACATCATTTAGAAGCATAGGGGGTAATAAGGAATAGGGGGCTTTTAGTGAAGAAATGCTGACATGCATTTTTTTCTGAAGTTTTATGTGTAGTGTGAGTAACTTGTGACCCTGTAACAGTGTGATAAGTATTGTTAGAAGAAAAGTTCTGTGTAATAAACAATAGAGAGATAATGCTCATTGAGTTTTTTTTTTTTTTTTTTTTAAGATTTTGTTTATTCATGAGAGACACAGAGAGAGAGAGACAGAGGGAGGAATATGCTCCTCACAGGGAGCTGGATGTAGAGCTCAATCCCCAGATCTGGGATCATCTAAGCTGAAGGCAGACTCAACCACTGAGCCATTCACGCATCCCTGCTCATTAAGATTTGATACCATTGCTTTGTATTAATCCGGCATCCTTCCAGTTGAAAATAACAGAAAACACACTAACAATAGCTGAAACAAGTGGCTTCCAAGTTTAGTTGCATCAGAATCACCTGGAGGACTTGGTAAAGCATGGAATTCTGGGCTCCACTGTCAGAGTCTCTCATTCAGTAAGCCTGGGGTGATGCCCAGAAATTTGTATGTCTAGCAAGTTCCCAGGTGTTGCTGATGCTGGTCTAGATACTTAATTTTCAGAACCACTGGCTTAACTCATTGGACATTCATGGTTTAATTAGCAAGAAGCTGCAGACAAGTGATTCTCAGAGTTGGCTTATCAGCTCAGTGATGCATTGGGGACCCAGCTTCTTTCTATGTTTTGAGTCCACCAGGCTTCATGTGCTAACTTTTCATGTCACGCATATCCTGTGACCGTTACAACACAGCTGCTGCTGTGCCATCATGTGGTCATCACACTCTTACCTGGCCTTCAAAGGCAGGAAGAGGGGAAAGGAAATGGGAAAAACCCATAAATATTTTTCAGGCTAGTTCCCTGGATACATGTGTAATTGGAGATAGCTAATGAGGCCATTTTAGGACTGGCACATTATCACACCTTGGGCATGTTTTCCTTGTCAGAGAGGGTAAAAATTGGGTTATTAGTTGATCTATGGTCATGTTGCTTTTATGGAAGCCACATTTACCTCCCCTGCTATTGTTTTGGAATTATGAACTATTGATATCCTTGAAGGAACTGACCCTGTCAATGGCTTCCCATAAGTTAGAGTCTTTGGATCTTTTTAATATAGCCTTGAGAACATCCTTGAAATGCTATTTCTGTCCTTATCTTGAACAGACATTGATTGAATTGGGAAAATAAAACCTCTTTGAGAAAACCTCTTGATACATGTACTAAATTTTATCATATGCCATATCTTAATATCTCATGTTTTTAAATCAGAAAGTCTTTGGCTTGTTTTGGTTTTGCTTCTGATTTTTCTTATCAAAACACTGTAAACATTTTTCTCTTAATCTGATCAAAACTGGCTAAGTCTGAAATTATAAATAATTCTTGTTTTTATATGTTTGGGATGTCATAAAATTGTGCTGTAGGCAGAATGCTATGGACTGAGAAGATAAGTCTGCTTGAAAGGGAAGGAAATATATGGTCTCTGAACTCCATCATTTCCTTAAAGGAAAAACTGACCTGTGCCTTTAAGATTCTGATTAATTCATAGGCTTCTGTTCAAAAATTTCAAGGGGGAAATGTGTCTTTGGGTTGGGTGTTTTGCTTCCTAGTTTGGGTTACTGCCAACTGGAGAAAATGCTGTTCTAGCAGTTTATAGGCCAACTGGAAGCACAGGATCTGTGCACTCTCCTGGGAAAGTATTGTCTTGAAATTCCCAGGGGTTGGTGTACATTGAAGCTAAGAGATTGACAGGAACATCTGGCTGGAACTGGTGTGTGTTTCTCTGCTGGGGGAGCCCAGCTAAGCTGGAGCCAAGTAGTATGTGCTCTTAAGGTGCTTACATGGGACCCCTGAGTTGGCAGTGGCTTTGTCTGGGGGCCACTGAGGCAGGGACTGTGCTTGATTCCAGCCAGATTTCTTTCTGTGCTCTCAGGACACTTACCGGCAATGTTTCTTTAATGGGCCCATTGCATCTCCTAAATTGGGAGTGGGAAGGCTACTTCTGAAGATGGACTGGGAACTTGGCTTCTCATTTCCAGTTAAAGTCTCTGCTTCTCAACCTAATGCAAACTCACAGACAAGGTGTGTCTCCTCTTCTCTTGTTTTATTAGCTCCTGTGGTTAAAGACATTGGCTATTGATTGAAACGATAGGAAAGAGGACAAGACCCTCAAACTTACAGACTGGTGGAGAAACTTGGTATGGGAGATTTGTAGATTAGAAGCAGGAAGGGTGGTGGGGAGACTTCTCTGGTGGAAATCAGGAGGAATGAGTCAAGAGTAGCATTCTTTCTAAATTGTATTTGTGGAATTTGAATCACAGGGGTGTTCTTTTAAAACAAAACAAAACAAAAAGAAACCCACAAAGGATCTTTGACCCCTGTTTCAGATTAATTGGATCAAAATGTGGGGGGTAGAGAGGAATATCTTACAGGCTGAATTGTGTCCTCCCAGAATTCATATGTCAATGCCAGCCCTGATCCCCAGGACCTCAGGATCTGATTGTATTTGGAAATGGGGTCTGCAGAGAGGGAAATGAATTAAAATGAAACCATTAGTGTGGGCCCTAATCAAAGTGATCTGACTGGTGTCTTTATAAGAAATGGTAAGACCACCTGAGGACACTTCGAGAAGGTGGCCATTCAGAAGCCTAGGGGAGAAGCCTCAAGAGAAACCACATCTGCTAACACCGTGATCTTGGACTTCTAGCCTCAGAACAGCAAGAAAATAAATTTCTATTGTTTAAGCCACCCAGTCTGTAGTACTTTTTATGACAGCCCTCACAGACTATTACAGGTGGAAATGCATTTTTAAGATATCAAGCAAGTGATTTTTATGTATGCTAAATTTAAAGAATGAACATTTTAGGGTTTAGAGAATGGAATTGAGTGGAGCCCCATTTGTTTTTTAAATTCACCTGGGCAGCTGATTAAAATGATCAAGAAGAGTAGAAGGTCGAGGAGGGGTGAGGACACTCAAGCTCACAAATCCCTATTGAGTAATGGCAAAACACAGGTCCAGGATTATGTGGGGTTTGTTTGGCCTTCAAACCAAGAGGAACCAGGAATTCAGCAGACACTAGAACTTGGCAAAACACAGCAGAAATAAACAATTGGCAGTGTCCTTAAAGGTGGATGGGCTGGTTCGTGTCACACCGCATCAGGGCTTGGACCAGGAAGAGGCAAGCAGGTGACTAGGGCACAAGATTTCAGAGACAAGGTTGGACAAATGCCGACCACCTATGTATACACCAAAAAGCTTGGGGCAGAGAATATAAAAAGACACTCACTTCCAGGGTCCTACAAGGACAGGGTAAGCCCTAGTGTGACCTTGCCTTTTTAAGTTGCAGGATTCCTCACCTGCTTGTCTCATCCTGGTCCAGGGCCTGGCATTCCTGGTCCATTTCCCTCTGAAGAAATTGCCCACTGAATGTTTATTTTTGCAGATAAAGAAGGCAGTGTGTGGATCTGGCTGAGTCATAGAGGGTGGCAGGGACGTTGTGTCCCTGGAAGCTGTGTCCCTCTCAGTGTTGTGCCAGGGCTGGGTGTCTGCTTAATCCCCAGTTCTTTTTGGAACTGAAGACCAAACAAAACTCAGCATGTTTGTTGACTGTGTTCAGGTTAAGTGACGGCTTAGGGAGAGGTAGGGACAGTTCCTCACCCATTCTTTGTGCTTTGTCCTGGCGGCATCTTTGCCATCCTACCTGCTAAGTTTAAGAGAGTGCAAACAAAAGCTGGCAATGGTTTTTGTGGAGTTTTCTGTTGCCTGGGGTGTGTTTCTCCCACAAGGTAAAGTGTCATCTAGGGATTATCCAGTCCAAGGACCAACCCCAAGGAGGTTTCCAAGTTCATCTCAATATCAGCTCTCACAGTAAAGGATTCTAGAACTTTAAGGGACCTTAGGGATCATTAAGCTGATCCCTTCATTTTGTGGATGAGATCATTGAGACAGAAGGGAATCAAGATACCAGGCAACATAGTGGAAAAAGAGGGCCTCACGGCTACATTTAGACAGACCAATATCGCCTGTCCTACACTAGGTAGAGTCAGACCAAGCAGACAACCAGGTGGCTTCTTAAGGGATCCAACTGATGTCTTTATATGTTAAGGCCAAAACAGAAGGACATACTCTGTGCCTTCCTGATAGGCCTCAGAATCACATGTCTTCTCATGGGAGGTGCTTCTGAAATACTGTTGAATGAGTTAATGTGCTACGTTCCCTCTCAGCTGTCACCAAATAGGTGATTTCTTCTGAGAGTAAGCAAATGAATTAATTCGTCAAGAATGAAAGAATTGTCCTTGAGTACTACCCTAGAGTATTGCACCTAGAGACTCACGATTGCCCTAGAGCCAGGGGCTCATACCCTGCTGCCCGCAAGGAGTCTCTGGGCCTGTGGAGACCATATGGACACTGTTGTGTGTTTTACAGGTTGGGGTTCTGTTGGTGAATCTTTTGCATCAACTTGACTGGGCTAAAGGGTGCCCAGACAGCTGGTAAAACATTATTTCTGGGTGTGTTTGCCAGGGAATCTCTGGAAGAGATGAGCATTGGCATCTGCAGACTTATAAAGATGAGGCCTCACCAGTGTGGTGTGTCTCACTTAATCCATCAAGAGTGTGAATAGAATAAAAAGGCAGATGGTGGGATTCTCAGCTTCCATAACTGCAGGAGTTAATTCCACATTAAAAACAAAATAAAACAAAACCTTTGTCCAGGGGTGCCTGGGTGGCTCAGTCAGTTAAGTGTTTACGTTCAGCTCAGGACATGATCACAGGGTTCCTGGATGGAGTCCTGTGTCTGGCTCCCGGCTCAGCAGGGAGTCTGCTTCTCCCTCTGCTTCTCCCCCTGGCTCGTGCTCTCTCTCTGTCAAATCAATCAATCAATCAATCTGCTCTCTTCCCCTCTAACTCTGTCAAATCTATCTATCTATCTAACTTTCACAAAAAACCCCGAAAACCTTTGTCCATTATATATATATATATATATATATATATATATATATATATATATCCTAGTAGTTCTGTTTCTTTGGAGAACTCTAATTCAAGTTATTTCTTTATTTGCATTTTCTTCCTCTTCAACAGCACTGAGCGTGCCTTCAACAACAACACTTCAAAATCGTGCCACAATTAACAGAAGCAAAGTAAAGTTTTATTTGTCTTGTGGATGCTTCACTTGGGAAGGTGAGGCCCCTCCCTGCCCTCAGTGTGTGGACTTAAGTGAGTACCCTTGGACCTGAAATGAGGTGCAAGCAACCTCCTGGGCCTCAGCTAGGAAAGATGGCACCAGTGGTGCAGTGGAGTAGAAAAAGAAGAATATCTGATCAGGGTACAAGGGCTTCCTGGTACGCATTCAAGGTGACCTTGCCTCTGATTGAGAGACAGCCCGTTGGGAGGAGTAGGGAAAACTGCACCATTTTCTGAAAGCTGACTCTGTTTGAGACCAGCTTTGTCACCAGGGAAAACTGTATGTTACAGTGGTTTCAAAGTGTGGAACAGAGAATTAGATTGATCGGGTCTCAATCCAATTCTGCTACTAGTTGGAGAGGTAACTGGGCCAGCTTATCCAGCATCTGTGTACCTTTAATTTCTTATCTGTGCAGTGATGACAACCCTAGCACCTATACCTCACTTGAGTGTCCTGAAGCTTAAGTCAGTGACAACACAGAGCTTGGTACATGGAAAGCAAACAAACATTAGCTGTTCAATTGCAAGGGACAATGATGTACATGTACCGATCCTGAGGGGAACCATCATTAGCTCTATAAAAATATATAGTCTTGTCAAGGTTTACGTGTCGTTTTTCTTTTTTAAATTTTTATTATCTACATTTTTTATTTTCTTGAAAAGACTTTATTTATTTATTTGAGAGAAAGCACAAGCGTACAAGCAGGGGGAATGGCAGGCAGAGGGAGAGGGAGAAGCAGACTCCCCACTGAGCAGAAGACCGATGTGGGGCTTGAACCCAGGACTGCAGGATTATGACCTGAGCCGAAGGCAGATGCTTAACCAACTGAGCCACCCAGGCGCCCCATTTTTTTTTTAAGATTTTATTTTTAAGTAATCTCTATACCCAATATGGGGCTCAAACTTACAACCCTGAGATCAAGAGGCAAATGCTCCACCAGCTGAGCCAGTCAGGAGCCCCTACACCTCAAATTTTCAAGTTAAATTACTTTATTTTATGCTTTCAGTAAGATAGTTTGGTTTGATTTATTAAAAAAATTCTCATTCTGAGTAGCAAAAAGCATTAGAAAGGGGCCCATTGTATTAACCAAATGCATTACTTTGTCCTCATAACTTGGATTCTCCGAAAAGAGGAAAGTCTGGTGGCAAATTTAAGTGCTTGTTTCTAAGATTGTTGAAGTGTTATTTCTCAATCAAGTTCTGGCAGCATTACTGAAACCACCGAACTCTCCAGGGCAATTCTCTTCATCTTGCTTTTGGCCAACGTGATGCCCAGTGGGCAGCTGACACGCTAGCACTGCCTCCTTAATCCTCCACAGAACTCTGTTCCCGTCTTCTCTATCACCCGCAAGCACCAACTGGGATGCAGTTAATTAAGTTTGCCCTTTGGAAAACTCCAGAGGTCAGGAAATTTAACCTGCTCTCTCCCCTCTTTGTTCAGGTAAGGGACCCAAGCTGCCAGGTTTTAGAACACTGAAGCATTTTGCGCCATACCACCTGCTCCTTAAATGTCAAAACCAGCAGCGGTGTTTACAGTTCTATACAACAGATATTCTCTAGCAACCCCAAAAGCAAATTTCAGGGCGTTATGTATCCACTGCCAGGTGAGAAGGTTAAAAGACTAAGAACCACGAAAGTAAATATTTGGCTCTCTATGTACACATAACACAAAAATCCTCTTTTCTTCACAGTAGCAGTTTTAAACTAAATTGTTTTATTAATGCTGATAAAATTAAATGATATATTTCTTTGGTGTTTAATTTTAAGACATATAAGAAGAAAGCTGGGGTTCTGTATTTTGCTATTGTATAACACTCTTGTTCATTTTTGTCCTTTGCTTTAGGCCTGGGCAGAGTCAAGATAGTGCTGAAATTTGGGGAAATGAATGTCTTTCCAATGCTGCCTCTGGTTTACTGATAACACTGATGCAATGAATAAATTCTCATGCTATTTTGTGTATCCTTCTTTGACCCCAGGAGAACATTCCAATTTTATGTAGTAAGTCTGTACATCACAGGTGCTGTTGAAAGAGAGAGAACACCTGGGGACAGAGACCGGCCAGGTATCCAGTCTGCCAGCCTTCTGCATGGGTTTTGGGAGCCTGCAGAGAGTTGCTTGGGATGCAGCAGTGGTTCTGATGCTCGGAGTTCAAGGTGAGGTCAGATATTTACTTCACTTTCTTTCTTCCATGGGGACGGTGTCTCTGTTCTGGGCTGCTTGGGCTTGGGGAAGGGAGATAGAGGAGTATGAATCTATCAGTGAGTCCTTTCTTATCCCTGTGTTTCTTCCCTCACCTGGAAACCTCGGCTTTTGTAAAAGTATTTTTCTTCACGGCTAGTTGTTTGTGGTAATTCTGGGATTGGGGAGAGGGGAGAGAGAAAACACTGGAAATTTCTATGCTACCATTTTGCTCACATCACCCTTGTACATAGATTTTTGAGAGAATGTTGGAAGCAGCAAGAACTGATGTAGTCACAGAGTTTCAGGGCAGTGGTGGGGCTTGAATCAAACCTTGAAGAGTAATTAAGACTAATAGGAATATAGGAAGGAAGAAAACCTTTTGGAATTGAGATCAGCCTGAAGAACAGCCTGAGAGTGGGAAATAAGATGAAGTATTTTGAGGAAGATTATTGATTAGAGAAGAAATTGCATCATGAGAAATAATGGCTGATGACAGATTATAAATAGCCTTGAACAATCAGGCACAGTTGTTTGGAGTTCGTACAGAAGAGAAAAGGTGACGCTTTGGGTTCTTAATATTTGGAGTGATGTGAGAAATATTGTATTTTAGGAAGAATACTGTGAAAGCATTACTCAGAACATATTTCTAATGACGTGGTGGGGAGGATCTGGGATAGAGGGTAGAGAGACGGGTAACAAGAAGATAAGCATAACATCTGTCTCCCTGAAGCAGCAGTCTTCCTAACCACCTAATTTATATCAATTGAAGGTACTTTTACATCTTCTAGGCAAGAAAACTTGGAATCATCTTTGCTTCTCTAATCTTTATTTTCTGAGTCAGTGGAGTCACCAAATAGTTTAAAGTGGCACTTTGGCACATACATCTCTCTTTCCATTCCCAGTGTCTTGGATCATTAGTTTAGTTAGGATGAGAAGTTCATTTGAAAGTTCATTGAGGGCAGCCCCGGTGGCTCAGCGGTTTTAGCACCGCCTTCACCCCAGGGCCTAATCCTGGAGACCCGGATGGAGTCCCACATGGGGCTCCATGCAGGGAGCCTGCTTCTCCCTCTGCCTGTGTCTCTGCCTCTCTTTCTCCCTGGGTCTCTCATGGATAAATAAATAAAATCTTAAAAAAAGAAAAAGAAAATTCATTGAAAGTTTAGTTAGGATGAGAAAGTTCATGAAAGAGTTTCATTCAAAAGTTCATTTGAAAAATCACATCGAGACTGGATATCTAAATGGAGAGGTCCTCTAAGGAGTTAGAAATATTAGGTGTAATCATAAATCATATTTTCAGACTAGAGATGAAGACGTGGGAATCATCCACACACCCTGCTAAAGGAGTAGATACATTTATTGGAGAGTGTGTATGAAGGGGATATTTGTCCTGACAGACACCTATACAAAAGCATGTGTAGAGAGGGCAAGGTCCAGGCAGATAAGAGAGGAAAGAATATAGAATGGTTAGAGGACTAGAAGGACCATACAGAGCAAAAAGAAAGGAAAAAATAAATTGAAAATGCATTTGATGAAAATGAAAAGGAAATCTCGAGTAAAGAATTAAGAGTTGAATGTTTCAGAGAATTTAGGAAAGTGATGATGGAAAGAATACTGGGTTTTATTTATTTTTTAAATTTTTAAAAAGATTTTATTTATTTACTCATGACAGAGAGAGAGAGAGAGAGAGGCAGAGACACAGGCAGAGGGAGAAGCAGGCTCCATGCCGGGAGCCCGACATGGGACTTTGATCTCGGGTCTCCAGGATCAGACCCTGGGCTGAAGGTGGCGTTAAACTGCTGAGCCACCAGGGCTGCCTGAATATTGGGTTTTAAAACAAATACATTTTTGTTCTCCAGCAATGAACAAGGCAATTTGAATTAAACCTCACGCTAAGAACAACTAGAAAACCTGAACAAATATTTTTTTAATGCTTTATCTATTTATTTTTTTGGCATAAATATATTTATTTATTTATTTATTTTTACATATATATATTTAATTGGAGTTCAATTTGCCAACTATAGCATAACACCCAGTGCTCATTCCATCGAGTGCCCCCCTCAGTCAGTGCCCGTATTTATCTATTTAAAGTCATCACAGAAACAACAGGGTTGACTCATGCTGAAAGGTGAGCCTTACATTCGGGCTGTTTTTCCCTTAGACAGATCTGCTAAATCTGGAAGAGATAATTGAGAAGTGAGGATACTGGGCAGAAATTTTGAAACCATTTGTGGTGAGGGATAAGAAAATTAAAGTTCAGAACCTTCTGGTAGGACATGGTAAAATTCCTTTTTTGGGGTTGAGAACCCAAATGATTAAATCCTGGGAGTTAAGGGGAATTGGAGGTAGATCAGTCTGGGAAGCGACTAAAGTCATGCTTTGGATGATCTCAATTCATGAAATTGAATCAAAGGCAATTCCATATGGAAATTAAGTACATGGGAAACCTACAGCTGCAAAATGCAAAGTGAAGTATGAAGAGTTAAAATTAGAAACAGGAGAAGAGAGTGTAAACAATACTGCAAAAGAGTTGGAGCCCCTGGAGCAGTGAAGACAGATAATGAGCCAGAAACACTGTGCAATCTGATCAAATCTGAGAATTTTCTAAGGTTAGCAAAAAGTATTGTCACATATTCAATCATCTTTACAGACTCCAAGCAGGAGAACAACCAACAAACCAACCAACTTAGGCTCCTTAAAATATAGCATCTGAAACCAAAAACAAAGAGGAAATCACAAAGGCATCCAGAGGATGGAAAAAGCCAAACTACTCTCAAGGAAGCAGCTATTAGAATGACAAGCTGACTTCAGAATAGAAACAGTCAAAGCTTGAAGGTAATGAAATGTTATCTCTAAACTGTTCATGGTAAATAAGTGCTGCTAAGAATTCTCTTGCCAGTGAAAATACCTTCCAAAAATAGATAAATAATAACATTTTCAGATAAGTAAATACTGGGAGAATTTATCACCTGTAATCTACACCAAAGACAGAGAGAACATTATTCAGGTTCCAAATTTGAGATACCGGAAGAAATAAAGTACAGTGAAAATGAGAAACAGATGAATAGGTTTAAATGAATAATGACTATGTTAAAAATAATAGTAGAGCCTTATGAGAAAATATGACAATATCACAGAAGAAGAAAGGGAATGAATACAATTAAAATCTTCCAAGTTCTTTGCACCGGTCTGGAAGAGGGAAAAAATACCAAAGAATATCAGACTTTGATAACTCAAGGGTGAGTATTGTCATCTTTAGGGACATCACCAAAAGAATTTTAAGGGCAGATATTACTACTAAAATAATAGTAAGAAAGGAACGGAATAATAAAATGCTTAATCCAAAAGGAGAAAAGAGAAAAAAAAATAATGAGGAATAGGTGAGGCAAATAGAAGGGACTAAGTCTGAAAGCAGATGGAAACCCAGATATGTCACTAAATATATTAACCATAAATGAACTAATCCTCCCATTTGAACACAAAATTTGTCAAATGAGATAAACAGTTAACTATACAGCTTATAAGAAAAACATCAAAAATACAAAATTAAAGATAAAAAGAAAGATGAGAGAAGATACACCATGCAAACTCCAACCAAAACAGAGCTTGTGTGTGTGTGTGTACACATACATACACCTGACAATATACATTGTAGGCAGAAACATAAACAAAAGAAAGATAGAGGGTTCAAAATAATATAATACTTCAATGAGAAGATATAAAAATTCTATTTCTGCATACATCGAATAACTGAGACATGTAAGGCAAAAATTAACAGAAGTGGAAAAATTCCCAATCATAACAGAGAATTTTATTTTTATTTAAAATTTTTAAAGATCTTATTTATTTTAGAGAGAGAGAGAGTGGGGAGGAGGGGGAGGAGGAGAGGGAGCGGGACAAGCAGACTCCACACTGAGCATGGAACCCAGTATGGAGCTCAGTCCCATGACCTGGAGATCAAGACTTGAGCCAAAATCAAGACTTGGATGCTTAACCATCTGAGCCCACCCAGGCATGCTGTAACAGAGATTTTTAAAATGCTTTGTTCAAAAAATGTTTGAGGAAGCAGACAAAAAGAAAAAAAGTAAATGGAATATTTGAAAAATGTAAATAACTACTATACTTCCTAATTAGAGATATAAAAACTGTAACCAACAACTATGAAGAATATACATTTTTTAAGCACACAAGGAAAATTTACATAAATTGACCATATGCAGGACCATAAACCATTTTCAACAAATTTCAAAGCACTAAAATCATATGGAAAATGTCACTCAATACAGAGCAATTCAACTATAAAAATAAGTAACACAAAGTTAACTAGAACATCTCTAATTTGGAAATGAATACAGTCCAAATGACCTATGGCTCAAAGAAGACGTCATAAGGGAAAATAGTACATCTTTTGAAATAAATAATAATAAAAAATACTACTTATCAAAATTTGTGAAATGCCATTAAAGCTGTGTTTTAAGGATAGTTGAGAGCCTTAAAAACACATATTTAGGAAAAAAAAAGTTTGAAAGTCAATGACATAACTATTTCCAAAACATGTATCTGACAAAAGGCTTGTATCTAGAATGTACAGTGACTTCTTACAACCTGGAAACAACCTGAAAGTACATCTACAGTAATATGGGAAAATTGTGAAATAGTCAGTTATATAGTACAAATGCCTGCAAAACTATGAAAATGGAGGAACTTGTTCCTTACATACAGTGGGATGGGTGCATCCAATGGCATAGGTGAATCTCGCCATCAGAATGTTGAGTGATATGAGCCAGACACAATTCCATGACAAGGCCGACACATGATTCTGTCCATAAAAAACTGAAAAGCAGGAAAAACTAACCGCAGAGGATAAGGATAGATATCTTTGGGGAGGAGGAAGGCATTAGTGATTGAGAGGAAGCATGAGGGATTGCTTATGGGAAGTTGACAGTGTTCTATTTCCTGGAAGGTGGTGCACGGCTGTTTTCTTTGTGATAAATTATTGATGTTTTTGTTTTATTCAATTTTCTGTTTGTGTTATACCTTACAATAAAATAAGGAAATACTATAGGGCAGTCATTGGTGATCTTCAAGAGAATGATTTCAGCAATGCTACAGAGACAGCTTCATGAAGGGGAAAGCTGGGCAGAATGTAGAAACAATGGTGAGCCGACCCCTTTCACCGGTGTTTGGCAGTGGAAGCAAAGGACAGAAAATAAGATTTCCAAGAGTGGGAAGACATAAATCTGTGTTTTTACTTCCTGATACTTTTCTGTGAAATCTTAATGCTGTTGGTTCCTTATCTTTTATTTGAATGCCTATTTAAATCACACTAATATTAGATTTTGGAAGAAACAGACTTTCTGTTATAAAGAGCTATTTGCTGTCATATAGAATGAGCGTAATTTTGCTCATTCTGTATGACAGTGAGGACAGAAAATTGAGGGAAGGCAGGGGATATCTCAGCTGCACAAAAGAAAGATAGTTGCTCAAATTTTTCCATTTTTCCTTTGAGGATTGCTGAAAGGACCTAGTATTCCTAGTGTTGCATAGGATTCTCTCTGGGCGAGGAGACTTTGCTGTATCCGATGGCCCCTGAAAGCATCTCAGCTCAACCAGCTGTCTAAAACAATCCGTGTGCTGATAACAAGGGAAATTGAATAGAAGGGTGCCTACTGTTGTTAGGGCTTTTATCACATTTTATTGTATGAACTGCTTCCATATTTAAGTCTCGGAAAAAAAAAAAAAGGTAAAATGAGAGTTAAAATTGGTTACACAGCAGTTTCTTAGAGAAAGACTTCTATCTATCCTGGCTTGGAGATGAAAACAAAGTGGGTCAAGAAGAAGGAGAAAAGAAACTTCACAGATCCCCAGCTAGAAAAGAATTGAGCCAGAAATGGGTAGAATTCTGAGGGCTCAATAGAGGAATTGTTTTATTCGAATTCCTTTTGGTTGGAAGGAACCATCATTACCATGACTTTACTGTTTTGATCAGAGTCAGAAAATATTAGGAGATATGCAAAATCTAATCAATTGTCATTTAATTGTCTCTATGTGGTGAGGCCCTGCCAGCCAAAATTTCATCTGACCAAACATCTAGATCAGGTGACTAAATTAAGAATTTTGCCAGTGACCAAGAAAATTTATTACGGGTTTTATTACAAGAACATTAATATTAAGAATTTGATTTATTCCATCATTTTGTACCATGGAAGCACTGATACCATTCCAAGCAATTTGGGCTTCCTATTTCAGCAGATTGAAGTAGAAAATTCATTCTAAATTATAACTCAAAAACTTATTTCACCTGAAATATATGAGTCATCAACTTTTCAGAGATTAAGTTTGATCTTAAACAACTCCATGCAATAACTAAGGACCTATAGCTAAGTATTCTGTGTTAAACATCAAGCATTTAGATGGAGGGAACAGAATTTGTTTCAAAAACATTCAGTGCAACTTGAGCTATGAGAATCCTTAATGCACTGATCTTCAATCAGTGACACATTCCTAACCATTATTGTGAGGAAAATATATCTTTGATTTCTAATTTACTATGGCACATCATTATTTAGAATCCTGGTGACCTTGCACTGCACTTCTAAGCGTTGATTTTATGTTGTCATTTCAGAGGACCTTACTTTGTTGTTTCCATGTAACTTATATATGTCTACCTCCAGGTACAATCCTGATCCAACTCTCGTTCTTGTCCAGGACTTGCTATTTTGTTAGAGAATAATCTTGCATTGCATCAGATTAGGGCAAAGATAGATTTACCACAGTCTCATGGGTTACTGGGCTATGAGCTAATTGTGTTTAACTATTGGTAATTAAATCTCATCTATTTATAATCATGATTATTCAGTGACTCAGTTTCAACTGTTTTGGGGTGAGTTGACCAGATGTTCTCATTTGAGTGAGTAGTGCTAGATTTTAGGGCCCTCAATCAGGGATGGGATGTGTTAGAAAGTAATCATTCAGCTGAGGATCATGGTTCAAACAGTAGAGGAACTGGCAGGAAGGGAGTACAGTAGACTGACGGCATTAATGGCCTCATTCTACACCTCTCCCAGTTCCCACTCCTTTTGCCTTGTCACTCTGCAGTGTCCTCTTGATTGGGCATTCTATCCCATACCTCGACTCTGGGCTTAGCCTATGTCTTGCCTTGGACAATGGCATGCTTGCAAATGTGACCCCCCCCCCCCGCCCCCACGGGGAGATCTGAACAATGCTTACATATTTTTCCTTGTTCTGTTGCTCCTCTCTGATTGTGGTGACCAGGTGCCTGGCTGGCCTGCTGTGAGGTGGGACATGTGGTCCAGAGCCCAGTTGTTCCAGACATCCCAGCTTGACCCCAGAGCAGCCAATAACCTGCTACCACCAGACTGGAGAAATCAGCCTAGCTGAGGCCAGAGCTGCTCAGCTAAACCCAGCCCCAATCAACAACACACACACACTCTTAAACAAAATAAGTGCTTATTATTTTAGGACCCTGGGAGATTTGCCATATATCATTATTGTAGGTAACTGACAAAAGGTAGTACTGTCAACATTGAGTTTTTGGTTCCGTTGGTGGTGTAGCACTTCCCAGACTCATTCATTCTGCTTACCTGATGGTCAGAGAGGGCGAGTAAGGACCTTCAACACATTTGAAGCTTAGTCACTTGGAAGTACAGAAACGTAAGGCAGAGATCATTTTGCCCCTTCTCAACCTAGCTTAGTTCTGGGTTTGGGGAACAGTGGGTGTCAAGTCAGATGAAGGACTCCTCCCCGAAGCTGTAGGCTTTCTTTTCAGCCCACCAGCAAGTCCAAATAGAAAATGATTGTTCTTCCTTTGTGTTTCATGGGCTCCCTTCTTCATTGATGGCTCAGAAGCCTCCTTACTTCATGTGAAGAGGAAACCACCAAGAAGCATTTGAAATGTGTACATCATGCCTTTCCAGTTGCTAAATAACTATTCCAGCTGGTTCAGTACATTATGGGGGACCTAGGATCACATACATTTTAAGATTTTAGATTTTAAGAAAGATGTTTAAGTCCATCTCGATGTTTTTACAGTGTAATGTGGAACATGGTGCAAATGAATTTCTATAAGTGGATTCTTATTTAATGATCCTAATAATACTTATCTTTTTTTTTCTATATTAGCACCATAAATTTCTGCATACTCATCTCAGTTAAAGTTATCAGGGAGAAAGGAAAAGCAAAAGCTCAAAATAACCCTGAGAAATACTGTTTGGGTGATTCTGCTCACAAATCATCTTATTTCACAAGATTTTGGAAAGCGTCATCACTCCCTGCTGCAACTGGGCCATTTTGCAGCTTGAAGTTTTGAGGTGAGTCACCTGAAAATGGAGCTAACAGCCGACTGAATGAGAAGGCTCAGCAAAATGACAGATGTGATGTGTGAGACTTACCAAGAGAGAGGCTGTGCAGTGTTCTCTGTACCTCACTGTCATTGCTTGTCTGTCTGCAGGGTTGGCCCACTTGGAGAACTTTGGAATTTCTAGCTCATTAGGTGGTTTAAAAATATTTATGTTATGACTTTCAGATAATGACGGCTATTATAATTTGTACACTATTCCACTTCTACTATCTTGACTGACAGAATAATGGAAAAAATTATCAGGAATCAGACATCACCACTTGGAAATTATAAAAAGGAAATGCTAAAAAGCTGGAAACACTTCTTTTCTACTTAATGCAAGTTTTTCCAAAATGAAGCAGGGCAAGGAGGATATAGGGTTGATTGATACGCTCAGAAATGTTCCACCAGTGGCCAGTTTGGCAGGTGAGCCCTACAGACCATGGTGGACCTTAAGGAAAGTCAGGTATATCCACTGGATGCCTGTTCGTGGATGGGGATCCACACGAGATGAAAGCACTGCAGGAGGGAGACTTTAGAGTTCACGCAAGATTCACATGAAGCTGCTAGTGAGGTGAGATTTCTTCTGGACACATTTCGTTTTCTATTTGATGTAGTAAATAGCAGCCTGGGAAAGCAGGTTGGGCAAGATTTTCCATGAACCTGGCATTATGGGTAAACCAAAAAGAAGAAAAGACCAGAAGCTGACCCTTAGCAAAGTGGATCCCTGGAAAGAGTTTCTTCTCCATTTCCTCAGCCTCTGACAGCTAGCTGCACATGGAATTTATAGACAGCAACCTTGCTGCCTAACGTTTGCAAGGAAATTTTTAAGAAAAATAGAAGAGTCAGCGATGGGGATCCAAAGAGCATGAACCATCCTTATTAACTATGGATGCACTGAACAGGGCAACTCAGCGCCAGACCAAACCAAGTGTTCTGAGGCCTGAAAGGAAGAAATGCTCAAGTTTTATTTCTAAAAGAAATAATTTTCCAGAGGAAGAAGAAAAGATTCACAATAAGCTTTTTGTGCTTTCAATAAAACTCTAGAAAATACAGAAGCATACAGTAATAAAACAAAAGACTGGGTTTAAAAAGGGAGCCAGGTAGGGGTGCCTGGGTGGCTCAGTCTGTTGAGTGACCTACTCTTGGTTTTGGCTCAGGTCATGTTCTCAGGGTTGTGGGATTGAGCCCCAAGGGGGGCTCTGCATTTAGTGTGGAGCCTGCTGGAGATTCTCTCTTTTCCTCTCCCTCTGTCCCTCCCCTGTTCTTGCATGTACACACTCTCCCTCTCTTTCAATAAATAAATGAAATCTTAAATAAAGGGGAGGGGGGTAAGCTAGGAGACAGAGCACAGAAACACACCATTGGACAAGGTAGGGAAAGAGGAAAGGCACTAACATGTAATAGCTGATTCAAAATCTGAAAATAAGTCAGAGAAAGACAAATATTTGATTTCACTTATATGTAGGATCTAAAAACAAAACAATTGAATAAACAAACAAAAAGCAGAATCATATCTATAAATACAGAGAATAAACTAATGGTTGTCAGAGGGAAGGGGTGGGAAGAGCAAAATGAGTGAAGAAGAGTAGGAGATACAGGTTTCCAGTAATGGAATGAGTAAGTCATGGGAATGAAAGATACTACATAGGGAATATAGTCAGTGGTATTGTAATAGTGTTGTATGGTGACAGATGGCAGTTATACTTGTGGTGAACATAGCGTAAGGTATAAACTTGCCAAGTCACCATGTTGTACGCCAGAAACTAATGCAACATTGTGTGTCCACTCTACTCATATAAAAATATATTTAAAAATCTGTCTGAGGGGCGCCTGGGTAGCTTAGTGGTTGAGCATCTACCTTTGGCTCCGGTCACGATCCCGGAGTCCTGGGATCGAGTCCCGCATCAGGCTTCCTGCATGGAGCCTGCTTCTCCCTCTGCCTATGTCTCTGCCTCTCTCTGTGTGTCTCTCATGAATGAATAAATAAAATCTTAAAAAAAAAATCTGCCTGAGAAGGACTAAAATTTGCATTAGGAGAATTAAAATGGAAAGGCTTTTTCCCCCTGATGCAAGGAGTTATAAAGGAGAGGACAAGTTTGAAAAGTTTTTTCAGAATTCAGATGAAGAAGATAAAGGGATGACATTCAAGAGGAAGGAAATAATTTGGTCCATGCATTCTAAAGATGTAATAGAAAGACCATGATCTTTCTTTCTTTTCTTCTTCTTTTTTTTTTTTTTTTAAAGATCTTATTTATTTTAGAGAGAGTGTGTGTGAGCAAGAGAGAGAGACATACAGAGAGAGAGCCAGCAAACATATGAGCAGGGTCAGTGGGAGAGGGAGAAATAGATTCCTCCACTGAGCAGGGAGCCCAATGTGGGGACTTGATCTCAGGATCCTGGGATCATGACCTGAGCAGAAGGCAGATGCTTAACTGACTGAGCCACCCTTGTGCCCCAGGACCAGTCTTTCGAATGTCCTCACTTTTGGTGTCTTCTCCGAAACACAGACTAAAAGAATAAATGAATTAAGGCTTTCAGATTTTAAGGAAAAAATGTTTGTCCTGAGAATTTTATGTTTAACTGAGTTTTCATTCGAATGAGAATTAAAAAGTACATTTTTAGATGTTAATCAGCTACAAAAAGTATATCACTAATAATGTAAGTTATTTTAAGCCACAAGAGATTTATAAGAAGATAGAAAAATAAAGGCAAATTTAGAATGGGACTATTTTTATAAAAAACAATTAATGGCAAATATTGAAAAACTTTGCAGCAAAATAAAATCGAAAGGATTACTGTGATTATAGTATAAAATCAGTTATGGTTACTGAAAGCTGTTAAAAAATTTTTTAAATTAGAAACGAGGTCATGTTAACAAAAACAAAGTAGGAGGTGAAGATAGGGTATAGGTAGAAAGATAAATGTTTTCAGTTATATGTAAGAGAATACATAGGTATATATTTTCTGATATGATTTTTGAGACTACAGTTATATGTGAGGTTTTTCTTCATTGTGAGATACAACATTCTATACAGAATCATGCACACAATGGATGTGTAATAATTGTAAAGTAAATACCAGTGTAACCACCAGTCACTGAAGAATGAACTTTATCCCAACCACTCAGAAACCTGCTTTGTTCTGATTATACTTCCATTCCTTCCCACTAACTTCCCCTCATCTGAACTTCCCTTGCCTTCAAATAAAATAGCATTGCCACCTATACCATATGGTGCACTTTCACCTGCTTTTTAGCTTTATGTAAATAGAACATAAGCATTATTTTGTATTTTATTTTTGTGTCATCCATATTGATATAGGGCAGTTTGTTTGCTTTTATTACTTTGTAGGATTTTATTATCTATTCATACAATTTATTATTCTTCTGATGTTTGTGAATTTTTGGCTTATTTGCAGGCCTTGGCTCTTATGAGAGGTAGATCTTTAAATATTTTAAAAGGTGATGATATAGAGAATTGAAAACAAAGATGAATAGGTGAAAAAATGAAACATAATTTAAACATCAAAATAATGTTAAAACAGCAAGGAATCTTAAAATGGGCGCTATAAAGTGGAATGGCAAAAGTAAACCCAAACACATGGAATAACAGAAGATGCTACTTTTTATTAAAAGGTGAATACTAGAATTGGGTTAAAACATTATCTGAGAGCCTCTGATCACAAGTACTTATACAATGAAATAATTTAAAAAGGTTAAGTATGAAAGGTTAGGAAAATCTACATAAGCAAAACATGAACAAAACAACTGGAGTTACAATAATAAAATTAAACAATTAGGATTCATTGTGAAATCATTAAATAGGATAAAGAAGGTCCATAATTTTTTAAAAGAGTATAATAAATTGTGTGCTTCAAATTAAAAAACCTCACCAAATTATATAAAAACCAAGGTCCATAATTTTTTTAAAGAGTATAATAAATTGTATGGTTCAAATTAAAAAACCCCACCAAATTATAAAAACCAAGCTGTTAGAAATTCAAGAATAATTTTTAAAAATATTTTATTTATTTATTCATGAGAGACAGAGAGAGAGAGAGAGACAGGCAGAGACACATGCAGAGGGAGAAGCAGACTTCATGCAGGGAGCCTGATGTGGGACTTGATCCCCGGTCTCCAGGATCACACCCTGGGCTGAAGACGGTGCTAAACCGCTGAGCCACCGGGGCTGCCCCTAGAATAATTTTTTTTCAAGAATAATTTTAAAACACAATAGAAGTGTAAGATGTTAATATGTTTTCCTCAGTACTTGACAGATTAAGTAGGAAATAAATGGCAAAAACATATCCAAATAATAAAATACATTTAGATAATTTATTAGATATATATTGAGCTATTTTTTCTATAACAAAGGGTGAAAAGAAAAGGTACTCAGCACATAACTAAAAAATTAGGTAAAGAATAACAAAATATAGCTTACAAAGGAGAATAAAAATTATGCAAATAGCAAAAATCAATGAGGTTAAAAAACATAAAAATAACTGATGCCTCACTACAAATGAGGACAGATATTGAGAGATAAAAAATTATAAGCAAATATTATTTGATTCTGCCCTAAATAATTTTCAAAACTCAAAAAACAATGAATAGGAGGAAATATAAATCATAAAAGGGATTCAATAAGGAGAAAAAAACAGAGTCTGAGCATATAAACAAACAATTGAACTACATATTGAGGATGTTTGTCAAAAATAACTTTCTGAAGGGGTGCCTGGATGGCTCAGTCAGTTAAGAGTCTGAGTCTTGATCTCAGGGTCATGAGTTCAAGCCCCCCTTTGGCTCCACATTGGGTGTGGATTCTACTTAAAATGATAAAGCAACAGCAAAAACCTATCTGAAAATGCTTTGGGCCAGAACACTGGAGTTCTGTTACTCTGTGAAGGATAGGTAAGAACATTCATCAGTACTGTGCTCTATGAACTCTGCTATGGCACAGAGATAACTGAAAAAACTAGTTATTTTACAAACCAGTATTTCCCAAATTGGATCATGAAAGCACAAACAAACGAAATAAAAACTAATTTCATTTATAAATATATGATCAACATTCAAAGTAAATTTATGGTAAGTTAAATCCCAGAAAAAAATCATACAGTTAGTTACATATTAAAAATAATTTTATTACAAATCTAGTAAAAAGTGTGGATGAAACTTTTGGAGTGGGCAAGGTCTATTTAAACATAACAACAAAGGTAGAAACTATTAAAAATAGTTCATAAATGTGTATCAACAATAGAATGATCCAAAATAAAATATAACAGCCAAAAAGGAAAATAAATGGCAAAGTTCTGTCAAAGCACTCATATGCTTAATATGTAAAGAGCTCTTACAAATAAAAAAAAATGCTTTAATAGAAAATTGGGCATAAGTGCAAGCAGACAATTTACCAAGAAATTAATGAGCATTATTAATAAACAACTCAGTTTCTCTAGTAATTGAAACATTAGAAATTCAAACAACTATTTGGTATCAAGCTATGGTCAGTTCATTTTGACCTTGTGAAATTCAAAGCTATTTAGGAGATCCTGATGTATTCTTAGGGTTTATATTCTCAAGTCATCCCTGACTCTGAGTTTTCATTTCCAGGAGTTGTTTTGGGAATCAATCTGATGCATGTTGATTTTGTCAACATAGGGAAAATTAGGCCCTTTTCAATAAACAGACAAACACATACACACATGCACACATACACACACCCTTCTCCACCATTTGGTGGCCTTTTTCAGGATGATGCCTCAGCATTACCATACCAGGTTGTCTTATTTCTTCCTCCCCCACCGGCACTCTCTCTTTTTTCTCTGCACCGTCCCCCTTTCTTCCCCAGCAGTTCCTCCTATGCCGGTGGTAGAGCAGGTTAGCAGCCTGCTGCCTTAGCTTCTGCCTTCAACTGTCCTGTGAGAGTCTCATCTTCTACACCAAGGAGTTTATCAAAGCAATGTTCTAACAAGACAGTTCTTTAAGAAAAATCTGTTGGCTTTTAGGATAATAATGCTTCTGCTACTGTATTAAGACCAAACGCAAGATTTCAAGGAAAATGTATTCGCTGTGGGCTACTTTAGGTTACCTCCCACAGATCTCTACTAATATTTTCTTGGGACATTTGTTTGCTTTCTACTATCATCAGACAACTTTGAAAATCCCCCAAGTGAAGTATTATTTACCAGTTCAGGAATCTTCTTTCAGAATTTTGGTTTCCAAAGTTTAGGAGGACCATTCTTACCTTTGTCCCCATGGTGACTAGTGACAACCTAGTGAGCTGGTCTTGGTCGTAGTTATGGCGATTTATATTAAGAGATCTAATCATCTTTAATTATATGGAATTTAATTATATGGAATTCAAGGATTTATGTTGGAATCCTGAGTCCTATTCATGGTGGTCCAAAATATGGAACTGTAACTATTAAGCATTTCAAGTCATTTGGGCTCTATATTCATTAATTGCATGTTATGTACATATGGCCAAAAAGTTATATGTGATTAAGACTCTACAATTTTAAATAAATTGAAATTTTTATTTGGGAGAAATCAGACCCCTGCAAATCCTTGACTTAAAGAAAAGAGGAAGGAGCATGGAGAATGATTATTTCTTGGTTATCTAAATGTCCCAGGTATTACTTTATTTAATGCTCACACAAACTCTATGTGGAGGGTCCTATTATCATTTCCATTTACAGATAAGGAAAGAAGTTTTGGGAGGTTACTGCTTTGCTCAAGGTCACACATCTAGTTAAGTCAGACAGCCTAGTTTTTGTATGTAATCTTCACAGGAAACTCTAAGATAATTTAGACAGACAGTGGTTTTTGTTTGCTTCATCTAAATTACAGAAATTACCTGAATGAGTGGGTTTTCTGTAATGGAAATCTAGCAAGGCTATTGAGAACCTGGAACCAATTTTCCAGAAGTCTCTTGGTCACCCTGAATCGTATTAACTACCTTTGCTTTAACTTGTTTTTTTTTTTTTTTTTTTAATCATTGTATTGGCTGCTTTTTAAAAAAAATTCCCTCTTTTGTTCTTTACTTATTGCTGACTTCTAGTCCCACTTTGTCTATTACAGCCAAGACACTGACATTCACCAGTAGATCATTGCACTTAAGACACCCTCTTAATTGGAAGAGGGTGAATGTTAATCATCTGAATTATTATTATGATATTTTCAGTACCAAGGGTGCCCAGGAGGCTTTTTAATATGGAAATCCACCAAATGATAATAGGAAAAAATTTATTTCTTCCCTGTGCAGTTATAATTTAAAGGTGAAAATAAGTACAATACAGCTAAATGGAATTATTAGTTGGTGTTAAACATTATAACTTTACAAGCTATGAATAATGAATTTCCCCACAGCCTCCTCCTGAGCTGTTTGTAGGAAATTGAAAGCACAGCATAGATACCTCACCATCACTATATATAATTTAGAATTCAGTTTTTTGGATTTAATGTCCTTGAGTATAAGAACAAATCTACTAGGACTAACTCTTAATTTAGTTACCCGTAAGACATGAAAATTACTGCTTCAACTTCAGGAAATGTAAAGTCAACATCAGATTTCGGTAGGTGGCTGATGATTAGGAAGGTTTCTCATCTATAGCTCGCTTGGACTATATTCCAGTGGGTAATTGGGAAGTGGCACTTTCTTATTGCCAGATCCCAAAGCCAAGAGTTTACTTTATGGCCCTCTCAGTTTGTCTCCTTGTACTGATCTGTGAGTGATGTTTCTAGTTCTGGGGGAAAAAACCCCACAACAAACCAAACCAACAACCATGAATCAGCAATTGCCCACCTTAGTTTTGAAAATTCTCTGGCTCATCATGCTACTTTCATATCTTTCGGAGGCTTAGGATATTCATCTCTCCTTACTTGAAAACAATTGGGATGAACACGGTTGGTAAGGCTCAATGACAGCTTGCTTTCTTATAGTACCTTTTATGTATGAATCACAAAGCCTTTTCTAAATCATAACTCAGTTCTTGCAGCTCCTCAGAGAGGCAGGTCCCATTAACACTGTTTTACAGATGGCCATGAAACAAGTCCAGGGAGTGTCAATAAGCAGCCTAAGGTCAGGCAGTGAGTCAGTGGGAAAGTCTGGGGACCAACTTGTGGTACTTTTGACATGTGCCTCGAATTTGATGCCTTAA
The DNA here is from genome assembly GCF_053574225.1 of Canis aureus. Taxonomy (NCBI): domain Eukaryota; kingdom Metazoa; phylum Chordata; class Mammalia; order Carnivora; family Canidae; genus Canis; species Canis aureus. The sequence continues at coordinate 30,688,816 of NC_135640.1, read as the reverse complement.
GAAGGGTGAAGAATTAATAAATGAGCAAGATAAATGGACATCCACTTGAAGAACTGTTTTGCAATAGGCAATAATTGTTCCGATGAATCATTCAAATTATGTCTTAGCTTAAGAGAATCTGAAATTGCAGAACATTTTTCCTGGCAGCCCACCATGGCATACAATTTTTTTGGTAAATTAACCTTTGGGTTTTAGCATTTAAGTTTATAAGTATATAAATGTGAGATCACAGGATCACTGCTAGGATGGTATTTGGTAGTTTCTGTTATGTGATGTAAATAACTAAAGAGGGAGATCTTTAAAATACCCCACAGTAGAAAAATGCAGTGGGAGACACAAAATAATTTCAAGTAATACAGTGTAATATTTGGAGATGCAACAATAAACAATTAAAAATTGGAAGCTACTTTTTTCTAGAGGTCATTTGGTTTGTCCAACCTCTGCTACCCGTAAACCATTTTACTTAAAAGAGGATTATTCTATTTGCTAAGAGCACTTGGAGAAGGAGGTCTTCTTTAGACAATGTTATAAAATGGTCTATTAGCAGGATGTGTAGCTCTCTGGTGCAAATAAAATTATTTCATCATTGAGGGAGGTAGATTGGCTATCTAAATTGGGTCTGTTGTCTGCACTATGTTTAGAGTCACTAGAAGGCCAGGGCCTGCTCCTCAACTTTACATGCTAGGCCTTTTAGTTTTGTTAGTTTACCCAGGGTTAGCAGCCCCTGGAGGACTGAGTCAAGTTAGCCAAACCTTAAAGAGACTGATGTATAAACTACACTGGCTATTTAACTCACATGAAAATCAGATTAGCTTATTTGTGCTGGATACTTGGTACATTTTATTTCTAATAGGCTAGGCCAATTGGAAAACCAAATTAATATCAGAATTCTATTTGAGAGTCCAGTTCGAGAGGTGAATGATCTGAATGACATGTTTATTATGTCTGAAAAAGATGTATTTGCCTAGTGGCCAATAAGAATACCTGCTTGGCTCTCAGATGCCCTGCAGGTCTCTACCCTTCTACAAAGATCACATTACCCTTCAGATGTTTGCATTAGTTGAAATGCAGTTTCTCAAATAATTATCATTTTGCCTCAGTGTAGAAGATGTAGATGACAATTTAGTCTAAAGAAAAAAAAACATTTAGAACCTATCTCTTCCAAAATTGATTAATTCTGAAGATGTCCACACATTTCATTCATTTTATCTCTTTCAGTTTTGATGGATTCAATTAACCTCTATTTCCATTCCCACCTTCAGATTCCGGGTCAGCACTACATTGGGGACTACTATTATTCTTGAATTATATATAATACATAATTTAATCCCTTACATTGAAAATTAATCATTGCTTTTAGCTCTTCTTAGTTATTTTTTAGTTTTTTTTCTCTTGTGCCCATTTATCCTCCAACACATTAGCTATTTTTGCATCCCTCTTAGAATAGTATCTCTATCTGAAAGCTACAGACTGAAAAGTTGTTTTGGCTGTGGAGCCCCCAGTGGGTTTCTAGGCAAAGAAAGAAAACTTTGTAGCTGTATTAATATCAAGAGGGGAAAAGGATGCTGAAGTTAAGAGATGATGTGAAAGATGAAAATGGCTATCTCGGGTCCAGTTGATTCTTTTTCTGTAGGGTCATTTTTTAATCAACCTTTAGTTCTTTTGTTATTTAACAAAAGTAATTGCTGGCTTTAGGTTCACATCATAGTTCAGTAACAGAGATAACTGTGGTCAGAAAAGCAAGGACTGAGCAATAGTCTATGGTTAGTTTAAGAAGACTGAGCCTTGACCTTGAGCGGCCATCTTAACTATGGCTAAATTGCATGTGGGGAAAGACATTATCTTAAAACACAAAAGATACTTGTGTTGTTTCACCCTATCCCTAAATAATAGGAATTCAGTAACAGTAAGAGACATCCTGAGGACACCAACTCTTAGAATATAAAATTGAGGCCAAAAATGAAAGGGCAATCTAGTAGTTGGGAACAATTCACTCTTTCTGGCATTACTGCTGGTATTGAGTATTTCTAGTGTTAATTCCACCTTCATAATTTTCAATCCACAACAAATTGCAAAGCAATTTCACTGAAAATCTAACACTGCATTAGTCTTCCAAGGGCTGACCTAGATTGGTAGAGTTCCCATAGTTTTGAGTAACACCTGGGGGTCCCATGTGTCTCACTACTCCTTCTGTTGTGGAAGGCCTTGAATTCACATATTCTCCATAGATTCTGGAGTTTCATAGTGTTTCATGAGAAATAAAACCAGAAGAAAGATTATTTCGAAGGGCTGAAGCTACTTGAAGCACTGAGGACTGCCTTTAGCTAGACTCACTGCCTTTGGAGCATACACCTGCAGCTAAGTGACTGGAATCCCAAGGCAAAGCCTTGTCAAACTGGGGAGTCAGAGAGAGCTGTTTAATGCACAGGTACTAATTCCTATAGGAGTCCCCATCATAGGAGATTCATGGAGGTAATGAACCACCTATTCACTTTGAACATTCTAATAATGAAGAACGTGAAATTCAGATTTTCTGAGAGGAAACGAAGTCTCTCACAGAGATTTCTAGTTCTGACATCCTGGCAACTCTGTCAGCACAGTAATTTTGATTTCATGGCCAAAATGACATTTTCAGTCCCATGTACTCAGCTGGAATTTTGTTCCTCCCTCACCAACAAGGAGTCTATTTTGCCTTCCCCTAGACATGAGCCTCTGGGACACCTGTGACAGAGCATGTGGAAAAAGGAATGCCCCATGACTGTGAAGCCCAGGTCAGAAGAAACACTAAAGCTTCATCCTAATTCTCTCTTCTGGGACTCTGGCTTTTGAAAGTAGCCACTATGTTGGAGAAGTCCTTCATGGTCACATGAAGGGCCACGCATGGGTATCTCAGCTGCCAGTGTCAGGGAGTGAATGAGCTTTCAAGTGAATAAGTCCCCAGATGCCCCATCTCTTCCTTGTGTGGGCAGCAGAGGCAACCCAGCCTTGCTGTGCTTTGCCCAACATCTTGAGCCACAGAACCCCAGGGCACCCCAAATTTGCTCTTTTAGCCATTAAGTTTTGGGATAATTTGTCACAAAGTAATTGATAAGCAGAAAAGAGAGAGGGGTCTTTTGGAATATATATGCATGTGTGAGCGGGTCTTATTAAGTGGTCACATTTTCTGAATACAGAGTGAGTTGAATTTTTAAAAATATTTATGAAACCACTTAAAATATTTATTATTTAGATATTTATTCAACCATCTTAGTACACCATTAAACCATTTAAATACTTTTTAAAACACCATCATGATTCTTATGCTAACATTTTTGCCATATTTTTATATCAAGTTCATCATTATCCAATTAATACTCTTATTTATATTAACTCACTTTCTAAACAAAAAAGCTTGCTTCAGCCTCAACCTATGTAATGATATCCATAAAATTGTGGCTTAGATAATTCAGCCATATTTTATTAATACATTTGAAAATAAATATGTGACAATTAAAAGTAAAAAGTATTTATCCATTATTACCTAAAATGATCTTGCATTTCATAGTTAGCTCACATCTCACTTTGGGAAAAATGGGTCCTAAATCTTGAAAAACAACTGTGATATCAAACTGACAATAATAATGTCTTTGGGGTGTCAGTTCTTTTTTTTTTAATTTTTTTTTTAATTTTTATTTATTTATGATAGTCACAGAGAGAGAGAGAGAGAGGCGCAGAGACACAGGCAGAGGGAGAAGCAGGCTCCATGCACCGGGAGCCTGACGTGGGATTCGATCCCGGGTCTCCAGGATCGCGCCCTGGGCCAAAGGCAGGCGCCAAACCACTGCGCCACCCAGGGATCCCTGGGGTGTCAGTTCTTAGGGACTAGCCTATATTGAGGAAATAACACAGTGTGATTGGCATTACTTGGAGGAAATTTTTATAATCTGCTTATGATCTAGCTGTGTTTAAGAAATCTTGTAGTTTTTTATTTGCTCTTTACAGAAACTCCTCTGGAAATCCAACTGTTACTTGTTTGATGCTCAGTTTGCATACAAGATTTTTCCTAGGGTTGCATAGATAGAGACATGGATGTTTCTTTAGGGGCTCTGAGTTAGGGTTTAGGACTGTTTTTTTTTTGTTTTTTTTTTTTAATCTTTCAGATGGAAAGTGTTTGAAACATGGTGTCTTGGTCTGATTTCCCCTAAAAGCAGGGCTTGAAATAGTTCATTTGGAAATTTTATTTCAGGGACTGCAGCACATGGGGAGTGACACAGAGGAGGGGGAAGACACCACAAGAAAGTTTTAGCAAGTTGGCCATGATCGTGAACAACTCATGTGCGATTCCAGGGGACTTTTTGGAAGAATTTCATACCTGTCTACCTGGAGTTCAGAAGGTGGAAGGATCTGCCCATTGGTTTGCATTCCCCATTGCTTAAGCATCGGTCCACTTCTGGGTGGGCCCAGAGCATAGGCTTCCCTTGCCATGACATAGAGAAGACACAGGACAAGAAGCAAGAAGTAGACAAATGACCTTGACATGAAGAAGCAGTGTACTGGTGCACCCCCATGGAGTTGGCTTAGCCTGTGCAAGAAAGTACTAAGAAATGGAATGACACGAGCTTGAACCAACGCACAAGAAGATCTGATACACTTGACAAAGATACTCCCTCTCTGGGACTTATTTTGTTATCAGTCAGAGGACAGCATTGGACTTTAAGACCCAGTTCTGATAGTCTAATTATTAGCGTGAAGTAGCGCTGGCCCACACTACGCTCCTAATCAGGCAGATGGGACCAGGGAGGCAGGAATGTGTTGAAAGCACAAAAGCATGGGTGTTGGGAAGGTCACCAAAAAGACATGACCACCGACTGACCCGAGAGCTGGACTCGGGCACTCAGAGTCTCCTCACCCCCTCCCCTATCCTTTGATGTGGGTTCTGCTGTCCTCTCCCACTCCCAGAGGCTGCTTCAAGGACACAGCCTTGAGATAATGATATGGTGTTGAGAACACCTACACAACATGTGTGAATGAACCCAGTTAAGGCCTCTTTATCAACTTTTAAGATTTGGTGGGCGGATGCGGGTACCATTTGTCTTGCTGCCGCCCAAGACAAGCCTTCTATATAAGTTCCCTTTGCTCATTAAAACTTGCTACCTGCCAGGTTGGAGTGGCCCGCCTCACTCTTTGCTCTCTCCCTGCCCTCCGCATTGGGGGTGCCGATTTGGGAAGCTCTGAGAGAGTTGCCAACCAACAACTAGGTCAGCTAGGTGATGTGAAGAGCAGATCTACTTTACACTTCTGTGTCCTACCTAGCTCCTAGCATCCTGATCCTGCTAGGTACCTAGTAGGTCCTCAGCAATCCTGAATCAGGGAAGGATAACACATTTTGAATGATTTGGAGTCTTTTGTCTCAGGCCTATACAAAAACATTACTCATATCTGGTCACAACTGGGTTTACCTCTCATATTGAAAGACTGGGAAGGGAACAATGTCAGCTACATACACATGGGACCCTCCCACATGACAGTGTGTCATACCCCAAACTTGAGATTCTGCTCATTTTTGTTGACAGCACCCTGATTTTGATCCCCAGTGGAGGCACATATGAAAAATTACATGAATTTGCAGACAGGTATCAAGAGTAAGAGAATGGTGGTTTAATTTAGGATTTTTCAGCCTTGACGCTGTCCTTGGAAGGTTTATTTTTATAGAAGTCACGTAGCTGGTGACTGGTATTCTCAAGTTCTAAATGCAGAAGTTATTTTGCTGGTTTTCATTTGTGTCTCTCACCTTCTGCTTTCTGCCCTCCAGTCCCAAAGACTCAGACGTTCTGTGATTAATGCTTTTTGAAAAGAGTTTGGAAAATAAATTTCAGTTCAGTTTTGTGGTGCAAATCACTCAGCCTTTGGGGGTTCATAATGTCTTGGTTAATAAGGATTCTGGTGATTCAACTCAGAGGTCTGTGTGAAGTGGAGAAAAAAAAAGGCAGAACAATTCAGCCAAGATGTATTTAATTTTTAAAACAACCATTATGTTCTGTGCTTAAATTTTGAGTTCCTTTTTTATATTTCTTAAGAGATAATGAATAGCTTCAATTTGAGAGTGTGAGCATCCTGGAAAAATACAGAATGACAAAATCTCATTTTATTTTTATTAATTTTTCAGCAAGTCCACTCTTCTCCCATTGATGAGACTAAGTAAGTTTTTTGAACTGGCATTGGTCAACATTATTACCAACTTTGTGATGAATAATATCCTTCTTGCATATCAAACGTTCAGCCTCCCACACATGCTTAATTCATTTTATTCTCAAACGCTTGGCCTTGTAAGTGATTGCTGTGATTCAGTTTTGAATGAAAGAATTGCTCAGTTGCAGCCTGTGATAATTATTGTATAAGGCTTAGATTGTTTTTTACAACCGAGAGCAAATTCTCCATCAGTGATGAAGATAATGGGTAGCAGGTCTTTAATCTCTCCTCACCAGCTCTCACCACACCTCCCTCACTTCACACTCTACAGACATGAGGACAATCCTCCTAAGGCTTTTCCTGGAGTTGAAACTTCATGTTGCATGTAACTACATGGTGATAGCTGCTGGCCAGATCTTTCTTACATGCCAAAGAAGGGATGATTTGTTGATCTCATATAACAAGGTTGTAGAATTGTGTGGAGTTTCTTCACTGTTGCAACTTATAGTCAGTCAAAATGATGTGTCTAAATGGTTGCAACTAAAAATAGAATGCACATGGGCATTAGTAGCTTTTCTCACTCTGCGGTGGATAGAGTAAGACACCAGTCTTAGCTGTTACCTAGAGAGCCTGCCTGCCCTTTTGCAGGTGTCAAATAGCAATCTGTTGAGTAGGTCCCTAAGATTTAATTACTGAATGAAATAATTGATTTGGGGTACCTTGTGAGTGGAAGAAGACTACTTATGTAGTCTTCCATGTAGACTATATGTAGTCTATATGTAGACTACCTATGTAATGATTTCAGAGTTTGTGAATCCTGTTGTTTTTTTCCAAAAGGTCTTACAACTTAGACCTGCAAACTCAGTTCACTTCTCTGCTGTTGCTGAACAATTAGTTGCAAGTCTTTGCTGTTATAGATAATTGTAATTTCAAATTGTGGCTCCAAGCTATTGATGGCTCTCTGTCTTTTCCTGCTTGCTTTGTAGTAACCTTGCATTTCATTCTAATGAAGGAAAAATTGTCAAAGGTGTATAAATGAAACAACACATGAAGTACAAGGACAGCAGTGCTTTTAGCTTACTATTTAAAAGTTTTATTTATTTTTTGTTATTGAGAAGCTGGAAGAGAAATGAAGACTATATTCTTTGTAGTATCATTAATGGAACATCGATCGATTGGTTCTTTTTAGAACTTTTTGCTGGAGCTTAAATGAAGGCATCTCATCATATTTAAATATACCCAGTGCAGGTTGATAGTTCGTGGCTCTGTCTTACTTGAATCTCAACTTAGTCAAATATAAACTGCGTGATCTTGGGAAGGCATTCAACCTCCCTGAACATTAGCTCCTTTGCGTGACATGATACCTACTCCATAGGGTTGCTGGAAGCATTTAATGTGATAGAGAATGGAAAGCCTCTAACTCGCTGCCTGGAGGAGGGTCATGTGCACAAAAAATGTTAATTTCCTTTTCTCCTAAAAATGTTGGAAGAGATTTTCTAAGATGCTTTTATTTGCAATTTTCAACTTTCAGTGGAAAAGAGGAATCAGGACAGAGTAATGTTATACAAAAATCTCTACCATCTCAGAAATGTGGTAATGGGTCCTGCAAACCAAACTTCTGTGTAACCTTACTACTGACTCTCTTTTTTGCTTCTGTCACTCGATTAATTTGCATGATTAAGTACTTTTCCATCGCAGGCAATGAATTCATAGCTGGTAGAAGCCTGTAAACTACTCATCTATTTAAAACAAGGAAGCCAGCCCCTGTGACCAGGGACTCTGACCTTCAAACACTAACTGGGACATTCCCCAAAGTGGGAAGAGCATAGTTATAACATTGTGGAAAGCAGTCATCTTGTTAATTTCTCCCTTGGCCTGAGAACACGCTGCGAGTCACTGAGGGAGAATTGGTCTGATCCCTGGGAATTATAATACAGCTCACAGCACAGCACTGTCTTATTTGGGTGTGTTACTGGCTTCCAATTAGAAACTTGGGGAGCTTCCGACATGGCTTTAGAGTAATGAGTAGCGATGGATGAAGCCTCTTGCAAAGGGACTTCTAATGAGTCCTAACATAAAGCTGTTTACTTTGTGGATGTCTAAAACATAGCCTATCTGTAACCGTCAAAACTATGTAAATCCTTGATTGTCCCTCTCTCCTACTCGCCCCCCCTCCCGCCCCAAAAGCCAGTTTACAACACAAGTTGGGTCTTACAGCTGTTTTGATATAGAAATATCCCTGACCCCTTAAGCTATGACAGTGAGCTATGTTAAAGTGACTTATTTTGCCAGAGGCAGAATGGTTGTGAACAGGTAGGTGGAGAGATCGGCCTTTTAGGTGTTCAGAATTGACTGTCTTGTAGGGAGACGAGATAAAGGAGAATGATATCCTTATATGGTTTCCCCAGGAATACAAAAGAATAATTAAATATTATAGGGCACTGTTCACACATTCATCCATTACCAAATACTGACTAAGTGCCTGCTTGTTTACGTGCTCCTCCCCATATCCCTGATGTAGACAATCCCGTCAAGAGCCTTTCGTTTGTCCACGATAAAAATGCATGCTATCTACATGTGTCTGTGCAGAAAAAAGAAAAATTTTGGGGGTATATTGAGCATCTTGGGAGAAAGACACTGTACCCTTTTAAATTAACATTATAATAATTTTAAAATTTAAGTCTGTTTCACTGGCATATTAATGATTCTTATGAGTCACTCTTATCCATTGTTATTAGACTAAAAATTTTAGAAATAAAGCTCATCCGATTTATTTAGAAAGAGACTTGGCTACAAACGCAGACCCACTTAATTAGCTTCTAATTTGTTTTGCTGCTTGAACATAATAGGTGAGTCCCACTGCCCTCTACCCTTCCTGAATGTGTCTTGCTCTGGTCACTTGATTTATCTTCTGAGCCAGCTCATACTCTAAATCTAGGTCCTTGTGTCCTTTTTCCTGACAGGTGTTCTCATGGTCATCTTGAAGCCTATTCAAGGAGGTTCCATGTCTATTAGAAGCCCCGTTAGCTATGGAAGAGTGGCTGATTAAGTTATACTTAAAACATATTAAGTGCCAACAACAAACCAAACAGGGCGTGGGTTTGTAACGAGTCCTGGCTGGAAGGGAGAGAGTGTGTGATGGTAGGATGGTGGCATGTTTGGTGTTACCATCAGATCACCACTCATTGTATCCAAGCGAGATGAATAAGGGACAAAGTGTGGGCTGGGATGACCTGTAGCTTTGAAGCTGTCAAGTAACCTTCTTAATCCTGAGACCGAGTGCAGTACAGAAGCCTTATGATTTAGTTACCAAACTACTAAACTGTCTTTATGAGGATGAAGGCTTCTCAAGACACAATTAACCTAGAGATTCACAAGATGTTCTAAAGCATGCTGGTCTGAGCCAAAGAGGCCAGGCAGACCAGGGCGGGAGCCCCACCCACCTGCAGGGATATATAAAAGCTCAGGACCTGAAGGGACATTCACAATTCAGGAGCTAGCTTCAGCAAGTTACCCACTGCTCTCTCTCTCTGGCACCATGTCCTTCAACTGTTCCCCAAGGAACTGCTCTTCCAGGCCGATTGGAGGACACTGCACTGTCCCAGTAGCTCCAGCTGCCACAGCTTCTACCCATGATGCTGACTGCCTGAGTGGCATCTATTTGCCCAGTTCCTTCCACACTGGCTCCTGGCTCCTGGACCACTGTCAGGGGACTACCTGTGAGTCTGCTGTTTGCCAGCCAACCTGTTACCAGCCAAATTCCTGCAGCTCCAGCTCTGGACAGGTGACCTGCTCTCGACAAACCACCTGTGTCTCCAATCCCTGCTCAACTACCTATAGCCGACCACTCACCTTTGTCTCCAGGGGCTGTCAGCCCGTGGGTGGCATCTCTACTGTGTGCCAACCAGTGGGAGGAGTCTCCACTGTCTGCCAACCAGCCTGCGGGGTCTCCAGGACATACCAGCGGTCCTGCATGTCCAGCTGTCGAAGAACTTGCTAAGTGTGTAGGAGCCAGTGAGCGAATCAAGACTCCAGGACCTGCCAGCGGTGTTTCCAGGCTCGTCCAGCATGCTGCCTGTCCCTGAACAACTCTTCATTGCTGACCACTGTTCTGACTGCCTGACTGCTTGGCTGCTAGCTCTGAAGAAGCTGCCTTTGGCAGTCTATGATTTTTCTGGCTAGCACCAAGCTTATTTTAAGGGTTGATCACTGGTGGCGCATATGCCTCTGGATGTTTCCAGAAGCTTTACTCCCCATATCCCAGTCTCTGGTGGTTTTAACATGTTTTGACCTTGCTGCTGTGTCTTCTGGCTTCTGCTTCTGTGCCTCTGAGGAAGGGAACTTGTCTCGCTCTGTATTTTCTCAATAAACCTGCTTACTTGGCATTGCAAATGTACGTCTCAATAGAGTTCTTTATTTGCCAGGGTTTTCGCTGTCTATGAATCATCCTTGCGGATCAGAGTTTGACTTTCTTTTCTGAGCATAGAGTATGGGTTCAGTCATTGTATTTCATGACAAGCAAAGGAATAAATGATATTTTACCTGGTAGGAGAGTCTTTGGACATGTAGTGATAGAGAGTGATGGGTCCTCTACATTTACTCTGGATTTTATGGGTGCACAGAAGGACTTCCATGTAGGAAGAAGAAAAGTTACCCAAGTAGTTTCGGAAATTATAGAGTGAAGGAAGCAGCAGAATCAGAGTCTCAGAGTCTTACTTTACCAGAGGACTGCAGTGGAAAACTCTGTAGAAGATGCCTCCATGATCAGACGAGATGGAGGGAAAGGAGGAAGGGTGGAGAAGTTGTTTTCATGGCATCAAAGGGTGGTTCCAGCTTTCGATATTCCCCTCACTTCCTGCAGAGGTTCAGTAGATCCCCCACACCCTTCCCCTGGCCAAATGCTCTGAATAAATCCAAGCTCCAGGTATTAGTAAATCTGGGCAGGAGAGACTTAAAAACAAACTTCAAAAACACATGGGGGTTTATTTTCATAAGAGCCTTGTTTCATGCTTATTTTCCCCAGGAACCAACCCGTGTACTGATAAAACAAACCATCTAGACTGGTGGTCGACACCCTAACTCCTTTATTTTGTTTTGTGTTATACACATAAGGTGTGTGTGTGCTGAGAGCAATGGGCACCTTTTCTTATAATGAAGAGCTCAGTACCTGGAGCAGACTGATCTGCAACCCCTGTTGTCAGCAAAATGGTTTTCTCATTTCACTCATGGTTTTTCAGAGAGGTACGGATGATTTCTGGATAAATGGAATATTTTCAAATTTTTCCTACTGCTCATTCTATGCTTAGAATTAAGGCTCTCTTTAATCAGACATGTTAGGATGTCTGACTCACAGTAATATCTCATTAAAGTAAGATATGGTTTTCGTTATATATTATTCCCAGCCCCACTACCTTTATTTTTTTTTTTTTATTTTTTAAAGATTTTATTTATTTCTTCATATAGAGAGAGAGAGGCAGAGACACAGGCAGAGGGAGAAGCAGGCATCATACAGAGAGCCTCACGTGGGACTCGATCCAGGGTGATCGAGTGTCTCCAAGATCACACCCTGGGCTGCAGGCAGCGCTAAACCACTGCACCACCGGGGCTGCCCCTATCCCCACTACCTTTAAAAGCAAAATTCTAGGTTTCAGATACATTCTGGTTTATTCTAAATTATAAGTCACCAAGAGAACCCTTCATGGTTGCTTGAAAGCTGTTGCTTACATGACTGAGATATAGTCATTTCACATATGATCCGGAAAATTCAGTTTTTTAGAGGTTGAAACATTATTTAATTTTTTTGTTTTTTATTCTTTAGCTTTCTAAGCTTCAATATAAGTTATAAGGATGAAGATGCCTTCCTTTTCTTTCTTATTTAGATGGCTAATCCTCTTAATAGATCCATGTATTAGTAATTTGTAACTACAGGTTTTATGGGCTGCTATGAATAAACTTTTGCTTGGGCAATTTATTATGATGGTGTGAACATCCAAGGATGATGTAGCTATCCTGCCAAGCTGCTTCCTTGCCTTTATTTCTGTTTGGGGAATTGTTCTATTTGTACTTGAACTTTGAAAGTTCTATTCTTTGCTTTATCTCACAAAAATGATAAAGTTTCTGTGTTTGCCTTTGAAGACCATCTTTTACAAGATAGGGCAATGATTTCTTTCTCTTCTTGGTCTGGGGCAAGAGAATATGTATGTATGTATGTATGTAATATCCCATAGCTGTGGGGAAGCAGATCCAGGGCCTTTGGTTCAAATCCTTGTTCTGCTGCTTGGCTGCAGGTTTGTTAAGCTACCTAAGCCTTAACCCATCTGTCAAATGGACATGATGGTGGCATCTCCTGCCTCTGTCTTTGGGAATAAACTGAGGTAACATGTGTATCTCCCAGCTATCAGCTGAGGCATCCTACATTTTATATTAAAGTGAACCTGGTGTTCTTGGGGCACCAGAGTGGCTCAGTTGGTTAGGCATCTGCCTTTGGCTCAGGGCATGGTCTTGGGGTCTTGGGATCAAGCCCCAAGTCAGGCTCCCTGATCAGCAGAGAGTCTGTTTGTCCCTCTGCCTCCCCTCCTGATCTCTCTCTCTCAAGTAAGTAAATAAAATCTTAAAAAAAAATAGTCAACCTGGCATTCTCAACTCTTTTGGCTCTTTCGTAAAAGTCCTGGCTCTTCCTGGCATCTCTGGGGGGTCTGAGTCCAGAAGCTGGGAGGAGTTGATTTACTGTTTTCTTTCCTCATGCCTTTGGCTCTGAACTTATACTTTAGAAGAATGAGTTCATTTTACAGGTCTTCTGATTCCATAGTCTGTTTCTGTTCAGACTATAATGATTCAGACATCTTAGCACTACTTCTTTCCCTTGATGTCCATGAAATCCATTTACACAGGGCATCTGTGTTTCTAATAGACTTTATAGAAAGTTTGAGACCTAGATGGCATTTATGTTTTAGTGAGGGAAACAACTTAAAATGGAATTTTAGACATTAAGAAGTTCCTGGGCCATTGTCTCTGGAACATTATCATATTCAGTTCAGAAGCAAACCTTTCCTTCCCTTCCTCCCCTCCTCCATCCCACCCTTGTTTCCTCAAATCCCAAACCTCTAGTATTCCAGCTTCTGTGCTGAGTTTGGCTATGTGGTGGTAAAGAAAACCTCCGGGATTCTTGCCCTCATGAAGTTCATAGCTGAGCTTGAGTAATTTCTGTAGAACTTTGATATTTTCTTCTGTATCTTCCTCTACAAATGCTTATCATTGCTTAGCAAGGTGCTGTATTACATAAGTAGGTTCTTTGAAAAGGGTAGGTTTTTTCACCTTTTTTCATATATGATGCTTATTAATATTACAACTATGATAAAAGCTGAGAATACAACCAACCCCTGGGACATTTGGCTATAAATCCAGGAGACATAAACTTGTGAAAGTCAAGGGAATGTGCTGGTAATCGATCAAATGGCAAGAATAAAAGGTTGACAAACTGGGATGTGGACTAAGACTAGTGCCCTCTAAAACAGCACTCTGCCTTTTAGAGAAGGTAGGCTCTGCTAGAATATCTGCTTGGTCTCTTTATATTTTTTGGAAACTACCACTCCTGCTTAAGAATTTATAAATGCTTTCATATCTGAAGGGCTTTGTACTAGCTTTCACGGGGTCAAGATCTTTATTTATTAGGATCACTAGCTCCAACTTCTTTTATATGCTCTATTTTCCTATACCTAACTGCCTGCTAGACATTTCCAGAAATATGCTTTATAGTAAAATTAAAAGAAATTTTCAAAACTCAGATTGGTCATAATATAACATTAATTGCGGATATAATTTGTGTTGCATATTTCAGATTATATAACAGTTGTGATCAGGAACCAGCTCCCATTAGCACAGGCCAAGAGCTATTATAAGCAAATATGAAGGTTTTATGGAAGTTGTTCTGTGCTTTATTATGGAAATGGATGATAAAAGGGACAACACTAAGAATTGTGTAAGAATTGTGCTAATGGTAGTCCTGGTGACTGTGAGAAAGGCTGGTGATCATCCTGAGCAAAAACTGAGTGTGGTCAGGGTAGGATTTATTTAGAGGTGTGCTGGTTTCATAGCTACAGACTTTCTACCATGAAACAGTTTTCTATTAAAATTCCTTCAGAAAAAGTGACTTTATTAGCTTGGATCTGAAAGTTGAGTTCCACTAAACCACCTTTTCCAACAAACGTTTTATTTTATTTTATTTTATTTTATTTTATTTTATTTTTTATTTTATTTTATTTTATTATTTTATTTTATTTTATTTTATTATTTTATTTTATTTTATTTTATTTTACTTATTTTTTTATTTTATTTTTTCCAACAAACGTTTTAATACAAGTTTTCTTGGGAACACATCAATTGCAGCGTGGCAGAGAAGACCTATCACTCAAATGAGATACTCTTTTACAAAAACTTCTCATTATATTAATTCTTGCCTCTTGGTTAATGCTGCCACTATCTTCCAAGTTAACCAGGATGGAAATCCCATGACTGTGTTTTACTTCTCTTTCCCCTAACTTCACACATTTAATTCCTTTTTTTTTTTAAACATTTTATTTATTTATTCATGAGAGACAGAGAGAGAGAGAGTGAGAGGCAGAGACACAGGCAGAGGGAGAAGCAGGCTCCATGCAGGGAGCCTGACAGGGGACTCAATCCTGGGTCTCCAGGATCATGCCCTGGGCCAAAGGCAGGTGCTAAACCACTGAGCCACCCAGGGATCCCCACACATTTAATTCCTAAGAGGTAACAATTCTTTGTTTCCTCAGCATTTCCTCTACCTCAGCCTGCTGTGGGCAGTCGTGACTTACACTACAGTAGAGAATTAAGCTCATAAGAGATTTTAGCATTTCTATGTCCTTTCTGGAGAGCTCTAACAGATCTGTCAGTATTAGCTCGCCAGGGCTGCCATAACGAAACACCAGAAACTGGGGAGTTTGAACAATAGAAACTGATTGTCTCCCGGTCTGGAGACTAGGTATCTGAGATCAGGTGTCAGCAGGGTTTGTTCCCACTGAGGCTGTGAAGGAGAATCTGTTCTATTCCTCTTCCTGAGGTTCTGGTGGTTTGCTAGCAATCTTGGGTGTCCCTTGGCTTTTAGAAGGACCCTGATATCTGTCTTCATCTTCATGTGCCATTCTCCTCGTGTGTGTATGTGTCTGTGTCTGTGTCCAAATTTCCTCTTTAGATAAGGACACCAGTTATGCTGAGCTAGGGGCCCACTCTACTCAAGTATGACCTCATCTTAACTAATTATATCTGCAATGATCCTATCTATTTCCAAACAAGGTCACGTTCTAAAGTCCTAGAGGTTAGGACAGCAACATAGAAATGTTTGGAAATAGAAAGCAACTCATAATACAATCAAGGCACAACTCTGATAATGTCACTTTTGTACTAAAAAATATCAAAACATGCTTACTGCCTAATGAATGCTGTTTAGGCTTGCTAGCCTAGCATTCATAATTACCAGCAGAGTACTTAATAAATGCTCAGTAATCATAAGAAGAGTATAATGTTTGAGTTTTGGGATTCTTATTCATTTCTATAATTGAAAGTCTAATTAATATTTGATATACTATATTCGTTGTGGTTCTCCAAAAAAATAGAACCAATAGAAATATGTAAATATATGTTATATATATATAGATATATATATATACACACATACACATATATTTATATTTATGTTTCTTATATATAAAAGAATACTTATGTTCACACTCCATTGGCAAGTTCCAAGTCATATGACTACACTAAAGTGCAAAGAATTTGTTCATATGGTCCAGATGTGGGTGAAAAAGGAAGAGAAAATGGGTTTGGTGAACAGAGACCCTGTGTCTGCAACATTTCATCATGTGGTTATAAGAATGAAGAGTGTAATATGGAAGTCTGACTCATTGCAGGTACCCAGAAAGTTGTGAAAAATCTGAATTAGACTTCCATTTCCATCTGTCTATCAGAGGAGACCTGTTGCAGGAAAATATCCCTTTATGGAAGGGATGTTTGAGCAGTAATCTAATATAGTCAGGGGTTGCTTGTAGCAACAGATTTAAGGATCTGTCTTTCTAGGAGACATTTTTTTTTTTTTTAAATCCAAGGAAAATCCTTCTAGACAAAAATTGAATGTAAACAATTAGTGCTCATTTAAAAGGAGTTAATTCTCATAATGGCTACAATGAGTGGGAATAATTGAGATGTTTCTAACTTGAAATAAAATGGAAATTGGCCCAGCAACAGTTCCGTAAACGAAACACTATTCTATTTCCCTCTAGTTAGCATAAACTACATAACATTATCTGAAATTATCTAGTCCTCCATTCTGGCCCCTGTTTTCATTGTTTAACTATTTTCTGAGAGATGTCAGTGCTAGAAGAGACTTCCAGAGTTACATACAACTCCGTTATTTAAAAATGAGGAAATAGAAAGGGAAGGACTTTCTTGTCCAATAAACATAGTTAGTAATAGATCCACTAAATGCCTTCTGATTTTTTTTTAAAGAAATATGAAGATTTTGTGGCTTCTTATTCATTCTCCTTTCTTGTCGAGTTATCCTGCAAGTAGTCTATCCAGGAGTATCATGTGCAATGGCACCACTGTTAGTTTCTATATTCTTCAACAAGAGCTTCATACACTTGTAGTTTATCTCAAATTCAAATGTAACTGGGAGTCATATATATATACACATATGACTTTATTTAGCCAGCATGTGAGCAGGGGGAGGGGCAGGAGGAGAGAGAGAGAGAGAATGTCAAGCAGACTGAATTGAGTGCAGAGTCTGATGCAGGATTTAATTCCACCACCCTGAGATCATGACCTGAGCCCAAATGAAGAGTCAGCTGCTCAACCAACCAAATCACCTTGACACCCCGGGATTGTATATTTTCATTTGGTAAACCTGGCCACCCTAGATGTGGCATCCACATCTAGCGTCAGTGTACACTTAGGGAGCTGCTGTACTCCAGAGGACTTAGCCAACTATCCAACACAAAGGCTGACCAACTCTTCTTGATGTTCGGCCTATCCTGTTTGACATGACCCTCAATAGTCCTCAGGGGCATATGAAGGTGTAATAAGACTAAATGGACATACAACTGACCAGTAACAAATTGGTCAAGCTGAAGATTCTGTTGTAGCTTGTTGTCCTTACCCACCCAGGACATCTTCCCTATGCTCTTCATCCTCCACTGTGTCTAATTATCTGTACATCTAGCCTTAGTCTTTTTTTTTTTTTATTGAAGTTTGATTTGCCAACGTATAGTATAACACCCAGTTCTCATCTCATCATGTGCCTTCCTCAGTGCCCGTCACCCAGTTACCCCGTCCCCCTGCCCACCTCCTTTTCTGCAACCCTTTGTTCGTTTCCCAGAACTAGGAGTCTCAAGATTTGTCTCCCTCTCTAATTTTTCTCACTCATTTTCTTTCCTTTCCCTTATAATCCCTTTTACTATTTCTTATATTCCCCATTTGAGTGAAACCATATGATGATTGTCCTTCTCTGAATGACTTACTTCACTCAGCATAATACCTTCCAGTTCCAACCACACTGAAGCAAATGGTGGGTATTTGTCCTTTCTAATGACTGAGTAATATTCCATTGTATACATAGACCACATTTTCTTTATCCATTCATCTATTGAAGGACATCAAGTCTCCTTCCACAGTTTGGCTATTGTGGACATTGCTACCTAAACATTAGGGTACAGGTGTCCCAGTGTTTCACCACATCTGTATCTTTGGGGTAAATACCCAGTAATGCAATTGCTGGGTCATATAGCCTTAGTCTTTTTTAAGTAATTTTTTTAGTATTGGCATGCCCATTTGGGACAAGTACCAGGACATACTTATATTAAAATTTTGTTGCTTATCTGAAATTCAAATGTAACTGGGATTCCATGCTTTTTTCTGCAAAATTCAGTGGAAGTCTTGTTTGATATCGTGTTAATTTTAGAATGGAAAAAAGGAGTCTGTTGGGCAAATGTTTGAGAAGTTCAGATTCAATTACTTTTGCATGGTTTGTTTATTCATTCCTTTCAGATTTTTAATATTGCTACAATGTGCTGTGAATCTCTACTAGAGAGAGCCATATGATGCAGGTGTTCATCTATTAACTATCTATTATCCATCTAATTAACCTATTTTCTTTTCTTTATTACTTCTTTTTTTTTTAAAAAAAAAATGAAACCTTTTATTGCAGAACATCTGGCAGGATGATCATTTTCTGAAAGTATTTTGGAAAACACCGATGAGGAGCTACAACTGGGTGACTCCGGGAAGTCAGCCAGCAAGGTAGATTCTATGCTTCCTGTAATGGAAGGTAACAGTGAAAAGACCAAGACAGTTACACCAATCTTAAGATAAAATAGAAATATCCATTTGATTTGCACAAGAGCCAGTGCAGCAAAATTTTGATGAATCATTAAATTGTTCTATCTTCTACACTGTGTAATATGAAGAGTCAGAGACAGGCTGGTTGATCAAATTCTTCTCAGATTCAAAGTTAAGGCCATTCCACAGGTACTGCTAAATTAGCATGTCTAAACCATGTTCTCTTTGAATGGCTCTCAAGGCTGCCTATATCTCTGGTGCAATGGCAATTGGAAAGGCAAGCTGCATTTATGAGTGAATAGTGCTGACTGAGCTATGTAATACTTTGATGGGTAGTTTTGGGCCTTTCAAAGTGAAATGTGACATTTGAATGCCAAATAACCCCTTTGCAAAACAACCCCAAACCTTTGGCATTTTAGAATAGTTTCCTGATTCTTTTTCTTCAGAGAACTTATTTTTGTGTAGAGCCTATCAAGTGAGTGATTTCTCAAAGCTGCTGACTGGTCTTCTCAAGGTCAAGGGAAAAATTGATGGTTTAGAATTATGATTAGATTCTCCACCTACTCCTTTCCTTCTTTTATTTCTTACTTGATGGCTTTATTTTCTCATTTTATCTCCTAAGTTTGCATATTTCCCTGGGATGGAAGGTGGCCTCAGAGACTTACTGAACAGAGAGTTTCCAGTATTTTTGAGGTATCATTTACACATTTAAGATCAGAGGACGCTAAAATGACCTTATAGTTTAAAGCAAATGTTCAGTTAATCATTCATTCATCTAGCTAATATTTTTGAATATATGATAGCTCTTTGACAGTCTCTCTTATGAAGATTTAAATATAGTGAGGAAGCAGATATATAAATAACCAAGTAGCATGAAGTAAGTGTTATAATAGGGAGGCATATATAAAGTGAAATAAATTTGAAAAATGCTGAGTGAAGGAAAGTTAACTTGGTTTCTCTACTGTAGATTTTATCTAAGTTTTTAATAGAGTAGTATACGATATGACTCTCTAAGAGTGGAATAGAGCTTGGAACGTATCTGAAGCATTTTTCCCCCCTGGAATATCTGGAAGGACCAAGGTCCTGTTAAACACATTCTGTAAAGCCATACATTAAGGTGTATATACCCAATTGGAAATGGATGATTTTTATTAGAATGTGGCTTTCTATATTAGCTACCATTTTTTTTGAGTTTTCAAGGTGTGTCCAATCTCAATATTTTAAATAATTACTGTATAAAAAAGTAGTTATTTTGAATTTCAGGGTTCAATCTTAACTTACTCTCTCTCACGCTCTGCCAGACTAGAAATAGTTTCTTTTAGTTCTTTCTATATGTGTGGTACATGTCATCAAGGAAAGCTTTTTGCTCATATAGGTACAATATGTTTAGGTATTGACCCATGTGTATATATGTGTGTCCAACCGATTTTAATAGTAGGATTTTTTTGTTCGATTTCAAATAGGCTAAATCCAACCTAATATTAAAGGGAGGTTAGGAGTTGCTAGTCCTTCTGGCGGAAAAAGAGACATGTATTAAATTGCTGGAAGATTATGCTAAATGGATAATCAGGAAGAAACATACTATAGTCCAGTAGAAATGAATGCACATAATGTTTATATACAATTTGAAGTGGGAAAAGGATTTAAGAGAATGTGACAAAATTTAGGGAGACAGAAGACACTATTTAAAATATGTTGGCTCTTTCTCAACATTTCCCTCATGCACACTTGTGTATTGGCAGTAACACCGCCTTGACTCGGGTCCCTTATTATCTCATACCTAGCTGTTATAATAGCTAGCTAATAAGTTTCCATAATTATAACCTCTTATCCAAATTAATTTTCTTACTGCACTGTTGTGATCTCATAATCAAGCTTTATGAGCTCTAATAATTTATTAAAATCATCAAGGTGTAATGGATAAGACATTGAACTTCGAGTGAAAAAGTTATGTTTTTGAGAGCTACTTATGAGGTGTATAACCTTGAGCCTCTTTCTCAACATCTAGAGGCAAAACTTTTTCTACCTATAAAATTCATATAATAATACCCTTGCTACCTAATTAATAAGTTTGCCATAGAATTTCAATACAATGTGAAGGGTCTTTATAAATCTTGAAGCAAAACATACATATGAACTTATTGTTTTTGCTCCACAAAATCTACATTTCTTAGGCTGGCAATCAATGCCTTCCAGGCCATGATTTCCTTTCCACTACATATTGACCCTTTGCTTGCATGAATAGGGCAATTCATTCAAACTAGAATGCCTCAGGCTTTCATAGCTAAACATCTTTGTTAGTTCCTTTCCTTTCTCCTGCTGATTATTCTTGCATCCTTTAAAGTATTGTTATATCTCCATGATGCCTTCTGTAGAAGTTTCCTGTGGCTACTGGAAAAAAACTACTCCACTTTGGATAGTTGAAGACAACAGAAATTTATTCTCTCACAACTGTGGAGGCCACAAATCCAAAGTTAGGGTGTTGCTGGGTCATGCTCCCTTGGGAGGCT
Source organism: Canis aureus (assembly GCF_053574225.1). Classification (NCBI taxonomy): domain Eukaryota; kingdom Metazoa; phylum Chordata; class Mammalia; order Carnivora; family Canidae; genus Canis; species Canis aureus. The sequence goes on along the minus strand of NC_135640.1, from coordinate 30,667,790 downwards.
CCTGGTAAAAAAAAAAAAAAAAAAAAAAAAAATCTTCCCTTGCCTTTCTTTACCCTCTGTTGGCCCCTGGCATTTCTTAATTTGTAGAAATATCTCCAGTCTCTGTTTCTCTCTCACTTGGACTTTCCCTGTGTCTGTGTCCTCTCTTTTGCTGTCTTTTACAAGGAAGGGTATTCGTCTTGGAGTTAGGGTCTACCTTAAATCTAAGATGATCTCATCTTAAAATCCTTAACTTGATTACATCTTCATAGACTCTATTTCCAAATAAGGCCATATTTATGAGTATTGGGGGTCAGGACTTGGACATATAATTTTAAGGCCACTATTCAAACCACTACACCTTCTTTGGTTATTCCAATCTGGTTTGTTGTTGTGTGGCTAGCATGTACTTCATACACAAACTTGAAATAGCTGAGAGGAAACCACTGATGATGAGCCAATTAAATGGGCAAATTGCAAGAACTATTTATGAAGGAAGAGTTTAGTGTTTGGGTCATCCAACTTTTTTGTTTTAAGATTTTTATTTATTCATGGGAGACACAGAGAGAGAGAGAGAGAGAGAGAGGGAGAGAGAGGCGGAGACACAGGCAGAGGGAGAAGCAGGCTCCATGCAGGAAGCCTGACTTAGGACTCGATACCGGGTCTCCAGGATCACGCCCTGGACTGAAGGTGGCGCTAAACCGCTGGGCCACAGGGGCTTCCCTGGGTCATCCAACTTAATTGTTTCTCAATCATAACTACATTCCAAATAAAGAAGTAGCACTATTTAACTTTCTATCAAGAAAGTTGAATTATGTAAGTACTTTTTAGAGCTTTAAACACTAGAAAGAAATTTCCTCATTTTTCACACACAATTAGTAAAGCAGAACTACACTTAATTGTAAAATATAAACCTTTTAAAAGCGTTATGGCTCAGCAATTTAGAAAAAAATTGTATTATTATTATATTATTATTAGAAAAGCTAATGCTATTACTCTCACAAAATTATCTCTGAACTGGGTACAGATGAAAAGCCCAACCTTGACATTGACCTTTTATTGAGATAGCATAGACTGCATTAGCTCAATACACTAGGGATTCATGCTTATTGTGAGCAATACTTCTTGTGAGCTCAAACCCATTGCCTTCTGTAATGGTGGCCAGAACTCCTCCTCTCTGTTCTCATCCCTTTGGTGGGCTTGTTCCTCTTTGGTGGCATTAAAGACCAGAGAGTACATCTATGGCTACAAACCTTGAAATTATTCATAGCCCAAACCAATTTACAAAGCTTGGGTTTCTGTAGAAAGCTGATACCAAGTAGAGAAGGGGGCAATGTATGTTCATGATTATTTTGTTTATTTATGGAGTAGTCCAATATTCTAGAACTTGCTGTGCAGTATAATCCTTTTTATTTGTAATAGATTCATGATCTCACCCTTTGCTACATTGCAAACCTGTCCCCAACATTTTTTCACTTGCTTTCCTAAGGTAGAGTGAGGTAGGCAATGAAGCTTAAGAGAATCATGTGGTTTTTGTTTTTATGGTAAGTTCAATATGGAATGTTGCTTTTATGACACTTCACCAAAAGTTAACATTTTCGTCACTCACAAGAATGAAAATACACAGTAGCTTCTTCATCTTGTCTCTTTCCTTGGCCTTGGTAAATGATAGAGAGAGGTCTTGCTAAATGATAATCTTTTGTATTTACTTAGCTAACATTATATTTCTACTAATACATTTCCAAGAGCTTTCCCAAGTGTCCATAAACATGTAACTTTTAACTTTACAAATCTTCTAGCTAAACACATTGCATTGCTTAAGTTACTCTAATGAAATAAGTTTCTCTTTGGTTCAATACTAACAGTCCTTTTTGACCTTTCCTTTCCCCTGCTGAAACATAGGGAGGTGTTGACTAGAGGTGGAGTGATGAAGAATGGTGTCTGGCCACTCACAATAATAGCCTTCATGATAATATTTCAAACATTATCCTCTTGCTAGTAAGGAGTGGATGACTGGAGAAGAGAAGCCAGGGTACAGGTGGCAGAGACATGGCCCATGTGTATCTTTTTCTGTTCCAGCCACAAGAAAACCATACCAAATCCCTAACTGGAATGAAGTGCAGAGTCCTTCTTCACATACCTTGAGAATAAGATATTATATTAGCCTAACTTTGAGTTTCTCATTTGAATATATATATAAAATTGTGTTTTAAGATGTAACAGGAAGGAAAAATAAAGTGCAAGTAAGTTAGCCAAGGAATTAAAAAATTTGCTTCTGAGGAAGGGCAGAGTAAAGCATTGTGCCTCTTCTCCCTGCACAGATGAAGGTTTGTAGATGTTTCCTTTTAAATGTTATATATTTGATTTATAGAAGTTAAAAAATTTTAAGTCCAACTTTGCTCTTGAGATTTTTCAATTTTATGCATAAAAAGCATTTCAAAAGTTATTCTGCTTATTTTCAAATTGTTTTGGGAGCTTGATATTTTTAATTTAACTTCAAATCAATTTATAATTTAATATGGTTTATGGTGTAAAGTTATTTTTTCCCCTTCAAAAGTTGACCAGTTATTTTGGCAGCATTAAATGAGTAAATGCTTTTCTTACTGATTTATGGTTCTGCATTTGTCATATATTAAAATTTAAACCTATGAGAGTATATTTGTGTGTTTTGAGGCTCATAATCTTAAATAATATAATAATAAATCTTTTTTACGTCTTTTCCTGATCTTTAACAAACATTAAAATATGATAATCAGCATTTAAAAAAACATTCAAAAATTTAATCTAAGCAATCATGCAAATTAAGCAATTAAATAGCACAGGGTGACTTTTAATATAAAGTGAGAACCGTTTTCTCTACTCCTTTCCAGGCTTGATCCCTAGAAGCAGCCACCTTATCTTATTTCTTTAATAGTTATTGCACTAGCCTTAATTAATATAGTGTGCTATTATTCTTTATTTTTCAGATATAAGATTATCTATAGACTTCCTATATGATAGCTGAAAATTTAGCTCTCTTACAAGACCCATTCCTGGATAACTCTGCATTAACAAGTTCTTCCTTTTTTGCTATTATTTGGTGAGTCAATAATCATTTTTACAGATATTTTGTAGAGACAAGTAGTACACTACTATTATATTGCTTTTCTTAAATAGCTTTTTATTTTTCATGTACATTCTAATCTTGTTTTTTTTTCTTGCACTATGTCCTTTATCATATCTTATTTTTGACGTCTCTTTTTCATTGAATTGCATGTTTTCCCATTTCTTCCAGTGAACTCCGTATTTTCTGTCTTCTTTCTGCTCAAATGAAACTGCTACTCTTTCTGATGCTCAGGTGTCATCCTAGGATTCTACTCTTTGGTTAAATCCTTCAGTTAGTTGGAGCACGTTCTCAAGGCAATCTCTAAGGGTGTGTAGAGAATAACTTTCTGAACCATTGGGTGCATCTGACAGTGACTTATTATATTTCATACTCGAGTGAGAGACTAGTTATCAAATAATAGGTTGAAAATAATTTTCTATCACATCATAGACAATTTTCCTTCTCTGTCTTTAGCTCCCTGTGTTTTTGATGTACAATCTGTTGTCAGATTGCCTCTCTTTCCTTTGTACTCACAAAGTACACAGTCACTTAAAAAACATTTTTCTCTGAAAGCATTTAGAGCTTCCTTTTTGCCTTGGCATTCTGAAATTTCACAGCAGTGCAGGTAGGAGTTCTTATTTTAAAACCCAGCCCCCAAATTCTTTGACATTTTTCTTATCAAGCCATGGGGTCCATATCCCCTCCTCTTGAACCTGTATAGGATTGGGACTGCTTCCACAAATAAAGTCAGTACAGAAAGTGACACTGGGTGGCTTCTGAGGCTAAATTATAAAAGATTTTGCCCTTTTACCCTGGTTCTCTGGAACCCTTGCTCCCCAGAAACTCCAACTTGGAATTCTCCCTCTTGAAACCTTACTTGCCCTATTGTAAAAAGCCAAGACCATGAGAAGTCCTATGATCTCTTGATAGTGTGAGCTGAGATCAATCATTGAGTTATCCCAGTTCAGGTGGCAGACACAATGAGTAGAGAAATCTTTAGATGATTATACCCTCTAGCTGTTTGGGTCACTCTCAGCCATTCAAATCTTCCCAGCAGAGGCTCCAGACATCATGTGGCAGAGTCAGGCCATCCCTGCTGTGCTCTGTCTGAATTCCTGACCTGCAAAACCATGAGCATAAAAAAGTGGCTCTGGTTTTAAGCCACTGACTTTTGTTGGGGTGAGAGGAAGGTTAGTAATAGATAACCAAAACTCTTATTGTGGGCAGTTCATAATCTGAAAGCTTCTTCATTCATGTATCTGGCACTTGGGGTGTTATTCAAAACATTTCCAATTACATACTCAGCCTTAATATTCTACAAGGCAGAGCAGTATCATCCTTGATTTTATTCTTCTCGTGAATTTAATATTATTCTTCTTCCCCATCAGTTATGCCATCTTCCAGAAATATGTTGAAACATTATATCCTATGATGGCCCCTAAGAACAGTTCTGCATTATTGCAGACCCATTATTGCAGTCTATTATTGTGGATCAATGGCTGTTTTATTCCTTTACTACCATTTTAATGGACTCTCAGAAGGGGAGGAATATAAATTCATATGATACGTCTATTATCTTGGAACTTCTGAAGATTGCATAACAGCAGTGTTTTGGGGATTATGAAAGACTTCTAGTTGGTTATCAATATCCATTCTCTTTATTTTCCATGACAACAGAATTTACCTGGCCTGTGGTTGCCCAGTTAAAGCCTACATTTTCCAGCTTCCTTTGCAACTAAATGTGACCATGTGACCAGGTATTGACCAATAGAATGAGAGTAGAAGTGATGTATCCTCTTTCTTTAATTTTCTTAAATGAGCTGGGTAGTGTATTCCTTTGGCAAGCTACTTGTTTGCTGAGAGGTGGCAAAAGTTAGGATCAACTAACTTGGGCCTCTATGTGGAATCTATTTTTGGAGATGGGAGAGCTGTCTATCAACCTTGCCTACCTTTGTAATGTTGTACGAGAGGAAAAAAAAAAAAACTTCTAACCTTTGAAATCATACTTATATGGCCTCGGTAAAATATAACTTACATCATGCAAATATAAACCTCACTAGCATAATGTTTTGTGATTAGAATTTAGAGGCAAAATTTAGGATAATAATTATAGTAATATAATAGTAATGCTAGCTAGTGCTCGTTTAGAACTTACCACGAGCAAGCACTGTTCTAAGACCTTTAGTGGATCAACTAACTTACTTTTCACACCCCGACCCTACAAAGTAATGCTGTAATTGTTCCTATTGTGCAATTGTAAAATATTGCAAAGATGGTTAGCTAGTGTGCGAAAACCTCCATAACTAGTAGTATTGAGAGAGTTAGGTTCAACAGGTAATCTGGTTCTGGAGCCCAAACTGTCAATCACCTTGATACAGTGTTTGTTCTTTGTGGTATCTGGCCTTTGTAGATTGGAAATAGATGCAGTCGGGAGCCATTTTACCAAATGTTATAGTCAGATGTTAATTTGAAACCATTAGTGATAGGGAACACTTACGTCCAGGGAGATATTGCTAAACATATTAAATATGGGCTAAGAGAAGCTAATGAATAAGAACATACTTGATCTACTAAAATCACTCCAGTGAGGAGTGAACTGCAAGTTTATTCCCTTCCCTTGACTTTTTAAATGTAAAATGCATTGAAATATAATGTGAAAGCAAAAAAGTACACATTAGTTCGGCAACACAATCAATTTTCACAAAATGAACGCACTCATGTCATTTGTACCCAGACAAAGAAACAGGGCATGACCAGCCCACAAAGGATCCCTGTGCCCATTTCCAGGCAATACACATTTTTTGAAGGGACATTCCTTTTTTTTTTTCAAATTTTTATTTATTTATGATAGTCACACAGAGAGAGAGAGAGAGGGGCAGAGACATAGGCAGAGGGAGAAGCAGGCTCCATGCACCGGGAGCCCGACGTGGGATTCGATCCCGGGTCTCCAGGATCACGCCCTGGGCCAAAGGCAGGCTCCAAACCGCTGCACCACCCAGGGATCCCTGAAGGGACATTCCTAATTTATTCTGTCAGTAGTTAGACTTCTATCTTGTTGTACATTTGTATAAACTGTATATGTATTCCTGTCTCCTTAAAGAGATAAATCTTCCAAATAAGCCAGATATGGACTTTGAGAAAGAAGAGCTTCAGATGAAGTCACATCTCCAGTGACTGGGAGAAGAGCTCTAATAACCTGGCTCCACAGACCTCATCCCCGACTCTGGATACACAGAGCCAAACCTCATATTCTGGGAATGCCATGCTTTTATGACACTATTTTCCCCTCTGGTTCTTCCATCTTGGGTTTTCTCTATGCTGAAGTTTATCAACCTGGCTATATCAGCTCTGCAGGTTTTTGATAATTTCTTCTTGGGCTATCGTTTGAGTTTGGCAGTGTTAACTCTGGTTTTTGTGGCCTTGGCTCTGGTTCTAGAAAAAAGAGAAATGATGGCAGTGCTATGTCTTTGGGATCTGGCTCTGGCTTAGGATGTGGCAGTTACTGAAAATTGAAGATTCAGCTGAATTTGAGCCAGTGGCATCTATCAAGTTCCATGCTTTGGATTTTAGGGATTCTGGATATATATAGATTTATCCTATTGTTTTACATTTACCAAGCTTCAAAAACCATTTCTTAGCTAATGACAGACTATCATCTTGGTCTTTCCAATGTAATAGGAACAATCTGTGATAGTCAAAATCTGGATTTTATTTACTCACAGCTGAGGTGCATGTATGTTGATTGATTAATAAGGTCACTGTTCTTTTTTAAGAGAGAAAGTGCAAGTGCAGGGGTAGGAGAGGGGCAGAGGAAGAGGGAGAGAAAATTTTAGGCAGGCTACATGCCCAATGCAGAACCTGACTGGAGGCTGGATCCCAGGACCCTGAGATCATGACCTGAGCTGAAATCAGGAAGCTTAACCAACTGAGCCACCCAATGCCCCAATAAGGTCACTTTTTCTAAAAGGAAATTTGGAGCATGTCTCCATCTTCATTTCTACTCTACTTCTCAAATAAATATATTGACCTCATCATACTCAAAAAGATAATCATATTCATCTTTATTTGGTTAGTTTCATTAGCAGATTTTGTGTTTTCCACGTAGGAGTTTAAAATATGTGATAACGAATGTTGACTACAACTCTGAAGGAGGACTTTTTAATTGTGACCTTGGACACTTGCTCAGGCTTCCTCTGACATTTCTGGCATTTGAGAGGGTGTGTGTAATTCCAGGCTCTTGCCATGGCCCAACTGGGTCTGGAGTGGGGTTGCAGGAGGTCCAGTCCTGCCCAAAACTGTCAGGGTAAGGAAAAGAAAGAATTGTCAGATCAGCTAGAGGCTCAAGAACATCAAAAGGAGCCATGAATTACTTTCTTTTACTGGGCTGGGTTATTGGTCAGAACTCAGTTTTTATATTAGAGGTTGACAATCCCAAAAGAGACACATAAAATAAATCATTTCCCTTCTAACTAACAACTTTGTTGACTTACATATTAAGATTATGAGAGATTTTAGTACAGAAAGTTTCTATTCTGTTTCTACCAAAATCCTAACTACAAATTTCATGATCAATGTGTCTAAGCATAAGAGATCAGCTAACTTTTAGATCTGGGATCATGGAGCTCTTCCAATAGTCTCTGTGGCATTGGGAACTTCAAGTCCATTCACTCTAAATGGAGCTAGTTTTGAAACCAACATTGTATTCAGGTGTTGATCATGTTTTTTTTCTTTTGCTTGGGTTTCTGAGCCCAGCTTTTCTGTTTCACCCCTTGATTGGATACAACTAATTTGTTCAAAGTGAGACTGTGAATTCTCTTCATATTCTTCCTTTTGGCGAAGTCACAACTGATAGATCTTGAAGTATGATCTGATTGGATTCCACACATCTTTTCAGACCTTGTCCCTGATTCCAAAACTGAAGCCCAGTTAAAAGAGAGCCTGCCAGGAGCTCAATTCAGTGCTCGTTATGAGTCAACAAGGCTTCAAGATGCTTCTTTCACCCTATTGTGTCACATGGCTCTTGTTTGCAAACTATATTATAGCAGCCCTTTTATATATCTATACTTCTTTTGGAATTAGTTCAATAATTCACACCATTTTAGAAGTAGGTATGGTCATATATTTATAGGAAATATGTGCGGTATGTATGTATACATGGGATTATAGCTATATATAGTTTTATACTATTGTTTTATGTTTTCTGAGCTTCAGTAACATTTCTTGGTTAATGACAAACTGTTGTCTTGGTTTGGGTCATATGTATATATATGTATGTAGGATATATGTGTAGGATATATATAAATATATAATATTTGTATATATAAAGGAAAGAGAGAAAGATAAAGAAATTTAACATAAGAGAAATTAAGTTTTGGGCAGGGGTTGACAGTTGGCAGACAGTAGGCCTCATGTAGCTAATCTGCATCCTCTTTTGTGCACGACATTTGTAAGATTTAACTTTTGAGGGTGTTTAAATAGAGCATGTGTTCTCTCATTTGCTGGAGTCCCTAAAGCCTTGATCGTCTTTCATTCACCACAACTCAGGTATTTATATTCTTGTATAACTCTTACAGATATTTAAGTTTATCATCATTGTTCCGGAGCTTTTAATAAAAAAGCAAGCATTTTTATTTTTTTAAATATTGAGGGTGGGATTTCAGACTCCAGAGTTACATCTCCGTTCCATTCTGTTGTGGTTCATTCATTTCCAGGCAGAACTAGGACTATTATTACTTTTCTTATCCTTTAAAACAAACAAACTGGAGCAGACTGCTCAAGTTCATCCTTTGTTATCCAGACTTACTTTTATATGCTGTTAATTCTGCTCTAGATTCCATGTAATAAAGATTCAAATGCTACTACTCCATTTGGGGGGGGAGATAATATTTTATTACATTTTTGGCAAACTTTTTGTTGCTACTTGCATCACGAGAAAGCTCCCCCACTCATATCATTTTGTCTTTTTTTTTATCTTATTTTCATCTTTTACTTTCTATTTTATTTATTAAATTTTATGGAGAGCACATTTGCATTCTTTAAATTTTTCTTCTCTTTCCTACAAGAGGTCATTTGCAAAAGAGTTGGCTTTCTTTCTTTGAGTGCAAGAATTTTTTTTTTCTCATTTGTCACAGAATTGTTTCATAGGCAATAAAACAACTTCATTTTGTGGTGAGATTTTAGCATTTCTAAGACCAGCTGCATTTCACCCAACCATTTATAGTAAATCTGCACTAAACTTTTTGCCCTAAGTTTACGCAAATAGCTACCATATATAATTTTTCATAATCCAAATTGTATCTATATAAGGAACAAAATATTCACTGTATGCTGAATAAGGATTTGGTTTTTTTCTTTTCAAATTTAGCATGTGTCTATTTCTTTCCTGCTTTTTTGGGTTTTGTGAATGTTTCTGTTTCCCAAATAAATATGCTTACTCCAACAATGCCACCCTGGGTTTGCATATAATGTGCTATATCCCTGTCATTTGGGCAAAACTTGTGTGGGTTTTGGAAGCAAATGATAAATCATCTCTCTTCCCTTCACCACATTATATAGAGCCAATTTCAGAAAATAAACATAGGTTGCTGACAGATGGGGATTCAAGCAAAAGTCACAGCTTTGTTACTTATAAATAAAATTAGAAAGTGCAGCCCAGCCACACCTGGACTCTAATGCTTCTCTGCTGCCACCTGCAAACAATGCTTCTGGCATGGTCGCAGGTAAGTGCTGGACACCTGCAAGTCACTACATTAGGCAGCTGGAAAGCCACATGGCAAAGGAGAAGAATGTATGTATCTTCTGAGACAGAGCACTAAAAGAACTGATTCTCAGGGCACCTGGATGGTTCAGTTGGTTAAGCAGTTGACTCTTGACTTCGGCTCAGGTCGTAATCTCAGGGACCTGGGATTGAGCCTTGAGTCAGGCTCCACATTCAGCAAAGAGTCTGCTTAAGGATTCTCTCTCTCTCCCTTTCCCTCACCTCTCTCTCTCTCTCAAATAAATAAATAAAAATTAAAAAAAAAAAAGAAGGAACTGATTCTCCCCTGCATAGGTTTGAATTCCAGCCTCATCGATAAGGTAATCAAAGGGAATGAATGGGGCTAGAAGTGTTATTCCTACACCTGTCCCTCTCAAGAAGGGGAAGTTTTATTATTCTTAAGGAAATGGGAGGATTAGGGAATAATTGCTCTCCCTCATAGCACAACAGATCATCTAGTTTTGATTAGCAGTGGGGATACTGAGGGACACTCTGCAGCAGGGAAAGCCTGCAAGGGTCCTTTGTATGTATCTCATGGAAGGACATTTAGCATATGGCCTGGTTGTGTGTGTTTGTGTTCTTGTGTGTATCAGAGCGAGATAGAGAGAGAGGGAAAGAGAGATATAGGAGTTTTTTCATATTTTAAGTTTGTGAAAGGACAGTTTTTTCTACCTACAAAGCATAATGTCATCTCTAAGTTATAGAGCTATGCCAGTAAAAACTGCAAACAAGGACCACATAAATTGTTGCCACACTTCAATGGAATATATACTGTATTTCTTTTACATTAGATTGTTAAAGAAACAAGTTACAGCATCATAAAATCTGAATTGTGAGGGACCTGAAATGCGAGGGAATGTGGCATAATTTTTTCCTTCCTCAATTAATATTTAAATTCCATCAACAGGCAACCCTGGGTGGCGCAGCGGTTTGGCGCCTGCCTTTGGCCCAGGGCTCGATCCTGGAGACCTGGGATCGAGTCCCATGTCGGGCTCCCGGTGCATGGAGCCTGCTTCTCCCTCTGCCTGTGTCTCTGCCTCTCTCTCTCTATCTGTGTGTGACTATCATAAATAAATTAAAAAAAAAATTAAATTCCATCAACAACATCCACATTGTCACCCATCCTCTTCTTCAATATCATTCACTGCTCTTGAAACAGATGAGATCTATGTGCCTATAGTTACCTGCAGTTATTCCTAACTCTCTTGTTAGGGAGTAATTATAATGGCTATTTAAATATTTGGAGATAACTGTTATTTCTTCCTTGTTTGAAAACCTAGACTCAACAGTCCAGTCCCTTTAATCTTTCTGGACCGCATTAATGTTCATTAATTTTCGTATTAAAGTGTAATTCTAAGAACTCACCATAGTGCTATAGCTATTTTCTGGTACAAACACAATATAACTTTGTACAATATGATTCTATAAATAAAATCTAAGGGAGAGAAATAACTAAATCTTAAAGATCATTTTAATTTTTATTCTCTTCATAACATAAAATCTATTATTGAAGCCTATCTAAATAAAAGTTTCATTTATTTTGTCTTTGTGATGTTTGTATTATATTATTAGAATATTAATTATTATATTTAATAAGAATATTATTAAAATCTTACCCATTGATCAAACTTTGCCAGATTTAATGTTTATAAAGTTTAGAATTCTTTTTTTAAAAGATTTTATTTATTTATCCATGAGAGACATAGAGAGAGGCAGAAACAGAGGCGGAGGGAGAAGCAGCCTCCTCACAGGGAGCCTGATACAGGACTTGATCCCCAAACCGGTATCATGGCCTGAGCCGAAGGCAGATGCTCAACGGCTGAGCCTACCCAGGAATCCCAAAGTTTAGAATTCTTAACATTGGATAACTTATTTCTGATTTAATATGATAAAAATTTATTAGACAGTGACTGTTTAGGTTATGCCCTATCTCATTTTCTAGTTAATATGAGATTTTAAGACTCATTTTTTTTTGTCCTTGAGGTTTAAATATATAACACAAATGAATTTTATTCACCAGGTTATAGAACTCACTCTTGGTTGTAGGAGTCCCACATTAGTTATGAGTAGTTGACAACGACAAATTATGCTTCACTATTTGTAAGATATAGTTCATTCCTAATCATCTCATTTAACTGTTAACATTTTCACATTAGAGATGAGCAAACAATGGCTAGTTAGTGTCTGATTTAGGGAGACTTCAACCCCTGCTTAACCAGTTCAGACTCTATGTTTTTCCTTCTGCCACTGTGACTGCTCTGAAACACGGATTTGAATTCATCCATCCATTACTAATGCCTTCAATGGGATGTCCATGTTATTAGCTGCTGTTCATGGGGCTGTGGTATTGTGGGGCTACCATAGGTTGCAATGACCTTGAGTCCCAGGTCATGCACAAGGTGCTTCTTTGACTAGCTAGCACCTTTGGCTATGTATTCTCTGCAACAGCATTTTCCAAACTGGCTCAGTTTCAAAGATCAATTTTTAGTTAATCGTTGGTGTCAGCACATTAGCTGCATTCATAGTTCTTAAGAATCCAGCTTGTCTTTATCCAGAAATTATCCAGAAATTAATGTTGAGTGACCAAGGACAAACTGGAAATTTTCCTGTTTATCTGTTTTCTCCATTTGCTCTATTTAAAGGATTTTTCTGTTTCTGTTCTCTAGTAATCACCAATGGTAAAGCAACTGTGGTGTTCACATCTTTTCACTTAAATTGCTTCAAGTGGTATACCTTGGGCCTGCCGATTGCACCCAACTCAAAGAATCATTTTCATTTCTATTTTCTTCAAAGAGTTTACTCTTAGGTGACAATAATGAGCAGTATGCTAGAAGTATATACTTTATATAAAAGATCAAGCCTTTATTAAATGTGATGTGCACATTAATTCTCAACTCCATGTTGTGAGATCTTGGATTTATTATCTCAGTCGAAAGATTTTTAATCTTGAAAGTGTAGAAGCAAGTATGCTATTTTAAATGTCAGCATTCTTCATTAGCCAAGTTTTTGACCGGGCTAATTCAGTTGCTAATTCAGTAGACTGCAAGCCAGGCATGGAAGAGAATGAAGAATATTGCAGATTTCTTTCCTACAAAGCCGTGCCCAGAGTCAACTCAACTGAGGAGGGAATAGTACCTAGGAGGTGATTTACAGTGCTCTTAAGGTCCTTTGAAATGAAATTTTCACCTCATCAAGTTCTTCCCTTCCTCTATGACTAAAATTTCCCCAATTAGAGATTGATGGTCAAAAAATTAATTCAATATAATTGATTTATTTAGAGTCTTCTGCCTGTTTTCCAAATCCCACATCCCACCGTTCATACCCAACTGGCCTTGAGAGAATGGAAATCTTCTGAGGAAGGAGAGATGCTATTTTAGATTAAAGTGTTAAGTATTAAAAATAATTGGCTGTGAGGGACTTGCAGTATCTTAGGGTTTTCTTAGAAGACAAAACATAAATTTATTAATATAGTGATGGATAAAAACCTCATTGACTTAAGCTCCTGTTAAGTTCAGTTATGATTCTTGCTTGAGACAAATGAGTTTGTTTTATTCATTTATTTATCCCTTAGTTAATCAAAAAATAATGACCTTTGCTAGGGTAAAGTACAGCCCACCCAAGTAGAGCTAGACCTTGTCCAAACACAATTCTGCTTCTTAGGATTCTGAATATTTGATGGAACATGATGGCACATATTAATTCATTCCTTAATTCAGTTAAGCTACTGTTTTTCTTTGATGATACCTGATGAGTTTCATTTTATATAGGAATCTTATAAAGACAATGACATTAATAGTAGGGAATGAATGAAACAGTATCTAAAACCTAGTTTTAGCAGAGTCAGCCTATACACCCAAACCAACCAATGATACACCAATGTTGACATTGTGTGATTCTGATTGAACCAAAACACAATGTAGCTGGACTCCCTTGTATCTGCTATGTTCTCACCAGCACTGACCTAATGCCAAAGTCTTGCAAGATGTCACATTATCACACATTTCAATGTCAAGGCATTTGATGGAGAATGAAGAGAAGGGGATTATATTGCGCACCTTGCAATTTCCCAAATCCCTCTTTTCATCATTCTCTCCTTTTCCATGTTTCTACTGCTGTTAGCAGTGTCACTTGATGTCTTCTCATCACCAGTGTTTTCATCTTTTCACCCCTTACTCTGTATCCTTCTCCTCCACTTCCTCCTTGCTTTCTTCTTCAATCATAATTCCTCCAGTCTCCTTCCTTCCTTCTGAGCCTTCTCCTCCATGACACTTCCTGTTCTCCCCGTTGTTAGGTAAGTTAGTTCACAATTCTCTCTCTTAGTTTCCCAAAATTTCACCCACATGCCTCAGTCAGTCAACAAAGCAGCAATAATTCAGAGGTATCTACTTTTAGAGCATTCAGTTAGAGAGGATGGGTGGGTCTATTTTTTATTTTTAATTTCTCTTTTTCCTGTTGCATAACCCCCTTTCATTGGAACTTTTGCAAACCCACAACTGAGTGAATCTAAGAAACAAGTCTGCAATCCTCCCTTTAAGGAACCCATAGTTTAATTCAGGTAGAGAAAAAAAACAGAAGAGGGGTGCCGGGTAAAGCATATAATACTTGATCTCGGACCGCTTAGATGGCTCAGTAGTTGAGCATCTGCCTTCAGCTCAGGGCATGATTCCGGATTCAAGTCCCCTGCATCATGTTCCCCACAGGGAGCCTGCTTCTCCCTTTGCCTATGTCTCTGCCTCTCTCTCTCTCTGTCTCTCATGAATAAATAAATTCAAAAAATCTTTAAAAAACCAAACCAAAACAAAACAAAACCACTTGATCTCAGCTCAGGTTTTGCTCTCAGGGTCATGAGTTCAAGCCCTGTATTGGGCTCCATGCTGGATGTGGAGCCTACTTAAAACAAAAAACAAAACCCAGAAGAGGTACATTTGTTCTAACAGTGGTCCAAAGAGCTTGGCAAAATCATTTATGTTGGATTGGTCAGGTTACTTTCATAGAAGTGGCATTTAAGTGAATTATGATTTAAGTGGGGGCATCTCAAAGGCAGAGATGAGTTTAGAGAAGGGGCCTTCCAGTAAGCAGAGTCAGTGGGAACTAAATTTTTTAGAGCAGGAATCAGCAATGAACATATGGAAATGGTAATAATTCTGGCTGCCTGGTGCACAGGAAGGAAGAGGGATAATGGATGATTTGCTTGGAAAGTCTGGCTGGGGATAAATTCTGATGGGGCTTAGCAGCTAATGAGAAGTTTAGACTTTAGTAGCAATGGGGAACCAATGATAGGTGTTGAACCTGCAAATAACATAATGATGCAAGGCTTTACAAAGACATATTTGAATAAATTAAAGGACGGGTAGGAAGAGGAAAGAGTCTGGAGGCAGAGGTATTAGAAGTCATTGTGATATTGCAGGATAGACATAAGATTTTCAGTAATTTCTCACTGTAGTATCTGATATTTCTTCATCAAATGTGAAGAAGAAAGATTTTCTTTTTTTCCCCTCACAAGCTGATTTAGAGCTCACAAATTTTGGCTTCCTGTTTGAACAGATGTGTTGGTTCATTTGTTAATATCTCCTCAAAGTTCAATCATTTACTTGGAAAGATGTTTTAGAAGTTTCATATTCCCTTGAAAGGAACTAAAAGGATAAGACTACAGTATTTCTTAGAATAGTATTTCAAAAGTGAACAAATGACTTGAACAGTACATGCCAAATATGTAAAAAGTATAACCTATCAACTGTTGTCGACTATTTAATCAGTTTTTCTACTAAGAGATAACATCCAGAAGAGTGTTTCTGGGAATATTAGAAAGTTAAATGAAAAATCTTTATCCTTTACTTAAGTGTTAGAACATACCATGTCACACTATTATGCCTGTGTAAGTTCCTGAGTTTTTTGCTAAAGATAGCAAAAACTTTAAAATGCAAGGCAGGTTTCTATAATTCAGCGATTATGATAGCTGACTCTGGAGGACTGTTCATTAAATTAACATTTATTCACTTATTTATAAAATAAAGCCATTGTAAAAAAAATTTGTTAAACTTTTAAATTTCTCAGATGGTTCATCATTCATTGGTAGAAGCCAACGTATTTTAAGGAAATCTTTCATTTAATGGTAAGATACTGATTTTAATTTCTCACACTCCATACAAAATACCCCTCAGAAAGGATCCCTAGTCATTGACACAGGTCCAAGTACTCTTTTAGCACAGGATGCCATTTTGCCTCAATTTTTCAAAGAGAAACTACGGGTATTAAAAATTATTAATGAGGGGAGGAGGGGCGAGATGGCGGAAGAGTAGGGTTTCCAAATCACCTGTCTCCACCAAATTACCTAGAAAACCTTCAAACTATCCTGAAAATCTATGAATTTGGCCTGAGAATTAGAGAGACCAGCTAGAATGCTACAGTGAGAAGAGTTCGCGCTTCTATCAAGGTAGGAAGACGGGGAAAAAGAAATAAAGACACAAAAGGCCTCCAAGGGGGAGGGGCCCCGCGAGGAGCCGGGCTAAGGCCGGGGCGAGAGTCCCCAGGACAGGAGAGCCCCGTCCCGGAGAAGCAGGAGCTGCACCAGCCTTCCCGGGGGGGGGGGGGGGAAGGGGCTCGCAGGGAGGTGGAGCAGGATCCAGGAGGGCGGGGATGCCCTCGGGCTCCCGGGGACACTAACAGGCACCTGCGCCCCGGGAGAGTGCGCCGAGCTCCCTAAGGGCTGCAGCGCGCACTGCGGGATCCGGAGCAGCTCGGGGGGCTCGGGGGCGGCTCCGCGGAGGGGGTTGCGGGGCGGGAGCAGCTCGGAGGGCTCGGGCGGAAGAAGAGGCTCCGCGGAGGCGGCTGCAGGGCGGGAGCGCGAATCCAACAGCGCAGGCCCCGGAGCACAGGGCGCCGGGACACAGCCCAGGATCCCGCCTCCCCCGGGACAGGCAGAGGCCGGGAGGGCCCAGGACAGCGAGGACTGCTCCTGCCCCGAGCTGAGCAGATCAGTGGCCCCGCCCGGAGCCTCCAGGCCCTGCAGACGGAGAGCTCTGGAGCTACTGCGGGAGCCGACTCCAGGGCTGCAGAGCTGGCCCCGCCACTGCGGTTGTTCCTTCTGGGGCCTCACGGGGTAAACAACCCCCACTGAGCCCTGCACCAGGCAGGGGGCAGAGCAGCTCCCCCAAGTGCGAACCTGGAAATCAGCACAACAGGACC
This sequence comes from Canis aureus, assembly GCF_053574225.1. NCBI lineage: Eukaryota > Metazoa > Chordata > Mammalia > Carnivora > Canidae > Canis > Canis aureus. The sequence goes on along the minus strand of NC_135640.1, from coordinate 30,650,784 downwards.
CTCCCCCAGAAGACCAGCTAGACGGACAAGTTCCAGGGGAAGTCAAGGGACTTAAAGTACACAGAATCAGAAGATACTCCCCCGTGGTTCTTTTTGTTTTGTTTTGTTTTGTTTTGCTTTTTGTTTTGTTTCCTTCCCGCACCCCCTTTTTTCCCTTTCTTTCTTTTTCTCTCTCTTTTTCTTCTTTTTTTTTTGTTTTTTTTCTTCCTCTTTTTTTCCTCTTTCTCTTTTCTTTCCTTCTTTCTCTCCTCTCTTTTTCTCCTTTTCCCAATACAACTTGTTTTTGGCCACTCTGCACTGAGCAAAATGACTAGAAGGAAAGCCTCACCTCAAAAGAAAGAATCAGAAACAGTCCTCTCTCCCACAGAGTTACAAAATCTGGATTACAATTCAATGTCAGAAAGCCAATTCAGAAGCACTATTATACAGCTACTGGTGGCTCTAGAAAAAAGCATAAAGGACTCAAGAGACTTCATGACTGCAGAATTTAGAGCTAATCAGGCAGAAATTAAAAATCAATCGAATGATATGCAATCCAAACTAGAAGTCCTAACGATGAGGGTTAACGAGGTGGAAGAACGAGTGAGTGACATACAAGACAAGTTGATAGCGAAGAGGGAAACTGAGGAAAAAAGAGACAAACAATTAAAAGACCATAAAGATAGATTAAGGGAAATAAACGACAGCCTGAGGAAGAAAAACCTACGTTTAATTGGTGTTCCCGAGGGCGCCGAAAGGGCCAGAGGGCCAGAATATGTATTTGAACAAATTCTAGCTGAAAACTTTCCTAATCTGGGAAGGGAAACAGGCATTCAGATCCAGGAAATAGAGAGCTCCCCCCCTAAAATCAATAAAAACCGTTCAACACCTCGACATTTAATAGTGAAGCTTGCAAATTCCAAAGATAAAGAGAAGATCCTTAAAGCAACAAGAAATCCCTGACTTTTATGGGGAGGAGTATTAGGGTAACAGCAGACCTCTCCACAGAGACCTGGCAGGCCAGAAAGGGCTGGCAGGATATATTCAGGGTCCTAAGTGAGAAGAACATGCAACCAAGAATACTTTATCCAGCAAGGCTCTCATTTAAAATGGAAGGAGAGATAAAGAGCTTCCAAGACAGGCAGCAACTAAAAGAATATGTGACCTCCAAACCAGCTCTGCAAGATATTTTAAGGGGGCCTCTTAAAATTCCCCTTTAAGAAGAAGTTCAGTGGAACATTCCACAAAAACAAGGACTGAATAGATATCATGATGACACTAAAGTCATATCTCTCAATAGTAACTCTGAATGTGAACGGGCTTAATGACCCCATCAAAAGGCGCAGGGTTTCAGACTGGATAAAAAAGCAGGACCCATCTATTTGCTGTCTACAAGAGACTCATTTTAGACAGAAGGACACCTACAGCCTGAAAATAAAAGGTTGGAGAACCATTTACCATTCGAATGGTCCTCAAAAGAAAGCAGGGGTAGCCATCCTTATATCAGATAAACTAAAATTTACCCCAAAGACTGTAGTGAGAGATGAAGAGGGACACTATCTCATACTTAAAGGATCTATTCAACAAGAGGACTTAACAATCCTCAATATATATGCCCCGAATGTGGGAGCTGCCAAATATATAAATCAATTATTAACCAAAGTGAAGAAATACTTAGATAATAATACACTTATACTTGGTGACTTCAATCCAGCTCTTTCTATACTCGATAGGTCTTCTAAGCACAACATCTCCAAAGAAACGAGAGCTTTAAATGATACACTGGACCAGATGGATTTCACAGATATCTACAGAACTTTACATCCAAACTCAACTGAATACACATTCTTCTCAAGTGCACATGGAACTTTCTCCAGAATAGACCACATATTGGGTCACAAATCGGGTCTGAACTGATACCAAAAGATTGGGATCGTCCCCTGCATATTCTCAGACCATAATGCCTTGAAATTAGAACTAAAACACAACAAGAAGTTTGGAAGGACCTCAAACACGTGGATGTTAAGGACCATCCTGCTAAAAGATGAAAGGGTCAACCAGGAAATTAAGGAAGAATTAAAAAGATTCATGGAAACTAATGAGAATGAAGATACAACCGTTCAAAATCTTTGGGATGCAGCAAAAGCAGTCCTAAGGGGGAAATACATCGCAATACAAGCATCCATTCAAAAACTGGAAAGAACTCAAATACAAAAGCTAACCTTACACATAAAGGAGCTAGAGAAAAAACAGCAAATAGATCCTACACCCAGGGAAGAAGGGAGTTAATAAAGATTCGAGCAGAACTCAATGAAATCGAGACCAGAAGAACTGTGGAACAGATCAACAGAACCAGGAGTTGGTTCTTTGAAAGAATTAATAAGATAGATAAACCATTAGCCAGCCTTATTAAAAAGAAGAGAGAGAAGACTCAAATTAATAAAATCATGAATGAGAAAGGAGAGATCACTACCAACACCAAGGAAATACAAACGATTTTAAAAACATATTATGAACAGCTATACGCCAATAAATTAGGCAATCTAGGAGAAATGGACGCATTCCTGGAAAGCCACAAACTACCAAAACTGGAACAGGAAGAAATAGAAAACCTTAACAGGCCAATAACCAGGGAGGAAATTGAAGCAGTCATCAAAAACCTCCCAAGACACAAGAGTCCAGGGCCAGATGGCTTCCCAGGGGAATTTTATCAAACGTTTAAAGAAGAAACCATACCTATTCTCCTAAAGCTGTTTGGAAAGATAGAAAGAGATGGAGTACTTCCAAATTCGTTCTATGAGGCCAGCATCACCTTAATTCCAAAACCAGACAAAGACCCCACCAAAAAGGAGAATTATAGACCAATATCCCTGATGAACATGGATGCAAAAATTCTCAACAAGATAATGGCCAATAGGATCCACAGTACATTAAGAAAATTATTCACCATGACTAAGTAGGATTTATCCCTGGGACACAAGGCTGGTTCAACACCCGTAAAACAATCAATGTGATTCATCATATCAGCAAGAGAAAAACCAAGAACCATATGATCCTCTCATTAGATGCAGAGAAAGCATTTGACAAAATACAGCATCCATTTCTGATCAAAACTCTTCAGAGTGTAGGGATAGAGGGAACATTCCTCGACATCTTAAAAACCATCTATGAAAAGCCCACAGCAAATATCATTCTCAATGGGGAAGCACTGGGAGCCTTTCCCCTAAGATCAGGAACAAGACAGGGATGTCCACTCTCACCACTGCTATTCAACATAGTACTGGAAGTCCTAGCCTCAGCAATCAGACAACAAAAAGACATTAAAGGCATTCAAATTGGCAAAGAAGAAGTCAAACTCTCCCTCTTCGCCAATGACATGATACTCTACGTAGAAAACCCAAAAGTCTCCACCCCAAGATTGCTAGAACTCATACAGCAATTCGGTAGCGTGGCAGGATACAAAATCAATGGCCAGAAATCAGTGGCATTTCTATACACTAACAATGAGACTGAAGAAAGAGAAATTAAGGAGTCAATCCCATTTACAATTGCACCCAAAAGCATAAGATACCTAGGAATAAACCTAACCAAAGAGGTAAAGGATCTATACCCTCAAAACTATAGAACACTTCTGAAAGAAATTGAGGAAGACACAAAGAGATGGAAAAATATTCCATGCTCATGGATTGGCAGAATTAATATTGTGAAAATGTCAATGTTACCCAGGGCAATTTACACGTTTAATGCAATCCCTATCAAAATACCATGGACTTTCTTCAGAGAGTTAGAACAAATTATTTTAAGATTTGTGTGGAATCAGAAAAGACCCCGAATAGCCAGGGGAATTTTAAAAAAGAAAACCGTATCTGGGGGCATCACAATGCCAGATTTCAGGTTGTACTACAAAGCTGTGGTCATCAAGACAGTGTGGTACTGGCACAAAAACAGACACATAGATCAGTGGAACAGAATAGAGAACCCAGAAGTGGACCCTGAACTTTATGGTCAACTAATATTCGATAAAGGAGGAAAGACTATCCACTGGAATAAAGACTGTCTCTTCAATAGATGGTGCTGGGAAAATTGGACATCCACATGCAGAAGAATGAAACTAGACCACTCTCTTTCACCATACACAAAGATAAACTCAAAATGGATGAAAGATCTAAATGTGAGACAAGATTCCATCAAAATCCTAGAGAAGAACACAGGCAACACCCTTTTTGAACTCGGCCACAGTAACTTCTTGCAAGATACATCCACGAAGGCAAAAGAAACAAAAGCAAAAATGAACTATTGGGACTTCATCAAGATAAGAAGCTTTTGCACAGCAAAGGATACAGTCAACAAAACTCAAAGACAACCTACAGAATGGGAGAAGATATTTGCAAATGACGTATCAGATAAAGGGCTAGTTTCCAAGATCTTTAAAGAACTTATTAAACTCAACACCAAAGAAAAACAATCCAATCATGAAATGGGCAAAAGGCATGAAGAGAAATCTCACAGAGGAAGACATAGACATGGCCAACAAGCACATGAGAAAATGCTCTGCATCACTTGCCTTCAGGGAAATACAAATCAAAACCACAATGAGATACCACCTCACACCAGTGAGAATGGGGAAAATTAACAAGGCAGGAAACAACAAATGTTGGAGAGGATGCGGAGAAAAGGGAACACTCTTACACTGTTGGTGGGAATGTGAACTGGTGCAGCCACTCTGGAAAACTGTGTGGAGGTTCCTCAAACAGTTAAAAATAGACCTGCCCTACGACCCAGCAATTGCACTGTTGGGGATTTACCCCAAAGATACAGATGCAATGAAATGCCATGACACCTGCACCCCGATGTTTATAGCAGCAATGTCCACAATAGCCAAACTGCGGAAGGAGCCTCGGTGTCCATCGAAAGATGAATGGATAAAGAAGATGTGGTTTATGTATACAATGGAATATTCCTCAGCCATTAGAAACGACAAATACCCACCATTTGCTTCAACGTGGATGGAACTGGAGGGTATTATGCTGAGTGAAGTAAGTCAATTGCAGAAGGACAAACATTATATGTTCTCATTCATGTGGGGAATATAAATAATAGTGAAAGGGAATATAAGGGAAGGGAGAAGAAATGTGTGGGAAATATCAGAAAGGGAGACAGAACGTAAAGACCGCTAATTCTGGGAAACGAACTAGGGGTGGTAGAAGGGGAGGAGGGCGGGGGGTGGAAGTGATTGGGTGACGGGCACTGGGGGTTATTCTGTATGTTGGTAAATTGAACACCAATAAAAAATAAATTAATTAATTAATTAAAAAAATAAAAATTATTAATGAATTACAGAGTTCTCCTTTTGGTGTCTGACATTCTAAATTTCTTTCTGAAATGTTTTGTTACTTTCCTCTCCTACATTATAAACATAAATAAATGTACCTCTCTCTCTTTTTTTTTCCTCTTAAGTACACTCTCTTTATATTTCTCTTAGCTTAAATATTTTAATAGGAGTTAGATATTTAGGTCGAGTCAGAATAAAAGTACTGTTTCAATCAGATTCAAATCCTGTGTGTAGCATAAAAATGTAGAATTATGTAATTTTCATCTGTTACTTTATTAATGGTGAGGGGAATAAGCTGAGGAATATTTGTGAAGTCTCACTACTTAAGGCAAATGAAAGAGATGGAACTCTCAGAAGTCAACGGATTCTTGTAATAATAAATAAAATATAACAGTGGTTAGTGCCATTATTTTTTATTAAATTTTATTATGAAAAATATAAAACTTACAGAAAACTAGAGACTAATAATATATACACTCTTAAATTCTTGTACCCATCATAGCTTTAACAATGATCAACACTTGCCTATATTATATTGCTTATCTTCCCTCATTTTTCTTGGCTTAAGTATTTTAAAACAAATTTTAAGAATCATTTAACTTTAAATAGCAGATGTCCTCATGTCTCTCTGCATGTTGCCATACACCAGTCCCTATAATCTCTGGGACTGAGTGCTTGCTTTCTTTCCCCTGGAACTGCGGGGAGCTGTTGAACTCTTGCATGAACAGATTGGAATGATACAAGGAAGTCAGTGTGTAACAACTCCAGCTTCCTTTTTTCTTTCCTCTCCACCCTCCTTTGCTTCCTACTCCTTCCCTGTGGGACTGATGTCTCAGGCTCATTTTGTACATTTCCTGTTCTGGACCCGGAATGTCATTTTCTTTAGAATTTCTTTCTTTTTGATACAAAATGGTGCTAAGAGCACATAGTCTGGATACTATGTGTCCTCATTGCTACTGATCTGTCATTGTAGACATTTTTAGTAGATGGAGCCAGGAACTATTTTTTAAAGAGAAAAATATGTAATGAATTTCTTTCTGATATTTCTAATTCAAATTGTAAGCAAATATGGATAAATTCCTTGTAAATCCCCATTTCTTACTCAAAATGTAGCATAATGACAATACTCTGCAGTGATCTTTTTTCCTTAGTAAATTTTGGATACAACTCCCTATGAGAACATAGAGCTGTTACCCCATATTCTTTAAGTTGCTTGCTACCAAATTATATGGATGAAGCATAGTTTATTCAAGCAGTCTACTGTTGGTAGATATGTGGGTTGTTTCCAATATTTTACATTACAAGTAATGATGCAGTGAATTGCTTTGTGCATAAGTCATTTCTAATTTTTTGTCATCCCATCATTGGGATGGATACTTAGAAGGAAATCCCTGAGTCAAAAAGTTAATGCATGTGAAATTGTGCGAGAAAGTGCCAAATAATCCTGCATGAGAGTTGTGCCATTTTGCTTTCCCAATGATGACATTATTAGTCATTTGCAGTATTAAGCAAGTTCTTCTACTATGAAAGTTGCACAATGAAAGAAGGCTATTTTCCTCTTCCCTATGTACTTACATGTCAATCCAGTTTTATCTAGATACCACTGTTACTCAACTTAATTAGACTTTTAAAAATTAGTTTCAGAGGTAGAATTTAGGGATTCATCAGTTGCACATAACACCCAGTGGTCATTACATCAAGTGCCTCCTTAATGCCCATCATCCCATTATCCCTTTCCCCCCACCTACCTTCCCTCCAGTAACCCTCAGTTTATTTCCTAGAGTTCAGCATTTCTTATGGTTCACGTCCCTCTCAATTTTCATCTTATTTTATTTTTCCTTCCCTCCCTCTGTGTTCATCTGTTTTGTTTCAATTTAATTAGGCTTTTTTGAGGTAGCTCAGCATCTCTTGCCATCCTTAACTCCTTTCTTTGTCACTAGAATTCAGACATAGGGGATTCACCAATCCCCATCTTCTATTCCTTCTTGCTAAACCACTGTTTATTGCTAAAAAGTTCAATAAAGTCAGAATACAAAATACAGATTCATGTGACCCAACTCAAATTTTAACCTTGATTTTGTTCTAAAATATATATATTTTTAGACTCTTATTTATCCCATCACTTCTTTTTATCATTCCTTTAGAATACTTGGGTTCAACTCCTGGCTCTGATGGTTAAGAGCTATGGGACCCTGGGCAAATTATCTCACCTCTGTATTCCTTAATGTCCTTGACTGCACTGCGAGAATAGTACTAGTAGGTACCTTACAGGGATTTTGTGAGTATTAGAAGAAATAATGCATACCAACTACTTAGAGGAGTGACAGACATTATAGTGTGTTCAATAAATAACCATTTTTTAATTGTTATTGGGGTCCATTTTAATATTAGTAATAATGAGTCTGTCAGAAAGACTTCTTGGGTCTATGGGAACTCTACTGATGCTCCAAATACAGCCAGAAGGTGTTTGTGTTGGGAAGGTAAAATCATAATTATTAAAAATTAAAAACTCCAGGAGCATCTGGGTGGCTCAGTCAGTTAAGTGTCTGACTCTTGGTTTCAGCTCAGTTCATTTTTTTTTTTTTTTTTTATGATAGTCACAGAGAGAGAGAGAGAGAGAGAGAGAGAGGCAGAGACATAGGCAGAGGGAGAAGCAGGCTCCATGCACCGGGAGCCCGATGTGGGATTCGATCCCGAGTCTCCAGGATCGCGCCCTGGGCCAAAGGCAGGCGCCAAACTGCTGCGCCACCCAGGGATCCCTCAGCTCAGTTCATGATCTTGGGGTTGTGATTTAGAGCCCTGTATCTGGCTTCAGGCTCAGCAGGGAGTCGGCTTCAGATTCTCTCTCTTTCTCCTTGCCCTTCCCCTGCTCTCTCTCTCTAAATAAATATATCGAAAGAAAGAAAGAAAGAAAGAAAGAAAGAAAGAAAGAAAGAAAGAAAGAAAGAAGAAAGAAAGAAAGAAAGAAGAAAATCCAGGTCTTCATCTTGACAAATGATCACAATTTCAGCTTTTTTTCCCCTTTTTACTTCTATCTCTACCTTTCTTCCTGCCGAATGAAATAGTGATATTTCTACTTCCTTGCTTTAGGGAATAATCTGAATTTTATAGGTTTTTGGAAGACATCTCAAAAAGCTATAATATATTAATCCAGTGCTCAGATTCTTTGTGTAGGAACAGTTCTCTTTTCTATCCATGCCATGAGAGAGTGCTCAGCAAAGAAAAGATGAAAACAGCCTATATCTCAAAAACATTTGGGCAACTTGCCTGGGACTAGTGAAAAGTAAGTATGGTTTTATTGGTAAGGAGATGTTTCAGTTTTCTGTTAGACCTCCGAAGACAGCTTGCTTCTTCAGGCTTCATAGTAATACTCTATTCCTCTGTGGGTTCATTAAGCCAACTATTAGTATTATTTCAAAGATCAAGTTTTTCTGGACTTGCTACTTGTGTTACTCTAGTTTATAGAAGTGATATTTTATCTTTATTTACATCACAGGTATCATCATGCCATCCTTCATTGCCCTGTCTGCAAACGATTTTCATGAATTTCAAGTCACTAATCTGACTTGCATCCACCCCCACTTTCAACTTAGACGAGTGAATTTTCTAATGCTACTTGGTGTTCTTACATATTAACAGAATTTTGATCTATCTCCTTCATTCCCTGCCCCCTTTCCATCCCATTCACAAATTTCTTTGAGATTGTGACTGTACTTTTTAATCTTGATATTCCTAACAGTGATTAGGAAAGTACTTTGTACACAAAGAATGCTGAATCAATATTTGTTTACTGTATGATTAAATACATTTAATGATTATTTTTCTTTTGAATTGTAAACCAAACCTTTTTTTTTTTTTAATCTTTTAAGGGTTCTTTAGAAAAAATCTTTACTTATTTGATGCTGGTTTTGAAGTGTCCAAATTTTTCTGTCAAACTTCAATTTTATGGAAGGTGTCAAGCCTGGTGTAAGAAAATTCTTACAGTTTTGATGTAGTTGTGTGCACTGCAAGAGTGTTCTGTTGATTCATATGAAAGAATGCAGAGTCACAAGACCAATCACTGCAAGGTAGCCTAGGGCTTACTGTTTGGGACATTTAGGAACTCTGATAATCTGTTGTTTTTAATTTTAATTTTAATTAATTAATTTATTTTTATTAATTTTTATTTTTAAAGGAATCTCTACATCCGATGTGGAGCTCAAACTCACGACCCAAGATCAAGAGTCCCATTCTCTACTGACTGAGCCAGCCAGGTACCCTGTTGTATTTTAAATTAGCTTGTATCTCCTCTTGGGAAACTGGGGAAATTGGATATTTTTAGACTAAATGAGCCAACAGTTATCTTTCAGTCCTGGCTAAAGCCCAATGCTATGTTGTTCACTAGCTGAGGAATGGAGAAAAATAGGAGAAGGGATAGCAAGGGGCAATATCATGACAATTGTTCTAGGACAACCTCTTCTTTAACAGATGGATCAGAGACTCAGAAAGCTAGGTGAGTTAAAGTAAAGGTATTTAATAAGGATTTATGGATTGCTTTTGGAGAGCTAACATTTTCTGGTCCTACAATCTATATGATGCCTATGGAGATACAGGGACAAGGAGATCAGGGCTAGTTCAAAGTTAGCTGACTTGTGAGGACAGCTCATTGACTGAAGACTGCCCAGTGCTGTGTGGCTCCTGTGCGTGGGGTCTGTGATAACTGCTCTGTCTGCAGAGGGCCGTGGGCTCTAGGACAGGCTCCTAAGAGAGTTCAGCGTTAGTATCACCCGGCTGCTATTGAAATGCTATAATATTGATTATATTCAGAATAATTTCTTTTTTCCTTTACCAATTAGTAAATTAGCACCAGTTTATTAATATATTTTAAAAATTATTATTGGGCCCTTTTGTGGGTCAGGTTCTATGATGCCAGTGTCTCAATGCTTAACATTTTAGCGCTTTTCTCATGTTCCTCTTTCTTCCATTGTTCCCTTGATCTGTTGTTCCTTTGTTCAATTCTCTTGGGTCCCTTCTGCTCAGGCCCCATTCTAGTTCTTTAAGAATCAGCTTACTTGTATCCTACTTCAGGAAGCCTTCCAAGATGTCCATAGCCTTGTTTAGTTACCCCCCCCCCACCCCTTTCTACATCAGCTTTCCCTCTCTCTGCATCTCCTCTCAGTCTCATATGCTTTTCCAAGATCTGTTCTCAGCCCCCCTTTCTATTTCTCTGTGGATATCATTCTTGTGGACATCATATGGTTTTAAATTTTGTTTCAACTAGGAGGAAGACTCAATATACAGGTTTTGTACCGTGTTATTAGTTATCATTGTTGTGTGAGGATTTGGCAATGTCATTAAATATTCTTCATAAATATAATTTGTAGTGGCTGCATAGTGCTTGCAGGAACCATTATGAAAAAGTCCCTGCCAAAATTCAGTTCCAAGAAAAATATCTACAAATGGATTTTGGGGGAGGCAGCATAATACAGTAAAAATTATTCTGGAAGGGGTTTTGTATCAAAATGACAGACTACACACAGATGCCTACCTCCTACTCCTCCATATCCCTAGAAATGATAGAGTTTTTTTTTTTTTTTTTTTAAGAAAAAGAGAGTGAAAAAGAGAGTGGGTGTGCGAACCAGTCAGGGGCTGAGGGAGAGGGAGAGAGAATCAAGCAGGCTCCACACTCAGTGTAGAGCCTGATAGGGGGGTTCCATCTCATGACCTGGAAATCATGACCTAAGCCGAAGAGTTGAACACTTAGGGTGCTTGGGTGGCTTAGTCAGTTATGCATCTGCTTTTGGTTCAGGTCATGATCTTAGAGTCCTGATTGAGTCCCATATCAGGCTCACTGCTCCCTCTGCTTGTGCTTTCTTACTCGAGCTTTCTCTCATAAATGAATAAAATCTTAAAAAAAAAAAAAAATCATATGCTTAACCAACTGAGCCACCCAGGTGCCCTGAAAAGATCTTTTTTTTTTTTTTTTAAGAAGAGGACAAATCATAACAATCCTGGAAAAATAAAAAGATCACCATCAGAGGAGAGGAGAAATATAGAATTCTTTAAAGACAGAAAGTGGCCAGGGTTGGCTGTGTGCTGGACTGCTGAGACAATGGGAGCAGTTTTGATAACCCAGCACAAAGGTGAGAGGACAGTTATTTAGGAGCAAATGGGTGAGCTGGCCTGTGCCTTTTCTTTCTTATGCCAAGAAATGTGCAGAAGAGTAACTCACCTCAAGTTTGAAGCAGTGAGTAAAGAGCAAAAAGATGGGCAGCCTGGGTGGCTCAGTGGTTTAGCGCTGCCTTCAGCCCAGGGCATGATTCTGGAGACCCGGGATTGAGTCTCATGTCAGGCTCCCTGCATGGAGCCTGCTTCTCCCTCTGCCTGTATCTCTGCCTCTTTCTCTCTCTCTCTCTGTCTCTCATGAATGAATAAATAAAATCTTTTTTTAAAAAAAGAGCAAAAAGATACTGCCTGTTGGTGGCTGGTTATGGTGGAGGTGGAGAAATGTGAACAGATTTGCACATATTTCAGAGCCTATTGGACAGTGGCAGACTGGATCTGTGTGCGTGTGTGTTGGGAGGTGCATCTTAGTGTTCTCTTGCTGTGTAACAGCATCACCACAAGTAGTGGTTTGAAACAGCACACAGTTATCCCAGTTCTTCTGGGACAGGATTGTGGGCACAGCTTTGTTGCTTCTGTGTTTCAGGGTCTCATCCGAAAGCTGCAACCAGGGTGTCTGCTGGGGTTGCATTCTCATCTCAAGACTCGATTAGAGAAGAATCCAATTCCAAATTCATATAGTTGTTGGTAGAATTCAATGCCTTGTAGCATTGGACTGAGGGCCTTAGACTCTTTTGTTGGCTGCTGGCTGGAAGCGGATTCCTGTTTCCTGCAATGTGGGTCTCTGCAACATGGAACTAGGTTTCCCGCAAACCAGCAAGATCTCTTGGCAAGACAGAGGTTAGTCTTTTGTAATATAACCACAGAAGTGACGTCCTGTCATTGTCATTATATTACAAAACATCATATTCTATCCATTTTATTCATCATATTCTATACATTTATTATATTCTACTCATTCTATTTTGTGCAAGTCCCAGGTCCCACACACACTCCGGAGAAGTATTTCTCAAAGGTGTGAATATCCGGAGACAGGGGTCATGGGGCCACCTTAGGTCTGCCCACTACAGGAGGGAAGGTGCACAAAAGGAACCAATAATTTTTTCTGAGAAACTGGTTGGATTCAAGTCTGTAATGGAAAAGGACAAAGGCTTTTTGATTTTAAGCTCAGATCAGCACAGACAATGCAACAAGGGTATGACACTTTCTTTCCTGAATCTCATTTTCCGTGTGTATAAAATGCAAGAGTTGGACTAATGTTTCTAACATTCAGATGTCTTACATCATATATATATAAAAGACCCTACAAATAGCAGAAACTACTGCTTGATCCTTCTACCATTTAAGCTATCTTTTCTCATCATTTTTCTTCCCTGCCTTGATGACCATCTGTGAAGGATAGTCTACATTTTTTAGTTCTTCTTAAAATTAGTGCTGCCAGGGCAGTGCCTGAGTGGCTCAGTTGGTAAAGCATCTGACTCTTGATTTCGGCTCAGGTTGTGATCTCCGGGTGGTGGGATTGAGCCCCATATGGGGCTCTATGCTGAGCAGATCTCTCTTCTCCCTCTGCTGCCCTCTCCACATCATGTATGTGTTCTCACTCTCTCCAAAATAAATAAATAAATAAATAAATAAATAAATAAATAAATAAAATTAGTGCTGCCATTCTTAATCACTTATGGTGCAAATTCTCACCCTTTAACTGAATATTTTTTCTCAGAGATCATTAGTAACTATTTTTGCCAAATTCAGCGAAGTGGTCTCATTCCTCGTCCTCCTTGATTCTATTGCAGCATTAGGTGCCAGTGACTTTTCTGACCACGAATTTTCCCACTTATTATAGCACATATTGGCTTTCTGCTACTCTCTGAGTCTTATTGACTGACATCTCCAAGTTCCCTTGTTCCTCATCCCCCTGGAAACAGGTGTTCCACATGTTCTATTCTGTCTTTCTTTTATCTGAGGGATCTTTTTTTAAAGATTTTATTTATTTATTCATGAGACACACACACACACACACGCACAGAGGCAGAGACACAGGCAGAGGGAGAGGCAGGCTCCACACAGGGAGCTGGACATGGGACTAGATCCCTGGTCCCCAGGATCAGGCCCTGGGCTGAAGGCGGTAGCTAAACCGCTGAGCCACCTGAGCTGCCCTTAAGATTTTGTTTATTTATTTATTCATGAGAGACACACACAGAGAGAGGCAGAGACATAGAGGGAGAAGCAGGCTTCTTTTGGGAAGCCCGATATGGGACTCGATCCTAGGACCCCAGGATCACGCCCTGGGCCAAAGGCAGGTGCTAAACCGCTGAGCCACCCAGGTGCCCTCATTTGGTGGATCTTATTTACCCACAACATTTGAAGTATTACCTTAAGGAAGTCAAAGGCACAATTGTTTCATTTAGCTTTTTTTTTTCTAAGCTATTCTTATTTATTTTCAAGATTTAATTACAGGCATGCCTTACCTTATTGCACTTCACATAGGTTTTTTTATATGTTGAAGGTTGGTGGCAGCCCTGTGTCGAGTGAATCTATCAGCACCAATTTTCCAATAGTATTTTCTCACTTTGTGTCCCTGTGCCACATTTTGCTAATCCTCACCATATTTCAAATCTTTTCATAATCATTATATTTGTTATGATGATCCGTGATCATGCTTACAACTTGCAGAAATCTCTGATGATGCATTTTCCAGCAATTTTCAGCAATAAAATATTTTTTAATTGAGTGTGTACATTGTTTTTGTAGGCAAAATGCTATTAAACACTTAACAGACTGCAGTATAGTATAAACGTAATTTTTATATGCACTGGGAAACCAAAAAAAATCATTTGACTCATCTTACTGGAATATTTGCTGTATTGTGGTGGTCTGGAACTGAATCTGCAATATCTCTGAGGTGTATGACTATATCACTTCCTTGGCACAAGTGACGCCTCAAAATTAACATCCTCCTCCTGACTTCCCTATTGCCATAACCAGATGTGCATTTGCCCTGTGCCAGGAGTGAGTCTTTGGGTTCTTTTCTTTCCTTCATGGTGACATCTTATTCATTGCTAAATAAGTCTTATACAGTTTTCCTCTACAATGTCACTCAACCCTGTCTTCCTACCCTATTTTTATTGCTACCAGCTTAATTCAGATTCTCAATTATTTTTTGAATTAAACAATTCAATGGAATACTAATAGCTGTCCCTCCCTCCATAGCTCTCTCCTGCAACCTATCATTCACAAGAAGGCAGGTCTAATCACATCATTTCTTCAATTAAATTCTCTAGTAACAGCTCTTTATCTATCCCCACACCTGTCAAGTACATAAGGCTATCCCTTCTCTAACACTGACACTCATTTGCCAGAATTTTCTTCTTAATTCCCTGCATAGTACAGTCCTTCATCTGAATGGATCAGCTCACTGATCCCCAAACAAACCAAGACAATCCTGCTCTGCCTTTGCCTGTGATATTCCTTCCTCCTAAGTACCTTTTTCCTTTTAGCCTTCACCTATTGATAGCATGCTGGTCTTTGATGGCACACTCCAACAACCATCTTATTCATTCCTTCACTGAAGAGATTAAGATATCCTAATGAGTTCCAACTATGTGTTAATCAGGCACATATAAGACAAAGTGCCTCCCATCAGGGCATTCTAGTGAGGAAGACACACAATGAGGATCCATTGTGGCTGGATGACAGGACGGGAGGAAAGTAATATGAAGTGAGGTCAGAAGGTTGACAAGAATCAGACCTCGTAAGAAGTTTGAATTTTGTTTCCCTAAGAGCACTAGGAAATCACTAAAGGCTTTTTGACTAGGGTAAAACACACCTTATTTTGAAAATGTCCTACTAGTTGATGTTTAAGGAAAATTCCTTGGAAGAAGAGTGAATGTGGGAGAAGGGGACCCAGTGAGGATGCTATGGCAGGAATCCTGAGTAGAGACGGTGGCAACCTGACTAGGTGATAGCAGATGGGAAAGGAGAAATGTGCATGAATTTGAGGTGTATTTTGGAGACGGAACTGACAGGTGGGATGAAAGAATTATAATGAAGAAAGAAATTAAGTTTTTGTTCTGAGCAATTAGATGGCAATGCTATTTTATGAGATAGGAAAGACCAGGAAAGGAATAGGGATGTAGGAGAAAATTAGGAGCTCAAGTTTTGACATGTTAAAATCATTAGTACATGAATGTTCATGGCAGCATTTTTCATAGTAGCCAAATATTGGAAACAACCTAAATATCTGTCAAAACTGATGAATGAATAAACAAACGTGGTCTATCCCTACAATGGAATGCTATTGACAATAAAAGGGAATGAAATATCAACTCATGCTGTAACATGGAAACTTGAAAACACACTAAGAGAAAGAAGCCAGACACAAAAGGATACATATTATATGATTAAATTTATGTGACATGCCCTGAATGACTTAACTATTCAGGTACTTAGATTAGTGACCGTGAATGGGGAGTGACTTTTAATGGTTATGAGATTTCCTTTTTAAAAAATATTTGTGTGTGTGTGTGTATTTTAAAGATTTAATATTTATTTATTTATTTATTTATTTATTTATTTATTTATTTATTTCGATAGAAAGAACACAAGCAGGCAGAGAGGCTGGCAAAGGAGAGGGGGAAGCAGACTCTGAGCTGAGACCTCCTCCCCTCGCTCCCCACCTTGGGCTCTATCCCAGGACCCTGGGGTCATGACCTGAGCCAAAGGCTGATGCTTAACTGACTGAGCCATCCAGGCACCTCGGTTATGAGATTTCTTTTTGGGATGATAGGATGATGAAAATGTCTGAAATCAGATAGTCGTGAAATGGAAAGGTTGCACAAATCTGCATATACAAAAGTCACTAAATTGCACACTTTAAAAGAGTAAATGTTATCATGGGAATTATTTCTCAAAACAGGTATTATTTTAGACAATTTTTTGAGCTACCGTTCTGGTCTACGTTCTCCAGAAAACAGTTTCAGATAAATGGCTTATGCATTACTTCTTTTTCAGGGAACAGCAGTGAGGGGCAAGAGGATGAAGCAGAGAAGGTGTGGATAGTACCAATCAGGATGTGTTACTGAGTCAACCTCAGCTAAATACAACTTTGTGCTTGATTCTATGGAACCATTCACCAAGAAGATGTCTAACTGTTAGGACATCCCATCTGCAGAGCAGATGGGAAGCCTATATCCCCTGACTCTCATCTCTCTGGATCAAATAGAAACATTGATGCCCCTACACTTCCAGATTATATACATGCCTGGGCACCACATAGGCTTGCCAGTATCTTCCCTAGATGTGAAAGGTGAAGTCCCTGGATGGGAGGTATGAGATGTCTGATGATGGAATGAGGCAAGTACTATTATTTTATACCAGCTTGACATAGGTTGGAACCTATACAAAGATGATTTCTGTAGGAACAGAAAGTCTGTGAAGTGGAGCATCCCTGTCTGATAAACATGCCCATTAAATATCCGAGTGACTATGTCAAGCATGCCTCTTCTTCCTCATTTCTCCCTCATAGACACTATTGTGTTGATTCATTTTCTCTTTTGAATATACACATTCAAATAAGTAAAATGAAATTTGGTAGTAGAACTCATTTCTTTTTTCCCAAATCAGTTGGTATTGAGGGGTTTTCTTTGTAAAACTATTTCTTTTTTTTAAAGATTTTATTTATTTATTCATGAGAGACACATACAGAGAGAGAGAGGCAGAGACACAGGCAGAGAGAGAAGCAGGCTCCATGCAGGTAGCCTGATGTGGGATTCGATCCCAGAACTCCAGGATCACGCCCTGGGCCGAAGGCAGGCGCTAAACTGCTGCGCCACCCAGGGATCCCATAAAACTAATATTTATGACAACTGTCCCCTCAATTAGATTACAAAGTGGCCAGGCCGATAAGGAGGAAAGAAGAGAAAGAGAAAAAATTAGAAATATCAAGCAATTTACGACCACATGAAGACTGACAGTGAATGAATTGCTTAGAAAGCTGTATATTTAAAATTGCCCAGTATCAGAACTATTTTAAATTATACTCTTATAATCAAAATAAAATAGTAAACTATGCTATTTTAATTCTATGGTTGTATAATTATGTTAGTCTTAAAAAAAAAACCCTTTTTACTTCTGTGTTCATCATATCTTCTAAACTGTGGGAAATGTGTTTAAAAACATTAAAATATGTTTTACAAATTTCTTCATGTGCGTCAGGAGGAATAGAAGCTCTCTGTGGAAGACATTAATGCTGTTCTGTGAATTATGGATTTCTTGCTTCTGGGTATGTAGCATTGTACTTCAGGAACCGAGAAGCTTGGTGTGGCTTGGAACTGACTTTACAGAATGAGAAGACTGTGAAGCCAGTGCATGGCATTTGGCGGAAGTCTTTGGGAACTGGCACGTGATTTACCACTTTCTCTTCCCCTGTCGGCAGGATTCTAGATAATGAAGGCTCTGTCAACTTGCGTCTGTGAATGAGAACGATGCCTATCCAAGACACCCACCAACCTGCGAGAGATGTGTCCTGTGAGCAAGAAATAAGCCTCTGATCTTAACAAGCATTGAGATTTGGGGTGGTTTGTTACAGCAGCAAAACTAGCCTTTCTTTATTGATGTGTTCTTCAAGAAAATAACAAAGTGATCTCAGGCACTTTATAAGCTGAAGCCCTTTCAAGTATTAATGACATATCAAAGGCATTTCAGCAAAGTCGCTAAGAGCATGGCTTTGGAGCTTGATTCTGCTTATTAGCCATGTGACAGTGAACAATTTATTTAAACTCCCTGGCTTCAGTGTTCTTATGAAATATCACAATACCCACATCATAAGATCACTGTAAAAATTAAATGAATTAATACGTGCTAAGTGCTTAGAAAAGTGCATAGTAAGTCCTCTCACTGTGTACAGTGATAAAACATAAAATAGTACATGTGAAGGGTTCAGAACAGAATCTAGCATACAGTAAGCCTTCCATGAATATTGATTATTACCAATATTTATTTATTTATTTATTTATTTATTTATTTATTTATTTAAAGTTTTATTTATTTATTCGTGACAGACAGAGAAAGAGAGGCAGAGACACAGGCAGAGGGAGAAGCAGGCTCCATGCACCGGGAGCCCCATGTGGGACTCCATCCTAGGACCCCTGGATCTTGCCCTGAGCTGAAAGCAGTTGCTCAACCACTGAGCCACCCAGGTGCCCTGATTATTACTAATATTTAAAATAAAAACAAATAACGATCCAATACTTGGCTGGGAATTTTTCTCTGGGGATGTCTAAAAGGAGATAGGAAATGAAAACAAGCAAAAGGGGAGTGAGTAGGAAACAAACTCATGGTTCTGCTCTGGTGGGTTTTGCCTCTGGGGAGATGCCTGGCTACATCCCTATTATTCCTTTTCTATTCAGGTATGTCCTGAGAAAAGAAACAGAACACAGGGGAATGGAAAACACAAACTAAGTTTTTTCTTTAATTATCTCTGTCACCCAGAGTAAAAGGAAACAGGCCACCTGTGACTGACACTGCACATGCCTGTCCACGGCAGATAAGCAGCTCCGGGCCATTTCACATAGCCAAGCAAAGACAAATTCCTTGAAACCTCCTGAAAGGCTGGCTGGGAATTTATCAGGATGATTTATTCATGAGAATCACTTGAGATGTTCATTAAAAATATTGATTTCCAGTATCTCATGGTGGTAGTGGGAGAGGATTGCTCTGGAAATCCAAATTCCAAACAAGTTCTTTAGGACAATTGTTCTTCCCACTTGTTTTTTGAGAGCCGGGGGCAAGTCTGGTCCTGCAGCTCAGACTGAGTCGCTGAAGTACCACTGCCACCAGGGGGCAGTAGATCCAAATTACAGGTTCCCATGGCATTGTGTGGGAGAATCAGAGGTTCAGTGTTTCAAGGAACCACCCAACTGCCGCATTAAAATGAGGGCTGTTGGGATGCCTGGGTGGCTCAGTGGTTGAGCACATGCCCCTGGCTCAAGTTGTGATCCTAGGGCCCAGAGACCAAGTCCCTCATGGGACTCCCCATGGGGAGCCTGCTTCATCCTCTGCCTATGTCTCTGCCTCTTTCTCTGTGTCTCTCATGAAAAAAATAAATAAAATCTAAAGAAAGAAAAAGTGAGGGCCATCACCTCACCAATATAGTTCGAGTTTTCTGGGTTAGCTGATGTAGAGTTTATATATATCTTGGAAGCTATATAGACACAGACTTTCATCATTTTAATTCATTCCTTTTGTTAAAAACTGAATTTGGAAAAATAGACCTTATCTTTGGAGTCTCTCCAACTCTAAACCCTCACGGCATGTAATCAGTTTGTAGAATAAAAGAAACCATATTTACTTATGGAACATTACCTGTAAAAAGTTCTTCTTTTTTTTAAGTTTTAATTTAAATTCTAGTTGTTCATGTACAGTGTAGTATTAGTTTCAGGGGTACCATACAATGGTTCAACATTTGCATACATCACCCAGTGCTCATCACAACAAGTTCACACTCCTTAATCCCCATCACCTGCTTCTCCCATGCCCCACCCACGTTCCCTCTGGTAGCCATCAGATTGTTCTCTATCGTTAAGAGTCTGTTTTTTTTTTGGTTTGCATCTCTCTCTCTCTCCCCTCCCACTTTGCTGTCTGTTTTGTTTCTTAAATTCCACATATGAGTGATATCATCTGGTATTTGTCTTTGATGACTTATTTTGCTAAGCATTATACTCTCTAGTTCCATCAATATCATTGCATGTAAAAAGTCCTTCTATCAAAGAAATGAGAGTGGTGACATTGCAATAGAGAGATAGATGTTTGACTGAAATAATTAGTTTTGACTGTTGGACTTTATGATTGTCCATAAAACACAAAATAAGCACAAGGACTTGATATTTACAGCATTTTCTTTTTCTACTTTCAAAGAATCCAGACCCTTATTCACCAATAAAACAAGATTATTTCCTAAACATTTGAATTGGAATAGATTTAGCTTTGCTGAGCTCATATTCTTTGGGTTTACCTTCGTCGTGAGAAATGGTCACACAAGGCAAAATGTGAACAGAAATAAGTGTTGCATCCTTAAATATAACTGACCTTTCATAATGGATCACAGCATCCAAGCTCATTTTGCTAGGAGTTTGTAAGAAGCAAGCATAGTACAATGTGATTTTAAAATTGAGCATCATTCCACTCACCCTGCACCCCGCATGGGGCAACTCCACAAGTCAGCTTGGCAATGTTCAAGATAATTCACAACAAAGATTGTATGTTCTTCATGGGGGAAAAATGCATTAACAAGGAAGATGCTCGTAAATTAAATACACAGCCATCCTATTATTTGGTGTCCCTGCAGCCTCTGTAAAAAGACTTGTTCTGATGGATGCATGTAGCAATGTTTTAAAAACTAACAACTAAAAAAGAAAAAAAAATATTGAGGCAAAATCCGCATAAAATAAAATTGAAGTATCTTAAAGTGAACAACGCGGTGGTGTTTAGTACATTTACAGCATTTTACAACTGTCACCTCTAGTTCCAAATAACTTTCTTCTCTCCAAAAGAAATTTCACATCCTTTGAGCAGTTGGTATACCCATGTTTTTGAATGCGGTAGGGAGAGAATTTCAAAACTCTGTAGAACTGTTCACATTGTTGCCAAAGCTGTTTTAGTCTATGTCTTGGGAGGAGTTTATAATCAGAGGATTTAAAGAGTCTCACATGATGCAATCAGTATGGTAGTTAAACTATGGGACACTGATGAAAAGAATTCAGTGGCCTGTCAAGGATGGCCCTTGGCTTTGAAGATACAACACATTCCTTTGCAAATAGAAAAGCCAACAAAAATGTGGGCAATGAGTCTGTGGGTTTCTTTATATGCATTTTATGACCAAATAAGAGACTTGTTTATGCAAATTAATGGAAAGATGTTTAGACAACTGTGTCATGCCCACCAGCTGGACGTATAAAAAGCCTTCTGCAGGAGGACACCTGCATTCACTCTTGGGTAACCTGTCCTTCTCCATCCATCCTAATCCTCCTCAACTCCTGCCACCATGACTCGTTTCTTCTGCTGTGGAAGCTACTTCCCTGGCTATCCTTGCTATGGAACCAACTTCCACAGGACCTTCAGAGCTACCCCCCTGAACTGTGTCGTGCCCCTGGGATCTCCCCTGAACTATGGTTATGGATGCAATGGCTACAGCTCCCTGGGCTACAGCTTTGGTGGTAGCAACATGTACAACAGGGGCTGTTGCTATGGTGGCAGCTTTTGCAGGCCATGGGGCTCTAACTCTGGCTTCGGCTACAGCACTTACTGAGAGACCTGTGGCTCCAGGCAACTGCAGAACTCTCCATGGATTCTTCTGTGTGTGAGACAACCTGAAGAGCAACGACTGTCTTCCCGCCTCCAGATGTGCTTGGGAAATACATCTTCCGTCTTCTTGCTGACTTCTTACCAAGCTCCTGGTCTTTGATGATGCTGAACAAGCCACCCACGCATCAAATGCTGAACTAATAACACCTACAGCCAAAGAGGGCAAGATGTATTTCTCTGACATACCTGAATTTTAGCTGTGAAGCAAGTAGTTTGCTTCTTCTAGTTGCTCGGGCCCTGCATTATTAAATTCTACATCAATTTCAATGTATTTCAATTGGGTGTGGGTAGAAAGGGGTTTTGCTGTCAGTCTCTTAATAAATCTATTTCGTTCAGCACAAATATTTTTGTTTCTGGTTATTTATTTTACTCTGCTTTTATGCTTTTGAATTTGTCAGTCAGTTTCAACCTATAATGGCTGACTTTAAGCCAATCTTATTTTGATTTCAGACTATAGACCAGGATAGGGTAATGCCTTATCATTTTGTCCCTTTATGTTGAGATTTCAATTTTTGTGAAGGCCTTAAAAATGTCCTCAATTAAATCCAAGATACACTGCCACTGTCAGTGTTTCTCTATGCTGATTACAAATAGGAACATTTCTTAGCTGTTGAATGCTCAAAAAATTTCTTTCCTTCTTTCTTTAGTGATACAACCCTGTTTTGATTCTTTCTCCTTTTCTCTGCTATTTATAGAACTCAGCTCTGGAGAGATTTGAACCCCACAGCCTATTGGAAGAATTTCAACTAAATGGACTTAGTTATGAATCTTTGTTTTTAGGGATTTCTAAGATTTGGTCAATAAAAGGAAGCCAGCAGCTAAAATCACATAATATTTTTTTTTCCCTTTTTGATAGATGAGTTTTATTTTTCCCATCCTCTTCACTTCTGATTATACATATAGCTGTATATAAAATGAAGCATTTATTCTTTAGAATGATAGTTGCCATCAAAAGCACTTGAAATGATATGTGGTCTGTATTCAAAAAATGCTTCTTGTCTTGCCTCCTGAAAAATCTCTGCTTTATTGAAGCAAAATACTTCGTTTGAATGAAAGCTTATTCATTCACATATCAAGTATTTATTGCACCCCTGCCTCTTTCAGAGAAGGTACTCAATAATTGTTCATTGACTTGTTAAATCTCTGCTTTATGGGTACAAAATATAGTGTAGTCTAATAGAGTTCATTCACATATGCATGAAATACTACTGGGCTCTGGCCACTGTGTTAAGAATTTGGGGACTATAAAAAACACACCTAAGATAGAGATTGGCCTGAGAAGCTGAGTGTTTCCAAGAGATGCTTACTCTAATAGACACTCACCAAGTAGACACAATGCAAAAATTGTCTTAAGATTTGGGGGACATAGAGATAAATAAAACATAATCCTTGCCCTGAAGACTTAAATATACTTTATTCACTATATAAAGGACACTTCATAGTCTCCTATTTTATACCAACTCATGTGCTATAAATGATTACTCAAAGATAAATAGATATTCTTTACTCATTTCCTTCCAAGGACTTAAAATACAGCCAACGATAAGAACCATATATGGCACTTAGCCTAAGAGCAAGGAAAGTGTAATTATTAAAATTAAAAAATTTAATAGTGATATAATATTATCTAATATACAGTACATACTCCAATTTTTTTTCAATCACTCCAATAATATCCTTTGGACTTACTATTTGCCCTTGTCCCTATAACCATAGCATAAACAGTGTGGTAAGCTTGTGTAGAAGGGAAGTTCAAGTACATAGACATGACCATGAGAGAGGTGAGTTAAGAAATACATATCAAAACAGATAGGGGTGTGCGAAAGGGGAAAGAATAGGGTTATTTGGAGATGAAATGGGCCTTCACTGGCAAAACTCCAACACATAGGTAGATTGACCTACTGGTGGGGAGATTTGGGCATCAAGTATTAAATGGATGATTGGGGATCTCTAACAACCACAAGATTCTAGATTCTATCATAGTGCCTAACATTTACCTAAAGCTATAATTGTTATAAAGCCATAATTGTTTTTGTGTTTTGCCAATTAGATTTTTTTTTTGGAATAATTTCAGATGCACAGAAAAGTTGCCATGATAGTACAAAGAAGTTGTGAATGCCCAGATTTATTAAATGTTTACACCTTTCCCTGATGGCAAGTGATGCAGAGCATTTTCTCATGTGCCTGTTGGCCATGTCTATGTCTTCCTCTGTGAGATTTCTCTTCATGTCTTTTGCCCATTTCATGATTGGATTGTTTGTTTCTTTGGTGTTGAGTTTAATAAGTTCTCTATAGATCTTGGAAACTAGCCCTTTATCTGATACATCATTTGCAAATATCTTCTCCCATTCTGTAGGTTGTCTTTGAGTTTTGTTGACTGTATCCTTTGCTGCGCAAAAGCTTCTTATCTTGATGAAGTCCCAATAGTTCATTTTTGCTTTTGTTTCTTTTGCCTTCATGGATGTATCTTGCAAGAAGTTACTGTGGCAGAGTTCAAAAAGGGTGTTGCCTGTGTTCTTCTCTAGGATTTTGATGGAATCTTGTCTCACATTTAGATTTTTCATGCATTTTGAGTTTATCTTTGTGTATGGTGAAAGAGAGTGGTCTAGTTTCACAATGAGATACCACCTCACACCAGTGAGAATGGGGAAAATTAACAAAGCAGGAAACCACAAATGTTGGAGAGGATGTGGAGGAAGGGGAACCCTCTTACACTGTTGGTGGGAATGTGAACTGGTGCAGCCACTCTGGAAAACTGTGTGGAGGTTCCTCAAACAGTTAAAAATAGACCTGCCCTACGACCCAGCAATTGCACTGCAGGGGATTTACCCCAAAGATACAGATGCAATGAAACGCCAGGACACCTGCACCCCGATGCTTCTAGCAGCAATGTCCACAATAGCCAAACTGTGGAAGGAACCTCGGTGTCCATTGAAAGATGAATGAATAAAGAAGATGTGGTCTATGTATATTACTATGTATATTCCTCAGCCATTAGAAATGACAAATACCCACCATTTGCTTTGATGTGGATGGAACTGGAGGGTATTATGCTGAGTGAAATAAGTCAATCAGAGAAGGACAAACATTATATGTTCTCATTCATTTGGGGAATATAAATAATAGTGAAAGGGAATAGAAGGAAAGGGAGAAGAAATGGGTAGGAAATATCAGAAAGGGAGACAGAACATGAAGACTCCTAACTCTGGGAAACGAACTAGGGCTGGTGGAAGGGGAGGAGGGTGGGGGGTGCCCGTGAATGGGTGACAGGCACTGAGGGGGGGCCTCACGGGATGAGCACTGGGTGTTATTCTGTATGTTGGCAAATTGAACACCAATAAAAAATAAATTTATTATTAAAAAAATTTAAAAAATAAATGAATAAATAAAAATAAATGTTTACACCTTGCCTCATTTACTTTACCACTGTATATAATATACATACAGTACTGCATCTGGGTACATATATATATATTTTTTGTAATATATATAATATTTACAGAGTGGCAAATTCATTTCAGAATAAGTTTCAGGTATCATGCCCATTTATCCTTAGAACAAAGGCAAAAGAATTATGAATATTAGAGAATTTAATATTAATACTGTTCACTACTCCACAGTATGTACTCAAACTTAGTTGATGGTTCCAATTTGTCCGTAATAGTTATTTTTCCCTTTGTCCCTGCAGGATTTGAGCCAGTATCCTGTGTGTCTCCTTTGTTCTTTAATCTGGATCAGTTCCTCAGCCTTTCTCTGTCTTTCTTGACCTCAACCAGTTTTCAGGCTGCAGGTTGATTATTTTATAGAATGTCCCTCGATTTGGGTTTGTCTGACTTTCCTCATCTTTAGGTTCATGTTAAACATCATTGGTAGATATGCCATAGAAGTGATGCTGTGTTCTCCTTGATGCACCCTTTTAGGAGTCACATGACAATGGTTTATGCAAATTTGATTGGTATGACTTGTGATCACCTGGTAAAAGTAGTGTCCTTCATGCTTCTTCACTTCCTTTGTCATTAGTAATTCGTGTGTTGATACTCTGACACTATATAAGCATCCTATTGCTTATCAAGCTTTTACCCACTAAATTTAGGATCCATTTGTAACTTTCTGATTTTATAAATATTTCTACTATTTATCATTTGACATTCTACCATAAGAAAGAACTTTGAGAGAAAGAAAGAACTTAGTTTTCCCAACTACGTATTTTGTGTGCTTATTTATTTGTATCAATATTTATATCAATATAAGCTTGTGGATTCTTATTTTACTCGGTATGTTATAATCTGTTAATGTTATTCTTAATTTTGATGCTCAGATTGCCCCAGATTTGGACAGTGGGAAAACCTTCACACAGGCTCCTTAGTTCTTTAGAAATGGCCCCATCACTATGCGATCAATTCTTTACTTTCTGGCTCAACAGAATATTCCAGGCTCATCTTTAACTCCTCTGCTCCAGCGAGGGAATCAGTAATTTCTCCAGAACTTTGGATCCCTTAAGTGAAGACTGC
The DNA here is from genome assembly GCF_053574225.1 of Canis aureus. NCBI lineage: Eukaryota > Metazoa > Chordata > Mammalia > Carnivora > Canidae > Canis > Canis aureus. The sequence continues at coordinate 30,624,501 of NC_135640.1, read as the reverse complement.
AATTTGGAAACTGTTATTGCTATATGTGCTCATTTATACTTTATCATGTGCTATAACAATTATCGCTATGACTGTCAATCATCCTTTCACATTTAATAATAACACACTAAGAAGCTTCACTGGAGCTCTGTGTATAAGGGGAAATTTTTTTTTTTAAGATTTTATTTATTCATGAGAGACACCGAGAAAGAAAGAGAGAGATGCAGAGACACAGGCAGAGGGAGAAGCAGGCTCCATGCAGGGAGCCTGACATGGGACTTGATCCCAGGTCTTCAGGATCAGGCTCTGGGCTGAAGGCAGTGCTAAACCGCTGAGCCACCCAGGCTGCCCAAGGTGAAAGTTCATAAAGGACCCATTTAAGGTAAGAGAGGGGCTGTCTGGCCTTTAGGTTGGGGGGTTTCCTCCCGAAATGCCAGAGTGTGAAGGTCATTTGCTCTAAAGTTTAAGTGACCATACCTGTTGCCCTAGTACACCTCTATTCTTCAACTAGATTTTCATTTAACCACCCTATCTCTGTTTCAGCCCCCACCCTTATACTTTTCTATGTGTTGCAAGTCCTGATTCTCTCTGAGGATTTGAAGGGGAAGATCAGCTTGCTCTTTGCTTATAGCTTCCTTTCATGGTCTCTGCTGTAGCTTCCTCTTTCTGTTTTCTTCCTATCTCCTTCCTATCATCCCGAAACTTAGCTAATCCATCCTCAAACAATACTGTTCCTACAATTCTGTCATTGTTGGCTTCTACCCTTTACTATAATTGAATGGATTTTAGGGAGGGGGAGGGGCAAAGTCTGTTTGGTCTGTCTGCCATTTTTTTTTTAAAGATTTATTTATTTTAGAGAGGTGGGGAGGGGCAGAGGGAGAGGAAGAGAGAAATTCAAGCAGACTTCATGCTAGACATGGAGCCCCACACAGGGCTTGATCTCACAAAACTGAGATCAGACCTGAGCCAAAACCAAGAGTTGGATGCTTAATTGACTGCACCACTCAGGTGGCCCTGTCTGCCATCTCAAATCTAAAAAGTATAAATACCTTAAAAAGCACAAGAAGGGATTAAGTACAACAATTTGTCTCCTTTCCTCCTGTATTAATGATATGGCAGGCACAAGAATAAATAATCTTACTATTTATTTGCATGACAGTGTTTTTTGAGGTCATCTTTATTACCTACTCATGTTACCAAAGAGAAAAGTGATATTAGAAAATTAAATAATTTGTTGGAGCTGTCTCATTTATTTATAAAGAAAAAATTCCAAGGTATAGCCAAGAAGTGTCTAACTCCAAATCCATCCCTCTACTCTAAAATGAGTTATACAGCATTTTTAAAGTTATACAACTCTTTCTCAGAAATATCCTAGTTTAATATCACCTCTAACACCATTGATAATTATGTCTTATATTTACATAGTGATTTACAGTTCACAAAATATTTTCATGGAATCTTATTTAATTCTTTTTTTTTTCTACACTCTACATGCTCTTTATTACAAGACTACCCAGCATATTATTTAATTCTTTTTTTATTGGGATATAATTGACAACATTATATTAGTTTCGATAGTACAATATAATGTTTTGATATTTATGTATATTATAATCATCACTGTCTAGCTAACATCCATCACCTTACAGGTATATATATTATTTCTTGTGATGAGAACTTTGAAGATTTACTCACTGAGCAACTTTCAAAAATATAATACCATATTAATTATAGTTACTGTGTTGTACATTATATCCCCAGAACTTATCTGTAACTGAGAGTTTGTACATTTTTACCACCTTCATTCATTTTGGTCACCCTCCTTGCTCCGGCAACCACCAATCTGTTCTTTGTCTATGAGCTCAGTTTTTGCTTTTTCTATCTTTAAGATTCCACATATAAGTGACATCATATGGTATTTTTCTTTTTCTGTCTGTCTTTTTCATTTATTTCACTCAGCATAATGTTCCATTCATGATGTTGCAAATGATAAGATTTCCTTTTTTCACATGAATGAAATTCCATTATATATCATATATATATATATCCATCATACACCTATCTATATCTATATCTATCTATCACATTTTCTTTATCCATTTATCTATCAGTGGATACTTAGGTTACTTTCATGTTTTGGTTATTGTAAAAAAGGCTGCAGTGAACATGGAGGTGCAGATAGCTTTCTGAATTAGTTTTCATTTTCTTTGGATATATATCCACATGTGGGATTGCTGGATCATATGGTAATTCCATTTTTAAGTTTTTTGAGGACCCTCCATACCGTTTTCAAAAATGGCTGCACCAATTTACATTCCCAACAGTACAGAAGGGTTCCTTTTTTCTCCACATCCTTACCAACACTGAATTCTGTTTAATTTTGAAATTATCTTGGGAGATTAGGTATCATGAGCAAATCGGTGGAAATTAAGCAATTTTCCTGTGGACAAATATTCTGCAAACGACAAAGCTGAGACTTGAACCAACTATCGAGCTGGGATTTACAATTCTTTCCCAACCCATCATTCTACCAATGATAAGAGTGGCAGAACAGTTAACTCTGTGTTTGCTGATTTGACCGTAACTGAGATTTTCAAGACCCTCCATTATTTCACAAGCTTGCCCAATAAATTTTAGTGCCAATTGGGCTCCATTTTCTATCTTGATATCAAGTCCTTAGATTTTTCCTCCTCATTATGCCTGAGGGATGCTGTTAGATCTTTATTCCCAATATTTCTGCCTTGATTCATACCTTTGTCATTTCATGCCTGGATTACTATACCAGCTCCCTATCCAGTCTGCCAATCAGTCCTCAACCTAATCACCTCTCAAAGCATGAATCTAATAATATAGCTTCCTTTCACAAACTCAGGTTATTTTTTTGGTTACTTACAGATTCGAGGATAAAGATCAACTAGTGGCCCACCAGACTACTGATTCCTCTAGCTCCATTTCCTTTCTGTCCCTACCATACTTTGTTTTCTCCCACAATTGGACCTGCTGTAGTTCTTTGCTCCCTCTTGCCTTCTTCTTCATCTATGAACTCCTACAGATCCTTCAGAAGGTCTTCCTTTACCACCAGGAGCTTCCCTTGCTCCAGATTAAAAGCCCCACCTCTATCCACTTTTATATCGTACTCTTCACACTGCTGCACTGCCAAAGCCCACCAAGACCACCAGGAACACATCTGCAGTCAAAGTTGGGTTTATTAACTTGTTGCAAGAGCAGAAATTATGCAACATGAGAAACTGTAGGGTTTCTCAATAAGGGGGTTTTAGAAGGGGCTTGTTCTAAGATTTGGGCTTGAATGAGGTAATTCTGGAAAGGACTAATGGAAGCAGGGTCGTTTCTGGATTGTATACTCCCCTTTAAAAAAATTGCCACAAACTTATTGGCTTCAAATAACATGAATTTATGCTCTTACAGTTTTGGATGTTGGAACCAAGAAATAGGTTTTACTGGGCTCAAATCAAGATGTTGATAGGTTTGCCTTCATTTGATTTCTTAGCCTTTTCCAGATTCTAAAGGCTTTCCCTCAATTCTTTGGTTTGTATCCCTTCCTTCATCTTCAAAGACAGTAGTAGTATGACATCTTCAAATACTCTCCCTGATTCTGACCCTGACATTCCTACCTGTTTCCTTAATTTTTTATTACACTGGGGCCACTCAGATAATCCAGGGTGATCTCCCTACCTTAAAGCCAGTGGGTTAGCAACCTTCATTCCCCTTTGCCACGTAGTATAACAGATTCACAGTTTCCAGAATTAGGATGGCAACATCTCTGGGGGAACTTATTCTGCCTTCCAGAGGTACTGTCAAGCACAGACCTAATTCTATGATTGGGTGTTTGAACAGTTTTTGCTTAAGAGGTGGAATATGGCTAAAGATGTTATTAGTCAACAGGCAATGGTCACAGACAATGATTCCTAGTCATTTGGGTTTGAATAGTGTTCCTATTTCCTTCTGTTCTTGGACATGATTACAGAGTGGCCTTGTTTTTGTCTTACTACATCGTCACAGACTAACCTCATCTGATTTGATGTTCTGAAGATTGTGTATGAACATAGGGAATGTTCTGGTTTATCATTAATGAGGTGAGGGCTGCAGATTATTTCTTGTGGTCATTGGTTCCCTCGCTATCTTGTGTACGCTGTAAGTTCCTTAAGGACAGCATTGTGCTGAATTCACTGTTCTATGACCAGTGCTGTGTCCTACATAGTTGATAAATATTTGCTGGATTAATAGAATTATTTAGAACCCTAGAGAAAAAGCTCAATCCTTTGCTCTTTAAAATATGGTCAGAGGACAAGCAATGTTGGCATCACCTGGGAGCTTATTCAAAAGGCAGAATCTTGGGTTCCTCTGTTACTCTGCACTTTTACAAGATCCGAGGTGATTCATGCACACATAAAGTTTAAGCACTGGCCCAGTCCTTTTGATTCTTATCCCGAAGGCAGTAGAGAGGGACATACATCTCACTCTTGATTTTAAAGTATAGATGAAATGGTATTAACATTTTCAGCAAAAAGTTAAAGTTTTTACAAGTATGATTTTTCCTATGCTTTGGTTCTATTTTTATTACTATTTACAGAAAACTAGTTTATGTTTTTCATTTCCATTGTGAATAGGGGAAAAACCCTTAAAATTGAAGCAGAAGAACATTCTATTAGATAAATGGAAATATTTTTTGCTTCTAAAGCCTGCCAGGCAGAGACCTCTGAGGATATTCTATAAGACTCCTGAATGAGTTGAGAATCGTTGTCTTCAAAAATACCCTGTTATTTCTCAGACACCAGTTCCTTTGCAGTGACTTGTCTCTGAGACTCCTGACATTATCTTTGACAACAGTGTTCGCAATACAGTGCCCTGTTCTTTCTTCTTCCCTTTCCAGTCATCCTCCCCTCTTAGTAATCTCTTTACAAGTGTGCCTCATTATCTCCATTTTGAAGCTTGGGTGCGCAACGCACTTAGTTGCAACTGCAGAATTTTCAAGTCTTCCCTAATCAGTAGACTTCAATTTTAAGATAAAGAAAACTTTGAGACATGGGTCCTAACTTTTAAATTTAAATTTATTTATTTGTATACTTGGTTTCTGGTCAACAAAGATTTGTGGACATGATACTCCCAGTAGCTCAAGATTGCCATCATTAAAAAAAAAAAAAAAAAAAAAAGATTGCCATCATTTATTGTGTGGTAATAATACAAAACACGATTTTAAAGGTCATCAGAAAGACATAACCTTAGGCCTTCCAAAGGGTAACCAATGAGTAAATATGTTGAAGTGTCATGCCTCCAATCATCAGTGAGGGTCTTTAGCACTGACATAGCACGATAGATCATAATTTCTTTTATTTTTGGACTAAATCAGCTTACAGGTTGGTGCTGTGCTTTCAGTTTGCACACATTCCTAGTTTCTGGGTCTAATTCTCCCTTTGTGTTCAAAAAGTGGACCTCAGCTCCTTGTTTTGCTACTAAGGATAGAGAGTAGATGCTAAAAATGACCTTTACATACCACCAGTGACTAAGTAGTCACTACTAGTGCTGGTAGCAAAAACATACCTTCCTTGTAATGACTTTTCATGTTGGTTGTTAAACACCTGTGAGGTGTTTCTGACAAGAGTCAGTGAGCTTATTATGCAACCAGGCATTATTGTAGTGCCACATTATTTCTTAAGGATACATCATGGGTCCTACATCAAATAGCAAGCTTCAGTAATTAGGTCTTTGCTCTGATCATTAACCAAGTGGCCTCACAAAGTGGCTTAGCCCCACAAGTGCTGAGATATCAAGGCATTGAAATTGTGTCTCAAGTTAGCCCTAAGACTTGGTCAGCAAGTTCTGGCCTTGTCATGTGACGCTTTGGAGGTATATTGTCTGGCAATCATATTTGACTGCATGCGATCTTGTCGTCAATCCATTGTTTCTTGAGCTTGCCTCTACTGACATTTTGGGCTGGATATTTTTTTGCTGTGAGAATTCAGGGGGTGGTGCTGCCCTGTACATTGTAGGCTATTTGGCAGCATCCTTGTCTCCCACCCATTAGATGTTAAGCAGCATCCCCCACTCATGACAAACAGAAATGACTCCAGAGATTGCCAAATGTCTCCTGAGAAGCAAAGTTTCCCATAACAATAAGTCACATTAGCTCTGGTTTATTAAGCCTGGCTAAAAAGATGTCTCCTTTTTTTTTTTTTTAAATATCTTATTTATTTATTCATAGAGACGTAGAGAGAGAGAGAGAGAGAGAGAGAGAGGCAGAGACATAGGCAGAGGGAGAAGCAGGCACCATGCAGAGAGAGCCTGACGTGGGACTTGATCCAGGGTCTCCAGGATCACGCCCTGGGCTGCAGGCAGCACTAAACCGCTGCGCCCCTGGGGCTGCCCAGATGTCTCCTTTTTATCCTTCACCATCTTATGCTCATCTTATTTTGAGTTTTGTGTTTTATTAAAGAGGATACCTTTTCAGATAACTTACCTTTGAATACCACAAATTTCTCAAGGTATGATCACTGCCTTTACTGGAATCTCTTGGGCTCTTTATTCCTTAGTCCTACCCCCCCCCCACCCCCACCCAGTGAGTAAGAATCTAAGGAATGGAGCTTGGAAATGTGCATTTAAAACAGATATCCAGGGAGATTCCCCCACAGACTAAACTTTGAAAACTATTGTAGTGGAAACTTTTGCAGAGATTTCAACAATTCTTTTCTGTGATTCCACCACTGTATTTTGTTTTTTAAAGCGATGGCAGCTGGGAGCCCATTACTTTGTCTTGGCAGGGGTATGAAATATGGTGAGCAAAAGTGTATAGTTGTATCCTTAATTGACCAAATTCCAATGAGAGAGGGTTGCATTGCTATCTTGGCTCATCTGTGATTTTGCTGTGAAAATCATACCATGGTTGAGGTGGTGAGTCTTAGGAAATCAACTTACCTCATTTTACAATCAAATGGCTTGGGGCCCAGAAAAGTGATTTGCCTAAATTCTCCCAGCAAGTGAGTGGCTAAATTAGGTTTAGAATATTCATTCATTCATTTACTCAGTTGATATTATTGAAAATTTACACATGACTAGTAGTGAGCTAGGCACTGAGGGATCAAGGCTGATGGTTTAGCAGGTTAGTGAAGCAGCTTATCAGTCACAAAGATCAAGTTAAAGGACCACTGTGAAAAGGACTGCAGATGTGGGGGAGATGGTGGTCTGCCATAATACTGTAGATGGATTTAGCTAATTCAGGGGAAGGCAGAAAGGCCTTCCAAAGGAAGTGGTTGAGCTGGTGTCTGGAGGTTGGTGGGAGAGGGAAAAGAATTCCATCAGAATAAACAGCAAGTGCCAAGGCTTGGGAATAAAGAACATGGTACCTTTGAAGCACTAGAAGACAGTGAAGGTTAAGTATTGAGTTGGGGGCTTCTAGGTTAGTTAAAGATACATTTTTAAAATTATTCTAAAAACAATGGGAAGCTATTGAAATATTTTAAGTGTGTATATGTTTGTATGTATGTTTGTGTGTGTATACCTGTTGTAAACACTGGTTGTTGAAAGCAGATTATAAGGAGGGAAATTGTCACCTGACTAGGTCTGAGGTGTAGGTACATCAATAAATAACTTGCCGTGGGTAATGTGGCAGGCTGAAAAATGGGCTCCCAAATTGTTTACTCTAATCCTCACAACCTGTCTATATGTTAGGTTGCCTTACCTTACCACTACCATACCTGCTAGTGAGGCAGAGGTGAATAAATTAAGGATCTTGATTCAGGGAGATTATTTTAGATAATCCAGGTGAGCTCAATGTGATCCTTAAAAGAAGGAGGCAGGAGGATCACAGTCTGTTGTGTAGAAGAAGCAAGACATTGGAGGGGGGCAGGGAAGGAGCTATGGGCCAAAGAATGCAAATAATCTTTATAGAAGCTAAAAAATACTAGAAAACAAATTCTCCCCTTAGAACCTGTAGAAGAAATTAGTCATACATACATGTTGATTTCAGACTTCTGACCACAGGGGTTTTAAGATAATAAATTTGTGGGGGTTTAATTTTTAATCTTTTTAAAAAAGATTTTATTTATTTATTTGAGAGATATGAAGAGTGAGCATGAGAGGCAAAGGGAGAGGAAGAAGGACAAGTAGACTCCCCAGTGAGTAGGGACCCTGGTGTAAGGCTGGATTCCAGGACCCTGAGATCATGAGCCCCTGTCAGCCACTTAACTGATTGAGTGACTCAGGTGCCCCAAATTTGTGTTCTAAGCTACCAAGTTTGTGGTAATTTGTAGCATTATGAAATAATAAGATACAAACAGACATAGTGAAATGGAGATTCATAGAAATTAATGGATTCAAAAGATTTTTAGAAGGCAAAATTGACAGCACTCTGCAATAGATTGGATTTGCAAATGAGGGGGTGTTGAGGGTGACTCTTAGGCATTGATTATTATTATTCAGATAGTATCATCTCACAGCATGGGTGTAGATCTCATTTTCATATTGAAAACCAGATACGGTTTCTGAGTAGGAGGACCTAGACGATAATAATTAAATTAGTATGCAAGTTAGTAAATTAACTGAAGGGAAGTCATATTTTGAAGATTATGGTATTTGATTATCAGAGAGTAGTAACTGAAAAGCAATGGTTAGGAGGATTAAAATCAAGGGTCTGAATGAACATCTTCCCTGGGATAACTTTACATTATTGAAGTATGACAGTTTTCTTTATATGCTTCCTGTAACAGTAATTAGATGTTGTCTCTACAGGCTATTTTATTATCTCTAATTGTCCCAAGTACCTTACAGACCTTCCTAATTGGAGGACCTCAGCACTGAATTACAGGTGTGCTAGAGGTGTGCCGGTCTCAGCCCTGGCTGATTTGGGCAGGATCTGGGTTTTTCAGAGTTAGGGGCATGGCTCTATCCTCTCAGTGAGTCTCACCTGATTATTCCACTATATCCTAAAGACATGTAATATACTGGGTGTGCTATATGGGAAGAAGAGCACTGACCTTTGGTCTTCCTTCTATAATGTCTCCCATGGGTGTCTATCTTCAGAATCCCTGGTGGGGATATTGGGTGACAATCCTGACAGACGATTGTTAACAATTGTTAAATCTACCCCTTTAACAATTCTTAAATTCATCCCTGTGTTCATACTGCCGCCTGAGTTAGGCTCCCATTCTCTCTTGCCTAACTTAGTGTGATGGTTTTCATGCACTTCTATTGATTACCAATCCAAAGACCATTCCTTCCCCCTCTTGCTAGGTTGGCAGAGACAGCTTTGCACTACGGCAGCAAGAAATGCCTGGTACATGCTTTTCCAGCTTTCTCTGTAGCTCAACCATGAAATATGATTCAGTGCTAAACGATGGGAGCCATAGGGAATCTACTGTAAGACAAATGTGAAATGAATTCTTTGGGGATTGTAAATACAAAGGAACTGTGGGAGAAGAGGTCCTCTTTTTTTTTTTTTTTTTTCATTTTTTTGCCTCCTGGTTTTGGATGTTGATGCATATGAATATGAAGCATGGCTGCAGAGATCTTGCAGCCATGGGGAGAGCACTGAGAGGATCCCATCGAGCCAATGTGTCTGACATTATCAACACTATATTCTTGTCTCCTAGTAGTTGTGAAAAATAAACCCTTTTTAAGTAGACTTTAGCTTGGGTTTTTGTTACTTGCAGCCAAAAGCATTGCTAGTGGATACGATTTTAAACCCAGCCTTCATACATACCTCTAGGATTTCCTCATTCCAATTCATCCTCTACACTGATAATGTATTTCTGAAATGCAAAGCTGATTATGCCACCCACCCCTTGCTTAGTGCATAGGTGGATCCCTTTGCCTCCATGGCACATATACTCTCACATGCCCCTGACTACCTTTTCAGTCCCAGCTTCCATTAATTCTCCTGTCTCTATGGATATGGCCCCTTTGAATTGTCTGTGATTCCTGCAAGACACTGTACTATTTAATACCTTTGACACTTTGCTTTAAAACATTTCTTCCTGGAATATCTCCTAAATCCACTATCCCCCTAAAGAATACTCACCTATAAAATACCCATTTTAAGATCTAGCTCAAATATTTATCCCTTCCATAATGAAGCATTCCATGGCCACTACTCCCTAGTTCAAGGAGACTTGTTTACTCTCCCCATCATCCCTGAAGTCTATGGAAGGCAGTACAGACTTCCAGGGTAAAATGCATAACATTGTTATATATACATTATTCATTTGTTTATTGTTTTCCTTTTAATTACCATTTCTCATTCATCTTCAGATCCCTAGAACCTAACAACATACCTGGATCATAGATGTCAAATAAATGTCTGTAAGAATAAATGTTTGAAAAGATGAATGGCAGATAATTTTTGTATTACAGAGTAACCACTGATGTGTATTTTAAAACTCATTTAAAACATTCTCTTGTAATTTCTCTCTCATTACTAATGAATTATAATATTTTGAAACTGGAAACTTTATAAAGTTTATAAGACAAGAACTATTTTTTTATGTGTGCTGGAATTATCTCTGCTTCTAAGATCTGTACACAGTATGTTCCTTGCTCCTCTGCCAAAATCAAAGAGCAAGACTTTCTCCTATCTTTATTCCTGTCAGACCTTATTTAAAATCAAAGAAATATGAAAGGAGAAATCAAGTTATTTATTAAATTATATCTTAAGATTGTTATTAAAAAAGAAAAGGATCATGAACTTTATCCAAACCAATAAGTATCCAGTAATGATTAGTCCAATACTGAGTCATTTCTTATGTGACAATATAATGTATTTTTCTTTATCAAACCTCCGTGTCACATGACCCTGTTTTTTTGAGAAACTCACAAAAGCAAGCCATTTTTTACTACAACTGGTTTAGATAGTTATTGCTTTCTATGGGGGGTTTCCTACATCACACTTCCCCTCATGTTGGGAGGCTCTGGAGGGCCATGGGCCTTTCTGGCTTAAGGAGAAGTTGACTAGTCCTCTGGTAGCAGAGGAGCAAGGAACATACTGTGTACAGAACTTAGAAGTAGAGATAATTCCAGCACGCATAATAAAATAGTTGTCTTATAAACTTTATAAAGTTTCCAGTTTCAAAATTTGGATAAACTTATGTGGTTGGCAGTCACTTCTGTGTCTCATTGGGCTATTTGGAGCCATCCTTGTGTGGGATGGTTTCCAGGAATTCTCTACCATCCATTCCCCTAATTCACCCAAAGTTTTTGACATGATAAAATGCAGGACCAGAGGTCATATGCCAATATGAATTTGCACTATGGCATTCAGCACAGGATGGGTAGTAGAGAAAACAGAAAGCTAGTCTATGGGAAAAAATTATAGAAGTATGACAGGCAGTTAAGTAGTAAAACTACTTCAGAATTTTGAAATATTTATGATTTTTGTCACTGTTTAATTTTTTGTGATTTCTTTTAGCATTTAACAAAGGTTTAATTTTGTACTTAATTTTTATATTCTTTTTAATTTTTTTTATTTTTAAAGATTGATTTGTTTATTTATGATAGACACACACAGAGAGAGAGAGAGAGAGAGAGAGAGGCAGAGACACAGGCAGAGGGAGAAGCAGGCTCCATGCCGGGAGCCTAATGCGGGACTTGATCCCGGGACTCCAGGATTGCGCCCTGAGCCAAAGGCAGGCACTGAACCGCTGAGGCACCCAGGGATACCATATTCTTTTTTAAAAAAAGGGTTCTCAACATTATATAAACTTCATGCTTTACAAAACCTAGATCTTCCCTAGATATACCTATGTCAGAAGATTGCTTTCATAGAACCAATGTAGAATTGAGCTAGCTATTGGTTATGTTTTTATTTTATTTTCCTGTTCACTTTATAGAGGTGGAGGACATAGATAAATCCTCCCTCTCTAGATCATGGCAATTTTAATTTATCCCAAATTTAGTTATGTTTTTAAATGACTTGTTGATAATGTGTCTCCCTAAATTTTTCTTGTGTTAGGATTTTAATAGACTTTCTGGAGAAAATTCAAGATGTTTGCTGTAAATAGGGCCTAAGTTATTTTTATTTAAAAAAAATTTTTTAAAGATTTTATCTATTTATTTGAGAGGGAAAGATAGGGCACAAGCAGTGGGGAAGGGCAGAAGGAGAGGAAGAAGCAGACTCCCTGCTGAGCAGATCCTATGATCTGCTGGATCCTAGGACCCCAGGATCATGACCTGAGCAGAAGACAGATGCTTAACTGCCTGAGCCACCCAGGCCCTCCAAGGGCCTAAGTTTTTAAAAATACAGCATATTTTAATTTTTATTCACCAGTACTACTGAGAGACAAAGCTGGGTATTGTGCCTTACAGGGCATAGCTCTAGCGTCTCACCAGACTGTGTAGGCAGATGTGGGAGGAACTCATTTCAACAGAGCCTCATAATTGAACTTTGGCAAACCTTTTTTCCATCCCATTGTATAATGCTATTTTTTTGTTTCATTTTTCTTTTTTTCCTAAGGTTATTTTTTCTTTATGGAACAGAGCAATATGATGACAGTAGAGATATAGTGTAAATCATTCTGTGATTTTCAGGGGAGGATCTGCTGTTGAATACCTTTATATTTTGGGAGCAAAGCTAATTTTAATTCCCTGAACTTATTTCACTGTAAATCACATGAAGTGTTTGAATTTTAAGTCCTGAGTCACCGCAGGTGGTCATGGAGCTTGGTTTCTGAAGAAAGATGGTAGCACAACCCCGGGTATTTTAAAAAATGCCTCTCCTGTAATTAATCAATTAGTGGTTAGAATGCTGGCATAGTTTTGTGTTTTTCCAGATATTTCACCTTGCCTTTGGATTCAACCTGTGACTTCAGTATACTCCCAGAAATTTAGGTCTTAGTTGCTGGTGACAGGGACGAAAGCTATCTCTGGGATCTACAGTAAAATTTGGGGGGCCAGTATGTAATACATATTATTTCCACGGCCTTCTAAGAATGATTCATTATAGCTCCATGCCTTTCTGTTTCTCTGCCATGTGTCCTATTTCTGGTGTATATTCTGTAAATTTTCTACCAAGGGCAATCTCAATGTAAGTATCTGGAATAGTTTATTAGGTCTTGCATGACCCAAAGTAGTTTTGATCAATCTTGTCCCTTCTTTCACTCCTATTTGAAACTAAATTTCTATTTAGAGAGGAATGACTTTCCTTCCCACTCCTGGGGTGTGAGGAGTGAAATGTTGACTATATGCCACCTGGCCCCTCACAAGATTTGACATTTGTCAGATAATCTGCTTTTATTAGATCCAACAACAAAAAAATACATTTCAGGATAAAATTTGTCATTCTTTTTTTTTTTTTACTTTGTTACTATTTTTAATATTTATTTTAAAAAGTGTACCAGATCAACAAGTCATATTTTTTAAAATTATTTTATTTATTTATTCATGAGAGACAGAGAGAGAGAGAGCCAGAGACACAGGCAGAGGGAGAAGCAGGCTCCATGCAGGGAGCCCGATGTGGGACTCGATCCCGGGTCTCCAGGATCACGCCCTGGCCAAAGGCAGCGCCAAACCGCAGAGCCCCCTGGGCTGCCCAAAAAGTCATTTTATTTGACCATTCATTTCAACGCCTTCATTGACCATTCATTTCGATGCCTGAGTGGCACGGTTGGTTAAGTGGCTGGCTCTTGGTTTCAGCTCAGATCATGAACTCAGGGTTCTGGGATCAAGACCTGCATCAAGTTCCACACTGGGCTCTGCGCTTCCTTCTCAGCATGAACTCTACCTCAGGATTCTCTTTCTCCCTCTGACCCTCCCCCAGCTCACTTGTGCTCTCTATAAAATAAACAAATCTTTAAAAAAATTAATCCACAATCTAATTTTTTTTTTTTTTACAATTATAAGATTATTAGTTCAGACAGTGGTCTCAAAATGTGATGTAGATATATAGTTCAGGTGGGGATTATAATTAAGATTACATTTTTAACCAGTTTTTAAAACAGAATAGCTATAGGGGCACCTGGATGGCTTAGTCAGTTAAGTGGCTGCCTTCTACTCCGGTCATGATCCCAGGGTCCTGGGATCTACTGGCCTCAGACTTCCTGCTGAGCAGGGAGTCTGCTTCTCCCCTTCCCCCTTCCCCCTGCTCCTGCTCCTGCTCCTGCTCCTGCTCTCTCACTCAAATAAATAAAATCTTATAAAAAACAACAACCAAAAAAACTAGAGTAGCTATAGATAGGGAAAGAATAAAAAGGAGACTTTCCTATGAGCCCAGTGGCATTTGTCTTGCACACTACCAAAAAGAATTCTTTTTTTTTTAATTTTTATTTATTTATGATAGTCACAGAGAGAGAGAGAGAGAGAGAGAGAGAGAGAGATTGAGAGAGAGAGGCAGAGACACAGGCAGAGGGAGAAGCAGGCTCCATGCACCGGGAGCCCGACGTGGGATTCGATCCCAGGTCCCCAGGATCGCGCCCTGGGCCAAAGACAGGTGCTAAACCGCTGCGCCACCCAGGGATCCCCCAAAAAGAATTCTTTAACCAAGTGAATACTATGAAATATCTCGAGTTTAGTTGGACTTACTATGTATTTATCACTTCATTTATTAATTTATTCCAACACATATTTACTGAACTCCACCAGTGCATTCTGGAAATTCGGTGAGCAAGAGGACTGAATAAGAGCTAACAACCTCAGAGCATTTCTTGGTTTTATAAAGTCTGCTTACAGAGAATTCTATCTAGGGTCTATAGGACCCAGGGCTTTGAAGTCACTGCAATGCTTTTTTAGTAAAGGGTCACACTTTGAAGGGATCCCGTCCCTATATTCCATGACGTGAGAGGTTTCTTAAGCAGCTGTAAAGACATCTAACGCAAGAGCAAATCAAATTAACGAGCTTTTTGTGGTGTCAAGAATGAAAATTGGTGCCAAGAATGAAAATGAGGGCCTTGTGCTTTTAACCACACCCCATAGGCAGGGTATATAAAGAAGGTTCTGAGACTGGAGAATCATCACACAGAGGAGTCACCTTCTCCTGCTACCTGAGCCCTCCACTCCTGACACCATGCACTGCAACAACTTCTCCGGTGCTGTCTTCCCAGGATGCTACTGGGGCAGCTTCGGCTACCCCCTGGGGTACAGCGTGGGCTGTGGCTATGGCAGCACCTACTCCCCAGTGGGCTATGGCTTCGGTTACGGCTACAACGGCTGTGGGGCCTTCGGCTACAGAAGATACTGGCCATTTGATCTCTACTGATTTGCTGAAATTGCTGAGGCATAGAATCTTCTCTCCCAAGGTTAAGAGGCACCCTCAACGTTCCTCCTTTGCTCCTTGACCTCCCAGTTGCTGCTTCTCAGACCTAGTACCAGAGTCCAGAGGGAAAGAAATGAAAAAGCAGACGATGCCTTACCTGCCTTCCCTGGATGATGTTCTTTGAGACATTTTCAGAAACTTTATACCCAAACATGTATTTCATCTGAATTTTTCACCATGCTCACGACTCTTGATAAAGTTGTGGATATGTGTGTTGAATTCTCAATAAACTTGTCTCAGCCAGCATAATACTCTTACTTGAGCAGAGTTTCTTTTCTTGGCATGTGCATATTTTCTGTTACATTGAATGGGGAAGGAAGTGGATTTATTTTTTCTCACCTGGGCTTTAGAAGCAGTAAGAAAGCAAATAATCCTTGATCTAGTGTGATAAATAGGCAAGAGGGGGCTGCTTGTGAGGAGGAAAAAAAGCCTGTCTTAACCTTTTACCTCTGACATCACCTCCAATCCTTGGTCCAATGGTACACCATTCAGTACTTGGTGTTTCTCATCTCACTGCTTATTCCCTCCTCAAGGAAACCCAACATGGGGAGGTGGGGGGCTTTTCAGTTCTTTCCATATTAGTGCAAATGAAATCCACTGTGTTCCTGCTCCTGGGGAGGAGAGAGTGTAGAATAAAATACCATTTTCCCTATTAAAAGATTCTGAAGCCTCAAGTAATAGAAAAGCTATAGACATATTTTAGGAGTCTAAGAGTCTTTTAGGGGAAGGGATTATTCCATAAAACCTATGGTGTTTATTTTACAGCTTAGAAACTCCAGGTTAAAAACAAGGATGGGAAGCTTCTTAATCTTTGTACAATAGATACTAGGTAGTAAGTTTTACTCTTTAAAATATGAGTAACTTTTCATAAATATAGGGGAAAAGTAACCATAAAGAAGTGTTTCTGAAGATATATTAGCCTTTCTCTGTATTCCTTTAGAGAAAAGAGCTACATTCCTTTTATAAACCAAGTCAAAAATGTACCAATTATTCCTGTTGAAAACATTTTATGTATAGCACAAATATTCTTGGTGACAGCAGGATTGGGCTTAACCCTGCTCTTTTATTGAATATCTGCACATGGCTATATTGTCTCTGATTCACCTTGTAGCCAAAAATGTAAAGGCTATTTGGAGAGATTATTTTAGAAGAGAGTATTTTCTCCACCATATTTCATCCAACAGGTATCTTTTTTAAAAAATTCAAAAAGATATCCTGTTCAAGGATTTACTTAGTAAATTCTTTCCCAGTAGACTATTGTGACAGCTAATAAAGTCTCCAGTTTGAAACTTTCTAGCAGCCAGATATTAATCAATGCTGAGAATTATAATTTAATCAAACAGGCATGTTAGAATAGTATAGGAAAAGTAAAGAGAGAAATTACAGGGTCAGATTGAAACTAGATGTCTAGTTTCATCATTCTAGAATGATGACTGAGCTATATAAAATTTGTGCTTGAAGAGATCTCAGAGAGGTATCTTACCTCCGTGTTTCTGAAATTGTGTGTACAAGAGAATCACCTGGGGAGCTGGCCTAAAGTGTAAGTTATTATGCTTCACCTCTAGGAAGTCTGACTTGATACATATGAGATGTGGTCCAAAAATCTAAATTTTTCTCAACTTAATTGAAGTATAATTGACAAATAAAAATTGCATAGATTTAAGATGTGCAACATAATGTTTTGATGTGTGTAGACATTGTGAAATGATTACCACAGTCAAGCTAATTAACATATTATTCACCACCTCATATGGTTATGATTTTTATTTCAAGTATATGAAAGGGTGCTCAATATCACTGGTCATTAGAGAAATACAAACCAAAACATAATAAGTTATCACCTTACATGTATTAGAATGGCTATTACCAAAAAGATAAAAGATAATTGTTGGTAAGGATGTGGAGAAAAGAGAACCTTCACATACCATGGGAATATAGATTGGCTTTACCACTATGGAAAGCAATTTGGAGATTTCTCAAAAAATTAAAAATAGATCTACCATATAATCCAGCAATCCCTCTTCTGCGTATATACTCATAGGAAATCAAGTCATCATCTGAAAGAGCTATCTGTATTTTCATGTTCACCACAGCATTACTCATAGTAGCTAAATACAGAAATAATATCTCTTTATGGAGAGATGAATGGATAAAGAAAATGTAGTATATATACAGTGGAATATTATTCAGCCTTAAAAAAAGAAGGAAATCTTGTCATTTGCAATAACATGGATGGATCAAAAATCTAAAGTTTTTGGAAGTATCCCAGGGCTTCTAGCTGAGGTGGCATAAGTTCCACAAAGTAAGAAGCACTGTTTCAGGCCATTACATGAGCGTGCGCGCGCGCACACACACATACACACACACTTGTCATCTATTAATCTATCTAAAACGAAAATCATTTACATCACAAACTAAGGACAAAGGAAGAAATCCTTTATATTGACAGATGTATGAGATGTACATTGAAGTACACCTTGCTTGGGACTTTCCAGTCAAATTACTGGGGCTGAAGATACTGATGCCATGTTCTGCTTAAAGGAGAAAGGGTATTATTGGATGATTTTATAAACTCGTATTTCCCTACATAACATGAAAATGCTCTACATTACTTGATATCATTCAGTGATTTTCAACTGTAATTCATTTCTCCAACCTATGGTTTTAAAAAAATGCATATACTTAGTCCCTGCTTTTCACCTCCCTTCTGATGAGAAAATCTTATACAGGGTCTGGGAATTTGTATTTAACCAAATATCCCTAACTATTACCTTTGCCCCCAATTTGGAACAATTACAGAGTCTTTTATTATGAATTGCATTTCCCATCCTTTTTAGTTTCTTCTATTTATTTTGAATCTGGGAACTAATATTTTTCATCTATATTGATGTAGGATCCATAAAAATGAAAACAGAATAAGTAACATTCTACAGATATAGTGAAAAGGAAATAGGAAGAATATTTGATGCTACATCCAGGCTTAGCTGTGATCTTTAGGGGGTGTAGTTAGCTATTTCTTTCTTTCTTTCTTTTTTTTTTTTAGAGGAGGAGAGAGAAAGAGAGAAAGAGAGAGAGAGAGAGAGAATATAGAGAGAGAGGAAGGGCAGAGAGTGAGTGAGAGAGAATCTTAAGCAAGCTCCATGCTCAGCTTGGAGCCCAACACAGGACTCAATCTCAGGTTCCATGAGATCATGACCTGAGCTGAAATCAAGAGTTAGTCATTTAACTGACTGAACCACCCAGGCCCCCTTGATATTTGTTTCTAATCGTACATGAGTTTTGCCGTTGAACTGAGCCAAGTTTAGTGCCCTGCACATAGTAGAAACTCCATAAATATGGGTTATCTCACAGATTTCTTTAAAAAGCATGAAAAAGATGTTAAACATCCATTTGATAACATCTCATAACTCTCCTTTAATTCATAGCCATTTGTGGATTGGAAGTCTGATGTTTGCACATTTGATGGCTTGGATTAATCTCAGGTCACACATGAAAAATATTGTTTTTCTTTTTTTTAAGATTTTATTTATTTATTCATGAAAGACAGAGAGAGAGAGAGAGAGAGAGTCAGGCAGAGGGAGAAGCAGGCTCCATACAGGAAGAAGCCTGATGTGGGACTCAATCCTCGGTCTCCAGGATCACGCCCTGGGCTGAAGGTGGCGCTAAACTGCTGGGCCACAGGGGCTGCCCTTTCCTACCTTCCCATTGTTTATTGCTCCTAAGTATCTGAAAAACTAACTATTGTATATTTAAGATTTCCCTCCTGAATAGAACCTGTAGAACCCAGACCAGTTATTTGAATATTAAAGGAATCTTATCTACAGAAGAACATTTGAGAGAAAGAGAGAGGGAGACAAAGTGAGAAATCTTTTCCTTCAAATTTTGGGATAGTACAGAGTAATTTTTCCCAGAAGAAAGGCATGCCTAGAGGATATTCCGATGTACTCCTTGAATTATGAGACTGCGACTAAATGTTGCACAGAAAAAAATTGCATGGCATCAGCCTCACTTGAAAGCAGAGGGCAGTGTTATTTCTACTCTGCTTACCATTTTCTTAATGACTTATTTCCATCTCCATAAAGGAGGGATGTTGAATGCTGCAAGTTTCTTTGTTTTGAGCCTTTTTACATTCTATATGTCAAAGATATATTCTTAGGTCTTTCACTAATACCCACCACCTGGTTTCAGGCTTCCTGTCCACTCTCCTAAGCCCTCTGCCTTAATCCTTAGGCTCTCTGTTCCTTGATTACTCAGAAGCAATGATTCATTAGTTGTAGCTAAATATATGAATGCTAAGTATATTGACCCATTTTGTTCACAGGAGAGGTTTAAAGTCCCAAAGAATTTTCCAGGGCTAATTTGATAGAAAATATGTTATGTGATTTCCTGTTCAACATTTCCCAAATATTCTCTAAAGACTATTTTGAAGGTTTCTAATATCTGCCCTTATCAAATGGTTGGTAGAGAAATGGTCTTCAAATATTACTTCTTATGTGAGCACAGTATTTGATGAGTATCCAATGAAAATTTTGGCTATGAAGTTATGACCATCAAGAATGTGAATGAAGATGGTGGAGTCATAGTGAGTCTATATATGTAGGAGACCCTATGCCATATGTACATTGTTTTTGCATATGTGAAGTGACCGAATGATTCTCCCTTTCTTTCATTTCTCTTTTGCCTGCATTTTCTTGTTTTTTGTTCTATACTTTTGTGCTTAAGTTTCTTCTTCTATTTTAAGATTTTATTTATTTATTCATCAGAGATACAGAGAAAGAGAGAGGCAGAGACAGGCAGAGGGAGAAGCAGGCTCCATGCAGGGAGCCCAATGTGGGATCATGCTGAGCTAAAGGCGGACACTCAACTGCTGAGCCACCCAGGCATCCCCTTAAATTTCTCACTTCTTAGCGAATCCTAAGAAAACAGAATTTTCTTCTATTTTCACAGATCATATTAAGGCAGGGCTAATTCTTAAGCAGATTTATGAACAGATTCTAAGAAGAGTGATCAAGAGAAGCACCTTCCCAGTACAGAGAAATCTTACAATCAAAATAAGTCATCATTTTCAGAGATTCACACCAGCCCTGCCCCCCAAACCGCCTCCCACATAGGGCTTTCAGCTACAATGGACACCTCAGGAAGACTGTTAAATACCTTACAAGTCAGAGTTTTCCTTTACTTACTAAAGATACAAAAGAAACATAAACATGTATCACTGAGGAATAAATGGATGACACAGGCATTTGATAAAAAATTTTAAAGTGAAATTCTTTTTTTCTTTTTCCAAGAAGGGTTTGCTTGCTCTTTTGCCCAAAACTTCAGACACAAAAGCAAAGCAGAAACTGGAAATGCTTCATACTCACATGGATGTTATTTTTGATTTTCCATAATTCTCCTTTAGCTACAGGGTGGTCTTTCTCAGAGCTAGCCAAGCTATAATAGTTGCTGCCCAATGGACATGTTCAACTCATGACTTTCTGATGGCAAAGGTGCAAATGAATCATACTTAAAACTAACCAACCAACCAACCAACCAACTTATGTACTCGACAACAGCATATCTACTTTTGAGCTAAATGTTTATTTAGTAAACATATATTTCTTCCCATTGATCTCGTATGACACTGAAAACCTTCTAATGTGGGTTTATCCCAGATGAAGCCATCATTTTAAATCTGATTTTTCAGTCGTTCCAATGACAAAATAATTAGGCAAAGAGAACTAATATTTAGTATGTTCCTGAACTTGTAGTAGTTCATTACTCCTCTTTATATCCTCAGGAGGTTGGTTTTCTTCCAGATTTTATTTGCTTCATGAGGAAGCTGAAATTTAGAAAGTTCAAATGATGTGTTCATGTCTCAAGGCTGGAGAAAGACAGAGTAGGGTTCTAATCAGGTGTGTTTGATGCTAAGGCCTTGCTGCCTTGCTCTTACTAACCAGAATTGACTTCAATTTTATCCTGTAGAACTGTATGCTCCATGAATGGTTCTTAACTGTCTGTTCATCACTGTGTCCCCAAAATAAAGCACAGCAGTGAGCTCATATTGAGTCTCCAATAAATACATTATGAATGGAAAGGCAGGATGTTATTTTTTTTCAAATTAAACTAAAGAATCCCTAATCATGCAATAAGTTCCTTTGAAAATCATTTGTTCAAGTCTGAAAATGTTACTATATGGCTAGGGTTTTTTTGTGACATCCAAGAGAGATTTCATAAGTGTGTGGACTCTGAGCCCAGAAACACTCCTGATGTGGAGGAGAGGGCTATGGATGCCATTTGGTCAGGAGTACCAAAAGCATGAAGTGATAACACCATGTAGCAACTTCACTTCCCCTAGCTCGGTCAATGACATTCATTCAACTATGTCTCTTAGAATTTTAGAGAAATCAAATACAGTATATTTTTCAGTACAATTCATCATAAATGTAATAATGATTTGATGTTCTGCCTAAGAATGATGAGATGAATGAGCTGTTCAAAGTTGCACAGCCCAGAAATAGAAGGCCAATGGAGAAGGCAATAAAGGGAAGGAGAAGAGGCATGTTTATCTGACAAAGATTTTCAACTTGGCCAAACTAGGCAGGCTCCTCTGAACTCTCTTCTCAACTACGCTCTGACTTTTGGTCTTCCATGTTTGTCTCTGCATTGTCAAATTTATTAAGAAATCTGCTAAGTGAGTTAAGCCACACAGACCAACCCCACCCCACCCCCATCAATATCTGATGACCCTCTATATCAGGCTCCTCATCCTCCACCATTTACCAGGTGACATCTGATCACCTTGGCCTGCCTTCAGCAAGAATCCTACTAGATCGATTTAGCCTGAAACCAACCCCCTTCCTTCTTACCCTTGATACCTCCCTCTTTGTAATTTTCCATCCAGTGACTCCTGCCCTGTTCCATGGCTATAAATGCCCACTTTTCTTTATATTTGAAGTTGAGCCCAAGCTCTCTTCACTATTTTAAAACTCATACTACTAAACTATAGTTGTTCCCTTGAATAAAGTCAGGCTTTCCGATCTTTAGCAAGTGTCATAAATAATTTTTTAAAGCACCATCTCAGCTGTCCACATTCCTTGTCTGCTTTCGAATTTTGTTTTTGTAATTTACAACATCAAGAGAAACTTTACTTTGTCACCTGAGTGCTATGCTACACTCTTCCTGGTCCTCAAGGCTTAATTTACTGGGCCATTTTATATATACACAAACTCCTACTGTAATCCCTGCCCCACTGTGTCCACTCAACATTTTATAATTATGGCATTTAGTTGTATATATTTATTTTGATTGTAGGCTTATTTGTCTTGCTTTTGCTTCTAGTTTAAAAGGTTTGTTAGATCTATAAACTCTTTAATATCTATACCTCAAATGCTGGAATAGGGTTTTATGAAGCATGAGGACATTCAGTAAATTCCTGTGGACTAAAAATATGGTTTGATATTGCAGCAAGCATATTTTTTGTTGTTGAGAAGTCTGATAATTGGAGGCTTAAATTTGGAGTCTGTTTTAATCCAAGACTTTGAAGACACAGCCGTAATTTCTCATTACAGGGACAAAACCCATAAAGAAGAATTCCTTTTTGGCAGTTAGTCAAGCTCAAACTTTTTTCTAAAATAATGAGGATCTCTTGTTTTCCCAATGAGATCTATGAGATTAATGAGAACTTTAATTCCCTTGATTTAAAGAATTAGGGAGGTACATTTCTTCATCATAGCCCTCCATTGAGGTTATACAAGTCCCATAGGAAGAAAGATCCCATTACATGCTGTAGCCCTCAGCCTTAATGCCTGATCAAATCTTTATCCTTGGGCAAATATATTGTGACCTCTTCCCTGATGACTTCAATTCAAACGGCTACTGGAGAAGTTTTGGGTATTCCCTGGGCCACAGTCCTGACTATATATATGGTAGCACTTTCTTACCTGTGGGCAATGTCCTGGATTATGGCTATAGTAGTTACTGACCACTTGGCTACATTGGGCAACAGCAGTCTACTGGTTGATCTGCATGTCTGAGACCTTGGCACTTCTGGGACACTTTGTTCTTTTGTTTTCAGTCTGATTCTATCTTTCTTTGAGTCCCAAGATGGTGCTTGGCCAAATGCAGCTTTTGCATACACTGGACCAGATTCACTTCAAGACACATCACCTTCAGCCTTTACGTCTTTGAACCTTTTCCAGAAGTTCATCATTTAGGTTTGTGATTCTTATTTGATGCATGTTCTCCCCTAGCATATTTGTCAGTAGTTCTTCATCTTGAGGGCACTTCTGTTTTCTTCTTAAAAACTTATCTGAGTTGATATAGGACATGTGGTTTAAATACGTTTCTGGCAGGCACATTTTATTACATCGTACAAAGAAACAATGTTTTAAATCCGTAAAATGAAGATTGACTTTTATATTTTATCAGAAGGTGTTAGCCCTAATATCCAGGCTAATTCAAATGCGGATTTGATGATGTCCTGGTTAATTTTGTTTGCATTTCAAAATCCAAAGTCTAGTAACAAAATCCAACCAATTCACTTTGGATCCCAAATAATACAAAATGACTGTCTATTTTGAAGTATACCTCACATACTCGATCAATTTGAAATTCACTGAAATTAAATGTATTAACGTGTGGTTATGAACATAGATTTCTCTATCATATTATTTAATTTTATCTCATCTCTAGAACCATGTTTTTCAAAGTGTGGTTTCTGAACCAGTAACATTAACTCTGGGAATATTTTAGAAAGAAATTCTCAAGCCTTCTGCCTTTTTTCCTCTAAGATCTACAGAGTCAGCAATATGTGTTTTAATAAACCATTTAAGAGACTGTGATGCTTGCTGCATTAGTGCAATACTGCTTTAGAACATTAAGTGCAATGGTTTATCAAATTAATATAGAATAATTTTAGTTAACCACTTTTAAGAGTTAGATTTGGGGCAGACCTGGTGGTGCAGTGGTTTAGCGCCGCCTTCAGCCCAGGGTGTGATCCTGGAGACCCAGGATCGAGTCCCACGTCGGGCTCCCTGCATGGAGCCTGCTTCTCCCTCTACTTGTGTCTCTGCCTCTCTCTCCCTCTGTCTCTTATGAATAAATAAATAAATAAAATCTTAAAAAAGAGATTTGGAATAAACAAAAGAAAACAATGATTTTAATATACATATCTGTTGTACCTTATGATTTCACTGTATACTCATGTAGATTGCTTTTTTAGAACTTCACAAAACCTCTTAAATTAGAAAAGGCACTTATCTCTTCTTTACAACCTTGCGACCAAGGCACAGAATGTGGTGTTACTCAAAGGTCAGGCAAACAATAAGCAGATCTCAGAACAGAATTCAATTCTTCCAATTCTACTACTGTGGTTTTGTCATTATATTACATATTAACCAAATTACATTCTAGTAAGTGATAAAAGAAATACAAGCAAGTCCATGCAAGGTTGAGATACATCCTTGGACACGTTATACATTTTATTAAAGGAAATAAAGAAGTACATTGGTATATTCCCAACTTTGAAGCCAACACTTTGTTCTTCCACCTCATATTAAAAATAGTTCCAATAGGATTCTTTTTTTTTTTTTTAAGATTTTATTTATTTATTTGAGAGGGAAAGAGTGAGAGCAAGAGAGAGAAGACAAGCAGAGGGAGGGGCAGTGGGAGAGGAGCAGACTTCTTGGGAAGCGGGGAGCCTGCTGCCTCAGTGGGGCTCAATCCCAGGACACTGGGATCATGACTTGAGCTGAAGGCAGAGACTTAACCAACTGAGCTACCCAGGCACCCCTGCAATAGGATTCCTGATATGATTTGGATCCTTATACAAAGGTAGACTTAAACATGAGCAATTCGAGGTTAACTAAAAATCTGAATATGTTCTTTTCATTAACTTTTCTAAAATATATATCAAGTTCCATACCATCTTCTGTTACACTTTTCTAAAAAATGGGGTATTTTAAGAATTAAGTAAAAATTAGAAGAATTATTTTTATTTTATTAAATTTGTACTTTGATATTATAATCTAGGTTTTTTCTTATTTCAGTCATCTCATGGGACTTTTCCCAGTAATAATTGATTATATTCTTGGGAGTATTTAAATAAGTGAAAGCCAGTTGGCTTGATAATTTAAAATATGTAAGATGTAGAGAGACTGTTCACAAAATCTTTAAGTTTTGGTTGAAAGGCTAATGTTACATTTCTGATATATTTTTCTCATTCTGAGTGCTGACCTATAATTAGTCATACAAAGTCATGTTTCTTGAGGATAGATTATTGAGAGAAACTATATCTGTCTTTTATCTCACATGGTTGGCCCTCTGAAATACTTCGTTCTTTTCATTATTTTCTCATGCCGGGTAGATCTTGGTTAGAAACAATGTTATTTAATAAGTTAGAATCTAAACATGGTTCATAATTCCATGAAAAAGAAGGAACAGTTAAGAAACTGAAAATTCATTAAAAAGTTAAGGAAGGTAGCGGTCATCCTCAAAAACTCATAAATATAAAATATATTTCCTCATAATTGATAAATATCAAGCAATCATTGAATGCAAAATATTTGGAATTACATTGTGGAATAGATTTTTTAAAAAGATTTTATTTATTCATGAGAGAGAGAGAGAGAGGTGCAGAGACACAGGCAGAGGGAGAAGCAGGCTCCATGCAGGGAACTCAACATGGGACTTGATCCCAGGACTCCAGGATCATGCCCCAGGCCAAAGGCAGCACTAAACCGCTGAGCCACCCGAGGTGCCCAACTTTTTAAAAAAGATTTTATTTATTTATTCATGAGAAACAGAAAGAGAAAGAGGCAGAGACACAGGCAGAGGGAGATGCAAGCTCTCCACAGGAGCCAGATATGGGACTTGATCCCAGGACCCTGGGATCACACACGGGGTGATCTGAGTCAAGGCAGATGCTCAGCCACTGAGCCACCCAGGCATCCCTGTGGAATAGATTCTTAATGAGAAATAAACACTCTGGATCTCATGAGATATGATTAACAAAAGATTTGCATTAGTTTTGGAAATATCTATAATGGGCTCAATCATGTATTAAAAGAAGGAGAAGAATCTCTTAGTATCTTTATTTAACCCCATAGTTTAGACAGTGTTAGCAGTCCATTTTGTGTGACCAAAAAATATCTGTAATCTGTAAGCAATGTTAAATAATACAGTAAGAGTATTTACGATAGGGGGCAACTGGGTGGCTCAGTGGTTGAACATCTGCCTTTGGCTCAGATTGTGATCCCAGGGTCCTGGGATGAAGTCCTGAATCAGGCTCCCCTCAGGGAGCCTGCTTCTCCCTCTCCCTGTGTGTCTACCTCTTTCTGTGTCTCTCATGAATAAATAAATAAAATATTTATATAAAAAAAGAATATTTTTGATTATTTGGAAGCCTGATTTTTTATGGTTAAATGGCAATCTCCTTTTACCAAAGACTAATGACTTTCCAGTAGCTTCTCCATTGAAGGGCAAACTCAATAGAGGTGGTTGTTAACCTCAAATCATTTTAAAGACCAATGAAGACTCCAAGGAATGAAGGAGGTATTTGTTAGGACATTGTCTAGTGGGGGTGTATGAAAGACCTTAGACAGATGGATCATTCTCAGGAAACATGGTCTTTTGCTACTAAATACTCATTTCCTAACAAAATGTCCTTTGGCTTCTTCAGTAGGTGCATCTACCCAGGATCCTGCTGAGGCAGTTAGGGTTAGGGGGTAGGTGTTGGCTGTGGTTATGGACACACCTACTCCCTAGAGGGCTATAGCTTTGGATATGGATATGGAAGCTTCTAGCCACTTGACTACAGGAGATATTGGATATTTGACCTCTATTGATTAACCTCTGACCATGTGAACTATTTAATAATCTGCATTCTCAGGAGCCAAACTTGAAGCGATGTTTTATGGACAGCTTTCTTGAGGATAAAATGTGACCTTCAAATTCTCTTTGTATTTAATTGTGTAAAGCAGAGTGATCTTGAATTTTGTGGGTTGAACTTTAATTGAAGTCTTAATTTTTCTTGATAGAATGCTGTACCTTAAATTCCCTCAGAGTTTTTATTTGATTTTTAGTTTTTCCACTAAATTCTGGTTTCCTTTTTTTGGGTTTCCTTTTTTTTTTTTAACTGATTCCTTCTTCTAAAAAATATGCTTAGCTTAGGCTATTAATATGATTTTCAATTTTGTTCTTTTCACTTGATTCATTCTTTGTGGATATATTTTTCAACTGCATTTTGCAATGAACACAATACTTTGTTATTCAAAGCATTCTATTAAAGGGGTATTGAGATTTAAGAAAAAAGCAGACATTCTATGGTAACTTTGCATGGACTTTTCTTGCCTTCCTCTTTTTCATATTGTACTCTCAAGTAAGAAATCTGGGGACTAATTAGCCCTAACCTCTCTAATCTCCAGATCTCCAGTGTGTTGTGTTGTTCAGCAAGGCTTTTTTAGCCTTTCCAAAAATTTTCACTTTTATTTTTATTTTTGAGAGAGAAAGAGAAATAGAGAGTGAGTATGGGAGGAAAGAGAGAGAAAAAGAATCAGTCTCATGACACTGAGACCATGACCTGAGCCAAAATCAAGAATTGGATGCTCAACCAACTGAGCCACCCAGGCGCCCCAGGATTTTTAGCTTTTAAAGAATGGCTCCAGTTTCCTGTTGTCTTTATTCTGCCTCAATGCTTACAATGTCAACTAGAAGAATCAATGTACAGAAGCTATCTTGAAATTTACATCCTTTCTATGTCTATCATATTCTGCTTTCAGTTCACTTTTTGTTTATATGGCTATTTTCTTGAGTATGTATATGAGTTTAATGGTTAAAACATTAGTAATAGAAGGACAAAATTGTGAATTACAGTAAACTCCAATGATGTTAGTGTGGTATTTGCCTCACACAGCAGGCTCAGAAAAAGTTATTCTTTTAAGTATTCTTGACTTATTTCATTGATTACATGAAAGAAAATGAGAAATACATTTTAAAGTCCTTTAAATATAAAAGGTCAGGAAAGGTGAACTTTGTTATAATGAGTTATATTTCACATTCTGGTTTATTCCTGAATCACCAAAGTTGACATCTTAAAAATTGACAAAAAATGACAAACGGCAGAAAAATTCACTGTGTTAAGGGATCAAACCAAGTCCCCAGAATAATATTTGTATCACCCTGGATCCTAGGCATTGTGCACTCATGGTCTTGCATTGAATTAGATGTTAATGCTAAATAATCTTCTTTAGTTTTAAAAAAATATTTATTTTTAGAAAGAAGGAAAGCAGGGGGTAGCAGCAAAGGGAGAGGGAAAGAAAGAATCTCAAGCAGACTCCCCTCAGAGCATGGAGCCCCATGTGGGGCTCAGTCTCACCACCGTGAGTTTGTGATTTGAGCCAAAATCAAGAGAGTCTCAACCACCTAGGCATCCTTAACCAATCTTTTCTTTCTTTCTTTTTTTTTTAATTACCATCATTACTATTAAATACCACTTAAAGAATACTTTCATAATTGCCGTTATAAGGAGTTTCTATTTCTTATAATCCCCTGCAATGTCAGCCTATGTGGCAACATCAAAGCAAAATTTCATATAAGGCATTTGTATAAGTAGTAAAACAATATAATATAAAGTTAAAACTCTAAGAAAAACAACACTTTAACAATATAATCTGTACCATCAAAATGAATGGAGGATTATGATGCCTTTAGGGAAATTCTCTATCAAGCTAGATTTTAAGTTTTTTTTTAAATCAAGATATAGTAAAATTGTGAATGTGTTTTGAAACATGCCTGAACCTATATATTCATCAGTACAATCAGGATACAGAACAATTCTATCACCTCAAAATATCTGTCATACTGAAGTGATTTTAGTCACACTCTCTCCCTAATTCTTGACAACCATTGATCTGTTCCCTGTCACTATAGTTTTGTCTTTTTGAGAAGGTTGTATGAATGGAATTACATAGTATATAACCTTTGAAATAGACTTCTTTAGTTGTGTCCTATATGGGGTTTGCTAAACTCCTTGAATCTGTCTTTGGCTAAGAATAGCCTAAGAGCAGAATTCCTTCCAGAATTTGGGGTAGACCTGAACTTCCAGGTTGACTGGCCTAGTCATTGAAGGAGAAAAAAATATAGGGATAGAAAATCTCAGTTTCTGTAAGTGTCTTATCAACCTTGACAGTTATGTAACATACACAATATTATTTTAAAATAACCTGGATTCCATGCTTTTCAGATCTGACCATGCCCTTCCTCAGCCCTGTTTTATACCATGATGTGAAATTACAGAGTTTCCTGCCCAATGATGATAAAGATGAGGCTGTCTATTCATAAGAGAAAAAAACCCACCAGCATTTACTGTATGATTATGTGCCAAGAACTGAGCCAACCTTTTTACGCAGATTTCCAATCCTTACAACGACCATTATATACATTCTAGCCAAGCTGTTACAGGATGCACCCTTCAGAGCTCTGCCTCCATAGATTCTGGGGCAGTAGTCCAGGGGGCACAGTCTATTTACCTGTGGTTTTAACCAGCACCAAATGATCATGAAGCAGGTGGTGTCAGAATTACCTTTTAAGACACACTAATCTCGATAAAGAAATCAACATGTTCGCCACATCTTTTCAGCGTTGCTCAATTAAGTGGTATTCCCAAACTCCTGAAATCCATTTCAAAGACAACTCAAAGAAAGTGAAAAGCAGAAAGGAAAGTTGGCACTAAAGGGACAAGCACGAGGCAGTGCCAGGGAAAGATGGAGAAATTTTGGCTCAGGAAATTACTACAGAAACCAAATAAGTCATATACCAGGAATGAATCAGCAATGTAATGTGTAATTAAAAAAGAACCTGATGCAAACGTGAGTTAATAGAATTAGGACATGTAGGAGGTGATAATTAATTCTTCTGCTATTTGGCACTGTCCAGACCCATATTAGAATACTGATTCTATTTTATCATCTGAATTTCATTAAGAATGTAGGAAATTGAGGCAGGGTCTAGAGAAGAGCATTACAAATTATAAAAGGGAAAGAAATTGAGCCCCATAGGGAAAGATTAGAAGACTATGAGGTTGTGATTTGCTTTCATAGAAAAACAAAAATATTCTATTTTTTAATGAGTAATTGCTCACTGAAAACAGTACAGAAAATAAAGAACATAAAAATTATCCATTAATCAGAAGTAACTAATAGCTCCTTTGTGACCGTAAGCAAAATAATTTTTTTTAAAATATTTTATGGTGTGATTATTTTGAATGCTCTCTTATGTAATTAAAAATTATTTGAAAACATAATTTTAAAATGACTATCATATTTCTCTACATAAAAACAGCATATTTGATTTATTTAATCTCCTATATTTCGGGTATTTTCAAACATTCATCACTTGCAATACTGTTTCAATCAACATCACTAAGTAATCACTATTCCCATTATAATGATTTCCCTTAGACTCCAATTAGAGCCAACACACCAAATCAAAGGTCAGAAATATAATTAGGGTTCAGGACACATGTTCTCATTGAATGCCAGGCTATTAAAATGAAAATAAATTCTACTCCTTCCTTCCTTCTAATTCTTCTATCCAGTGATAACCGTCTTCAAGCACCTCAGACATTTTTTTTACACTTAATCATATCTACAAAGTAATTTTATTCTGTCTGAAGTTTTCGTTTTCTCAATTTTACGTATAATTTATTGGCTTCCTATTATGTGAGATAATAGGATTTACTTCTCTTTTTTCTTTTAAGATTTTATTTATTTCTGATTTGAAAGAGAGAGAGAAAGCATGAGACCAGGGTGGAGGGATAGAAGGAGAGAGAGAAGCAGACTCTGCACTGAGCAGGGAGCCTGATGTGGGGCTTGATCCCAGGACCCCGGGATCATGACCTGAGCTGAAGGCAGATGCTTAATGGACTGAGCCACCCAGGTGCCCTGAAAATTTACTTCTCTTATATATACTTATTCCAGGATACATACACTTTCCCCACTCAGCCTTCCCAGATGGTTATATCACACACCAACCTGACTACTTAAACAGCATTTATCCTAAAACCATGGGGTGTCAGAATGGTGTTTCCTCTCTAGGAATTAACAAATTCCCTAAGTTTACCACAAACAAGCCCTCCAATCTCTTGGACAGAACTGTAAGATTCCTTACCATAGGTTTGCACATGTCAGGATCCATTGGTTCCTTTTTCCTCCTAGAAATATTTCTTTAGGAACTCTGGCCTTCTACTGCCTCTCAGACCTGAACTTCTGCTCTCTGGGCTGGTGGCATAGCTCAAACTGCCGTACCCCCCATTTTTCACCCCACTTATTGCCTGGATCCATGTTTAGATCTCTGGGTGTGTCAGAGTACATCCTCCAGCAGTTTTCTGAGCTAACAAGGATTTAGGTAAACTTTCTGAGATCCTGTGTGTCTGAAAATATTTTATTTTACCCTGATGGTTCGTTTGTAGATTGATTAGTTTTCAAGGTTAGGGATAATTTTCTTTCATTTTACTGAAAGCACTGCTTTCATTTTTCTTCCGGCTTTCAATGCTGCTTTTGAGATAATCTAAAGCATTCTGATCTCTCATCCTTTGTACTGTAGGGCCCCAGGGTGGTCCATCCCAAAATGTGCCACTTGGTATCTTGATTATTTTAAATAACAGGTAAGACACAGCCTGTGCTGTTTCAGACCCTTTACCCCTCTGGAAGCAGGAAATAAATCTCCCATGTGAAAAGCATGCACTCTCTGTCAGGAGGTAAAGATGTATCTTTAGCACCAGATATAGGAAATTTAAAGCTGAGAAGGCTATATAAACAATGTTGGTTACTTTTTATTAATTTACTGCCCCAGTCCAAATTCTGTTTAGAATTCCTTCCTAATCTAAGGTCCCAAAGTTAAGGTTTCTTTGTCCTGGCAATTCTTCACAGATTTATTGTCACATTGTTTAAAAAGTCTTACACTGCCTGCCTCGGTCACTTCTTTGGGTCATAGCATCATTATTGGGCCTCTATGTACAGGTAATTAAGCTTTTTTTTTTGTCCTGCTATTCTGTCTCATGTCAATTTAATTGATAATCCAGCTAGAACCTTGGACTGAGGAAAATTTCTCCCTTCCCTTTGTATGCACACTTTTCCTCCTTTCTGTGAAAGCTTTCAAGGTTCTCTTTTTACAGGAAATAATTTTTTTTAAAGATTTTATTTATGTATATCAGAGAGAGACAGAGAGGCAGAGACACAGGCAGAGAGAGAAGCAAGCTCTATGCAGGGAGCCTGATGTGGGACTCGAACCCCGGGACTCCAGGATCATGCCCTGAGCCAAAGGCAGGTGCCAAACTGCTGAGCTACCCAAGGATCCCCTACAGAAAATAATTTTTAAGATAAATTTTACTACCAGGTAGATCACAGAGGGGCCCCTGTGATTTCTTTTCTTCTAGAATATTACATTTATGAATATATTTGTGTTCTTTTTTTTTACATGTTGATGTGTTTTCTTTTTCGATGCTCAATCTTTTTTCTTTTCTTCTTTTTTTTTAAATTCTGTTTCTCTGAGAAGATTCTTGCCATTTCTCATGAACCATGGCACAACTCAAAGGCAAAAAAAATAAAATAAAATAAATAAATAAATAAATAAATAAATAAATAAATAAATAAATAAATCCATTTAAAATTATCAATAGGATGAAATGAGAAGATAGGGGCACCTGGGTGGCTCAGTGGTTGAGAATCTGCTTTGGCTTAGGTCATGATCCTGGGGTCATGGGATCGAGTTCTGCATTAGGCTCCCTGCTTCTCCCTCTGCCTATGTGTCTGGCTCTCTCTGTGTGTCTCTCATGGATAAATAAATAAAATCTTTAAAAAAGAAAAGAAGAAGAAGAAGAAGAGAAGGTGATAAAATATCAGTGATCTTTCCTGTAAGTTGACTGGTTGGTTGAGCTGAACATTGTTTTGTCAGTCAATAAAATGGTAAGCCAGTGTTCAGGCCAATATGACACTCAGGTTAAACACTACCCTATGGGACGTGAACAACAATAAATCCTTATAAGAGGCAAGATTGGGTGTGAGAGCCAAGAAGTGTTAGTGACAATATTAAGGAAGATCACATTCTGACACTTGCCAACATGTTTCTTACAATCTTATATTTGGATGAATCCTGTCTTTAAGGTTTGTCTAATTCTATTGATCCTTCCTATAATTCTAGCCTTTTTTGACAGCCACTACTCTCCTGTCATGTGCCTGGGTTTCTGGCATATGATTTTTGCTAGCAGATATTATGTAAAACACTACCATAGGCTCTAATTTTGCTTTGAAAGTAAAAGGACTTTCTTTTTTACTGAACTACATATAGCAATTCCGGTTTACTTTCTACACTTCTATTTGTGATAGCAGAAGAGTTTGCCTTATGTTTGCACAGCAATTTAGAGTATTTCATTGATGGTGCTAGCACTTTGGTGATTGTCTAAGAATATATCAGCACTTTGTGGTTCTCAACATAATATTAAAATGAATAGAAAAGTAGAACTCTGAAGCCAGGATGAAATTTCTGTAGGTTTCGAGGTCCTGTCCACAGACCTATTGAATATATATGGTTTCTTAATGTTGCTTTACTGTTATGGTGGATGATAAATCAAAATGTAGAAGAGGCTTCTTTTCAAATGTGCTTCTCGAGCAGGACCTTGGTGTCTTTATCTGGCTTTTCCTCAATTCAGGGACCAGCAGCTATAAAAGTTTAATATGATCCCTATTGAGCAAGAGTAGTCATTAAAACACTGTAACGTCCTGAAAAGCAAGTGAAGCCATTTATCACCGGGATGCTTATTAAGAGAAATAGCAAGCCATGGTGACAGATCCATAGTGTTAGTTAATGCTGGCAGTTACCTTGCCTGGGATCTGTCAGTATCTCCGGACAATATTTGTGGGCAATTGCTACATTTGGTCATGTCCTGTTGGTCATTCAGTTTTCCTAGCAGGAGTATAGGTCTGTGCCAGCAGCATCCAAAGCCCTGTGTTGAGAAAGGCAACATCTTATTTAAGTGACATTTGTTTAGAGATCCCCATTTTTGGGAGAAGGTTCACCTTGTCAAAGGCTTTGAGAGGGGATGTGAGATCTTATTAGGAGATAAAGAAATTTCAGGATTTTTGAACAGACTAGAACACAGCCTAGTTTTGGAGATCTGGGGGTCACAAAGATTCTCATTTCGTGGTGTAGATAACACCTTGTGGTAAGTTTGGGGTCATTTTTCTATGCTGGTTTTTCTAAGTAGTACAATTGCTTTCTGAAAGAAAGCCAACCTCAAAGTTAGCTAGTAAATGCTTTATTCATTGTTTCACTGAGGACAGCCCAAGGGACAGGATTTCAGATTGCCCTGAAGAACTGCTCGGAAGCTCTAAACTCATTAGCTACAGAGAATTAAATATGCCAAAAGGGGAAGGGATATATGTGCTGGAAAGCAATTCTCCAAATACTTGGCACTGCACAAGGTATCATTTTTACAGTGGTAAAAATTAAGGTTTACTGATTTCCACATAATCACATGAAAGATCTTAGGTCATCTTATACATTATGTTTCTATCATATCTGATTGTTTAAAAAATATTGCATGCATGCCTCTGTGCAGGTTTTTTTTTTTTTATTTTTTTTATTTTTTTTTTATTTTTTCTGATTCTTCCAGGTTTTAATTATCTCCTGAGGTCACTTGAGACAGTCACGGAAGGCTGACACATCAGTTACCTACTCTCTACTTTGGGTAGCAATTGCTGATTCTTCTTTCTGGTTTTGGGGGTCAATTTTATTATATTATTATTGTTATGTATTTTTTAAAATTCTGCTTCAATTTGGATCCTGGGTTCATGTGTACGTGCTGGATCCCAGAATAGTTTATCTGCCAGTTTTGCTTACTTCTTTCCTAAACTTGCCCTCTGTTTGACTTGTTTGTGATTTTGAATTTTCAGATGTTCATATTTGGGTAGAATTTTTTTTTTTTTTTTCCTATTCTGAAAAGCTGCTCTGTTCTATGCCTAGGTTTTGGGCTTTCTTTTAAGATTGTGGTTCTCTCCGCGTCCTCTTTATTTATCACTGTTAAAACGGTGTTTTGACATGTATGGTGTTAAAGGACAAAAATTCAATTGGGTAAATGTGCAGATCTAATTGGTTTTATTAAATGATTTGTGAATCGGCCTGCATCCCTTCCCAGAGGGGGAGTTCTGAGTTGTACAAAATGGAAGAGTTTTATAGGAAGGAGGTGGAGCAAAAGAGTTATTAGTAAAAGAGAAGAAAGAAAAAAGGATTGATCCAGGTAAGGTCACCTTCTCTTAGGGAGAAGGGGCAGGGGATCTTACTGGTGGATGACCTCATCTTACTTTGGAGGATGGACAAGGCCCATTGGACAGATTACCTTGTTGGTGCTGATCAGAAATTCCTGGCTGACTGGTTAAGACTACATTTTCAGCAGAGGTTGAAATGGCAGTTAGGTTATGCCTTAAGCCCTGGATTTGGTTTCTTGGCCTAAATGATGCTATTTTGGGCCTGTGGTTTCCAGTTTAAAAGTGGTACCAAAGATGTACAAAGAGAAGCATTCCCGTGTCCTGAAATAATGTAACACCTCTCCTTTGGAACCAGAACTTAAATGGTACCTAAGAAATCCTACAGAGAACTGAACGTTTTGTTGTATATACTAGAATATTCCTAAAATTCAGTAAATATCAGCAAATAAATTGCTAATTATCAGCAATAAAAGATTGAAGTCCCTAAAAATTATTAGTCTTCTAGTTTTTAAATTTGTTTTAAGGGTTAAATACCTAGAGAGATAAATGAATAACAAATACTCCTAAAATGTAGCATCAATAGGCTGTGAATAACGGCCATATAACTGATTCTTGCAGACTATATTTTCTGATTTGGTCCTGAGCATTTATAGATTACAGAATTGATTAAGAATCATGTGCATTCAGAGGACAAAATCGTATCTATTATATAAAGGCCTTTTAGTTATTCCTGTTAGTTTTAGGGTATATGGAGATAAAATGATTATTTTGTTTTAGATTTTTATTTTATTTTATTTTATTTATGATAGTCACAGAGAGAGAGAGAGAGGCAGAGACACAGGCAGAGGGAGAAGCAGGCTCCATGCACCGGGAGCCTGATGTGGGATTCGACACCGGGTCTCCAGGATCGCGCCCTGGGCCAAAGGCAGGCGCCAAACCGCTGCGCCACCCAGGGATCCCTGTTTTAGATTTTATTTATTTTTTGAGAGAGAGAGAGAGAGCAGGGGGAGGAGTAGAGAGAGAGGGAAAGAGAGAATCTTAAGCAGACTCCATGCTCAGTGTGGAGCCCTATGCTGAGATCATGACCACTGAGCTGAAATTTAGAGTCAGATGCTTAACTGACCAATCCATCCAGGTGCCCCCTGGGATAATATTATTTCTAAAACTTATGCTATTTCATGTGATATTTATTAATTCTCATTCAAAAAGCACACTACACACAACAATCTTTGTTATCATATTTAGTGTGTCAAGTTGTTACTACAGATTATTTTATAGAAAAGAGTACGTGAGAAGATGGAATTTATCCTGGCAGAAAGACATAGCATGTTCTAGATTGTACTTTGAGAACATGTCCTGTACTCATACATGAGCAGATATTATGTTTGGAGAGGAAAAGTAACAGGGAAAGGGCAAAACTGTATATATAGAATAAATTTAACATTTGCCTTGGCTTCACCTTCCAAGATTCTGAGTGGCTCAATTTCCACTCGAACCTTACTTGTGGTGGTTCTGAACTTTTCATCTTTCTTGGTCCTGTGATGAATCCAGTAGTGTGATAGTGTTGGTTATCCTGATAAGGCTTATCGCTGAGATTTGTGATTATTGTCTAAATATTTACTTTCAGCTATTAGCTGGCAGTCTAGAGGTAAATTGAGGTGCTCTTGTTTTTGTATATTGAAATGCTATCTGCTCTTTGAGGTATTCGTGATCTTAAGAGAAACCTGATGCAGTAATGAGTGACGATTATGAAAGCTGTTGATTTTTGTATCTAAACTGTTAGGAACTGA
This sequence comes from Canis aureus, assembly GCF_053574225.1. NCBI lineage: Eukaryota > Metazoa > Chordata > Mammalia > Carnivora > Canidae > Canis > Canis aureus. The sequence goes on along the minus strand of NC_135640.1, from coordinate 30,587,242 downwards.
TAAGCATCTAAATAAAGAGAAACATTGACAACCAATCCATATACTATGAGCGTATGCTATGTAGATCAGTGTTTGTCAAAGTATAATGTGAGCCTGCTATAGTAATAAATGTCTAAAAAAAAAAAAAAGAAACAGGCTCAAGTGATGTAGGAACGATGTTAGGGTTTGAAGCCAATGGTCAAGAAAGAATTCTTGAGATGTCTTTGGTGCAAAATGGTGGTTTTATTAAAGCACATGGACAGGACCCAAGGGTAGAAAGAACTGCTACTGCCTGCTGCTCCCTGCTGCCCTGGGATTGTGAGGAACAACTGATTATATACCTTGGTGTTGGGGGAAGTAAAGATCAGGGAAGTTCTAAAAGAATTTTCATATGCTAAAGAAGAATCCCTGGAACAGGAGGCATGGCAAACATCAAACTAAGGTTGCTTTTCCTTCTAGCAAGGCATTAACATTGAGTTAGGAGCTTCCTGGAGAAACATTATGCTCTGCCTGCCTTAAGTATTTGTCTATGGGCCGCAGGTTATAAGGACATTTAGTTTTATCTACATTTCCCTCTGCCTTAGTTTCCTACATCAGGACACATCAATCTCGTTGTCCTCCCCCGCCCCACACACACACTCCTGCACGCACATTGGAATTGGAAGCAGAACCACTAAATTAGAACCTACATTGTGTGAGGTTTTTGTTAAAAATCAGACTGATGAAGTGGGTCTAGAATGGGGCCTGATCATCCTTTTTAAGTAAGCCTCCAGCGAATGCTGATATTGGCCACAGTTGCCATACCAAGGATCTAGATAACTTTAGGGTGGATACAGTGCACCCTTTGAGCTGATAAATATTTTTAAAAATTTAAATATTGGTGTAAGGCAGAAAAAAAGTTTGGTTTAGATATTTTAAACTTTGTAGGATTGTATGTCTCAGCCTACAGAGCACCAAATCACACTTTTTAGTTTTATTACTCAGATACAAGTGTTTCAAGGAAAATTCTATATGGGATTTTGATACATCTTCTGAGAATGAAGTAAAAATTAAGTATTAAAATATTGAAAGTCAGTACCAGCAAATGTTTTAGAGAAAAAGCATCCAAAATATCTTTGACCTTCACTGTAAGATTCAAAACAACAGACTTCAGAAAAATGCTCAAGGAAGATACTGTTTTATAATTTTGACTTTATGAAAAATATATATGGAAATTGATGTAGGAAAGATGTTAGGGTTTGAAGCTGACAGCCAAGAAAGAATTCTTTAGATGTCTTTGGTGCAGAAAAAGGTGGTTTTATTAAAGCAGGGGGACAGGACCCCAGGGCAGAAAGAGCTGCCCTGGGGTCATAAAGAGGGGCCCATTATATACTTTCAAGTTGAGAGGAGGTAAAGGATATAGTAAATAACCTTCCAGGAATTTTGGAAACAAGGTTTCCAGGCTCCTGAGAGGGCTAGCTATTGTTAAGAAAGGTCTTTTATTAAACTTGGTCGTGACACCCTTCAAATGTATGTCAGTGGGTCATGGGTCATATGCTTGGGGATGTTTGCCAACATATATCTTGGGGGTGTAGAGATAAAGGAAGTTTCCAAAAGAATTTTTATATGTTAAAATAGACTGACAGGATCCTGAGGGTTGGGCTAAGATTACCTGTTGCCCTTAGCAAGTATTAACATGGAGACGGTTTCAAGGACTTTTCTATGAGCTGTAGATAGTAAATAAATTTAATATTTTTTCTTCTGCTTTTATTTCCCACATCAGAAATTAGTGCTATAGGATCTTCAGCTGAATAATATTTTTTGGAAAAAAAAGTATTCCTCAGGTTTCCCAAGATACATATTTTCTCCTAGAAAATATTTAACTTAAAATTATTCCCCTGAATTATGTTCTTCTGTTCCCCTACAAGGTTAATGACGATGAGGAGCAGAGGGCAAGCCAAAGGCAAAGCACTGAGCTGACACCCTGCAACCTCCACCCACACTACTGGGTGGGAAATGTGGGCCATTCCTTGGGTACTTCTGGCTGCCCTAAAACTAAGGGAAGGAAAAACAAATGATTATCTAATAGAGATCATAGTCCTGCAGATCATGAGTCTTCCTCGGTTTCCTATTGTCTTCGTGATTTACAGGAAATAAGCATTCTTATAAATAGCCTAACTTTCAGAAATCTATAGACTCAATTTCCTGGAGCCCCACCATCACCCTCCCAGTCCAAAGTGAACTGGGAAACAAAGGCAGATGAGAATGTAAATAAAATTCAATTTCCTTATAACCTGCCGCCCACTGACATACTTGAGGTAGGCAGAGAATAACCTTCCTCCAGGAAGCTCCCAACTGTCTTAATGTTAATGCTTTGCTAGAGGGAAAACAACCTCAGTTTGACAATAGCCAGGCCTCCAGTATCCTGAGGGTGGTCTTTAGCATGTGAAAGTCCTTTTGGACGCCTTCCTTTGTCCTTACCTCCCCTAACTCCCAAGCAGATAATCATCCAACTCACAATCCTGGGGCTGCAGTTCTGCTTACAGGTCTTGTCCCTGTGCTTTAATAAAATCACCTTTTTTGGGACCAAAGAGGTCTCAAGAATTATTTTTTGGCTGTAGGCTCTGGATCTCACCAACATTCCAAAACTACATCAATGATATAATTAAATACATAGTTTTTGTATTTTATAAATGAGACATTTGGGCACAGAGAAAAAAATGAAAAAAATCTTTCTTGAGGTTGATAATAGATTGCATTAATGATGAAACCCACCATGATTCTATGTTATTCTTTCCTTAAGAGATCCCTGGAATTCACACAGTGAACAATATTGTGACTCAGGTGGAAAAATATATTTGTAGAAAAAAAAAATCAGTAAAGTGATTAAAACTGCCAGTAACAATAGGAAAAATACAGTGAAGGTGCTGAGTGATTTAGTAATTATGTACATTGTGATGTTTATCCTCACTCTTCAGTTTTATGTTCAGGGCATAATTGTAGCACACAGTAGAGAAACAGAATTATTGCCCACTGTAATCAGTAAGATAGTGAGCCAATTAAATCATTATTCTTTAGCCAAGGACAAACTGCATGATGTAAAGAAAATTTTGGAACTTCTTTGTCATGTGCTTATATAAGATGTTCCAAATAAGATGAAATAGCATTTATCACGTTAAATGGTGCTTAAGAAAACAATATTGCACTTGACTGATAATACAATATAGTAGGACACCTGATTGCTTACAAATTGTTAATCCTCTTGCCGGAATCTGCTGCCAAAGAAACCAAACTCATGCATGTATTTCTTCCATCATTTCTGCTTCCTGTCATTCTATTCTCCAAGTAGAGATGCTGAGCTTGGTATGCATACAATGAAATCTGAGGTATAGGTAGTTCATAATAGTTTATTTTGAAAATCATTAACACTACTCCATCACTATCTGATATTTAGAGAACAAATTTTCTCAAGTGATTGAATGCAACAAGTATGTGCAAGTGCATTAATCATGTCTTTTGTTTCCTATATTCTGATGCTTTGATATCTGGGGCCCTGCTGATGCTAGAAGGACCGTCCCTTTCTGGGCCAGCCAATTAATTTCTTGAGATAGCAAACAAATCACCATGAGACTACCTTTCTAGTGCAAACCAACCAGTCCAGAGACCACACCTCCAACTACCTTCTCAGGCTATCATGCTCCAGGCTACTCTCCATCTACTCAAATCACCCAGGACCAATTAGCAGAGGGCTAGGGACTGATCTTACTGCCCAGAGCCTGCTGAAAGGATCCCAACTAGCAAATTCTAAGCCTGTTTAACCTGCTTCACCATTTATTTCCATGAAATAATTCCAGGATCTGATGTGGGAAACAAAGGCAGAAGAAAAAATATTAAATTTCCTTACTACCTACAGCCCATTGAGAAGTCCTTGAGGCCAGCAGGGTGATATTCCTCAAGGGACTCAGCTGCCTGGATCAGTTCTTGGTCATGCCCCTTTCGAATGAAGAGGGAGACCAGATAGTGGTGGGCAACAAAGCAAGGTTTATTGAGCTATAGCAAAGTGATAGTACAAAGCTCCTGAGGAGGGAGGGGACCTGAGAGGGTTACAACTGGAGTTTCTAAATCTAGGAGTTCTTACGGGCTTGTAACAAGTGGGCTGTTTATTCGATTAACCCTCCCTATACCTGTCATCCAACCAGATTTTTGTCACCTATCATACGGGAAAGGCTGGAGGGCTCTTTCCAGGGTGGTATAAAATCCTTTTTTAGGGTGGTTTCCTTTTAGGGTGGCACCCCCTCTGCTCACCGCCCCCTTACCTCCCCCCTCCCATCTCTGTCTACCTGCCTTCCTACTGTCATTGGTCAATACTTTGCTAAGGGCAAAAGGGAATCTTAGCCCAACCTCTAGGACTCTGTAAGTCAACTTTAACATGTAAAAATTCCTTTGGAAACTTCCTTTATCTTTACTGCTCCTCTGTCTTTATCTCATATCCCCCAAGCATATGACCCACTGATATACATCTGAAGGGTCTCAGGACTCAGGTTTTATTAGACAGTAATAAATAACCTTCTCCCTCGGATCCCTGGGTGGCTCAGTGGTTTAGCACCTGCCTTTGGCCCAGGGCGTGATCCTGGAGCCCCAGGACTGAGTCCCGCGTTGGGCTCCCGGCATGGAGCCTGCCTCTCCCTCTGCCTGTGTCTCTACCTCTCTTTCTGTGTCTATCATAAATAAATAAAATCTTTAAAAAATAATAGTAACCTTCTCTCAACAATAGCTAGCCCCCTCCAGGTCCTGGAAACTTTGCTTCCAATTCCTTAGAGACTTACTCTATCCCTGACTCTCCCAACTTGAGAGTATATCATGGACTTTTTCTGCCCAAGGGCCTGCCCCACGCTTTAATAAAATGACCTTTTTGTACCAAAGATGTCTCAAGAATTCTTTCTTGGCTGTTGGCTTCAAACCCTAACATCTTTCTGACATCAAAAACCACAATAAAGACACTTGCTCCCATTTCTCATCCCTCTCTGTGTCTCCTGGTTGACCCTACTGCTTCTTTACATGGCCTTCTGGGGTGTGGTGCACCTGCTCTTCTTGGGATATGTGAGTATAACAAATTAGCTTTTCATTGGTCTTATCTGTTGGCCTCACCATACCTAAATAATAAGAAAATCTATATTATGTTCAGCAAAGATATTAGGGATTAATTTAATAGAAAATTGAGGATGGAAACCTTAAGTCCATCTCTGAAAAAATTCAGAAAGTATCATGTGAAGTTTCATTTTGTGAGACTGCTTCAATAAAAATGCATCAATGCCAATGACCACATTTTTAAGTCAAGAGTTGAAGAAGAGATGCTGTTTCCTTAGGTCCTGAGAGAGAGGAAGAGAAGGGAGACTCAGGGATGATGCAGTTGATGCAGTCTTCTGCAGAGCACTTTGTCAGTTTGCAGAACAACTTGCTTTCCCCTGCCAATGGACTTATTGAACATCTACTTGGTTGTGCAAATGTCCTGTTTAATGACCCCGTGGGCAGTCTTTCAGGGGACACTGCTGAGAAATTTGTCTTCTAAGGCACCTGGGTGGCTTAATGGTTGAGAATCTGCCTTTGGCTCAGGTTGTGATCCTGGGGTCCTGGGATCAAATCCCACATCAGGCTGCCCACAGGGAGCCTGCTTCTCCCTCTGCCTATGTCTCTGCCTCTCTGTGTCCATCATGAATAAATAAATAAAATCTTAAAAAAAAGATATTTGTCTTCTAAACAAAAACACCAAACATTTGTGTGATTTTTTAATAGATTTTTTTTTTTTTAGATTTAGATTTATTTATATACATCTGAACTTTTTTCTGTCATAGTGGTATTTCATGTTGTTCTCTGCTTCAAATGAGTCTTTTTTTTTTTTTTTTAAGATTTATTTATTTATTCATTTGAGTAAGAGAGAGAGGGCCCAAGCTAGAGCAGGAGCGGGGGTGGGGAGCAGGGAGGAGGAGAAGCAGACTCCGCACTGAGCAGGGAGACCTATGTGGGTCTTGATTCCAGGACCCTGGGATCTTGACCTGGGTAGAAGGCAGACAGTTAACCGACTGAGCCACCCAGACACCCCCAGATGAATCTTGATTTTAATTATGGCCTTTGGGCTTCAGTCAAAATGTCTTTAGTTCACTTCAAATACTGGGCTTATAGTACAAGTACATATTAATGATTGATGGTAAGTATAATTTTTTATGCAGCTTTTCCTATATGCCTTGCAGGTGAATTTAATATAAACATGTTAAAGATGAATAATTGAACAAGAAGGGATAAACAAGTGTCATCAAGGAGATTTGTGCTCAAATAAAAATGGATTGGCAGTATCCAATATTCTTTTGGAAAAGTTGCTTAAAATATTTCTCACATGAGTCTGGATAGATGTTCAAGAAAATGAATAACACTAATTTACCTCTGGTATATGTTCTTTTTACGTGAAGATATAATAGTGATTTACTGGTAGTGAATATGGAAATTTTCCCCCCTCATTATTGATATCGTTCAAAATATGCAATAAGACCTAGACCAACATGTTTTAAGTTCCCAAATGTGCATTAACCCCTAAATTTCCATTTTCTGACCTTAAATTTCTCCTGCACGTCCATATTGCTTTGCTTCCTTATTTGCTCAACTGTCTTCTTAGAGGCACACAGATAGATTTCAAAGTTAGTCTCAGCTGAGTTTAATGTTTTCCCTCTCAACCTTAACCAGCTCTTCTGTGCCTACTACATCACTACCTGATCTGTACTGTTCCCCAGGCTAAAAACCACTCAGGTGGCCTTGACCATTCTCTCCTCAGTGCAATGAATCTCTAATTTCTGGTGACAGGTCTTCTGTCCACCTCAAAGTTTTCACTTCATCATGATCTTCACAACTCCTTACATAGTCTAGAACCATGTCCAACTTGGAGGGTTTGTGTTGGTGTCCTGATTATTTTCCATACCTCTAGTGTCTCTCTACTCTGTGTCATTCAGAAGTAGTTCAGCAAGTAAGTTTTGTTGCTATCAAATGCTCTCTTAAAAACACATGTCTGCCTATGCTGCTTCCCTATTTAAAGTCCTCTGATAGCTTCCAACTGCCGTTGGGAAAAAAATCCAAACTTACTAGCATGCCATATAAGTAGGGAAATTATACAATTTACCACCCAAACTGGAGTATTTTGGACAGGTTAAGGGAGACTGCTATGAATGTTTGTGCCCCCCATTCATATGTTGAAATCCTAATACTCAATATAATGGTATTAAGCAGTGGGACTTCTGGGAAGTGATTAGGTTGTGAGATCAGAGTTTTCATCCATGGGATTAGTGCTCTTATAAAAAAGATTCACTTATAAATGCTCTTATAAAGTTATCTCTAACCCCTTCCACTATGTGAGGTTATAAGGAGAAGTCTGTGACCCTCAGCTGACCATGCTGTGTGCTGGCATCCTGATCTCAGACTTCCGGGCTCCAGAATTGTGAAAAACACAATTCTGTCTGTTGTTTATAACTTACCTAATCTCTGGTATTTTGTTATAGCAGCCCAAAAAGAGTAAGACAAAGCCCTATTAATAATTATAGCAAGAACCACAGGGACTGTCTTTCAAACCAGAAAGTATGGTCACTTGTCATGTAATTATCCTTTTGTAAATACAGCTTAGATTTCAAGCTTCATCCCTTATGGAATTTTGCCATACACCTTGTTCATCCACTAGTTATTTGTTCAACAAATAAGCTTTGGGAATCAACTCTCTGATAATTAGCATTCTAGATAAAAGTCACTATACTTGTAGAACTTAGGTTTTAGTATTGGAGACTTAAAACAAGTAGAAGATACCATGTCAGACAGTGAAAAAAAATAAGGGAGGATAATAGAGTGCCAAGGAGAGGAGCTGAAATTTTACTTTTTTTTTAATGACCCTGAGATCGAGACCCGAGCTGAGATCAAGAGTTGGGCACTTAACTGACTGAGCCACCCAGGTGCCCTGGGGAAGTGAAATTTTAAGTAAGCTGGTCAGTGAGGGTCTCCCTGAGAAAATGGCATTCAAGAAAATCTTGAAAGAGGATAAAGTGTGACTCCCCTAAGAGGAAAACATTTGAGGCATAGTGAAGAGCAGGTATAGAGGTGCAAAGCCTGGGTTCTGCATAATGTATTGAAGAAAAATCTTGAGTCCAGACAGAGATCAGTGAAGCTGAGCAGGTGGTAGGAAATGAGGTCAGAGAACCTAGAATAGGGTTTTAGCTTTTATTCTGAGATGGGAATCCATTGCAGGGTTTGGAGAAGAGGGACAACCCGACTTACATTTTAATTGGCTCTCTGGCTGCTATGTTGATCACATCCTGCTAAGGAAAAAGGATGGGTAAGAGTTGAAGCAGAGAGACCAGTTAGAGGGCTATTGACTATTACAATTAGGTATTGGTGATAGCAGAGGAAATGAGGACATATTTCGAAGGCAGAATTTGCTGAATGATTGGTGTGAAATATGAGAGGTGTTAAGGATGATTCCAAAATTTGTGCTGAGTGACAAGAAAGATAAGACAGTCTTAAACTAAGATAAAATACACTGCAAGAGATGTGGATATGTGGGGCATGATTAAGAGATCAATTCTGGACTTCCTATATTTGAGAGACTCATCAGATATCCAAGTAGAGATGTTAAGCAATTGGGCATGTAAATTCAGAAGGAAGTGTGGGCCAGAGTTTTACATTTGGTAGTTGTCAGAGACATGGAGGAGTATTTAAAGCCATGAGACTGGATGAGATAATAAAGGGAATGAATGTGGGCAGTTAGGGAAAAGGACTAAAGACAGAATTCTGGGCACTCCATGTCAAAATACCTGTTGCATCCTAACTGTATCATGACTCTCCCTATTCTTTACCCTTATATACTTCTTTCTCTGTGGAATACTTTCTTTGGTTCTTTATTCTATGGGGTCTTATTTATCTTTTTGGGATTTTTCAGAACTCTCTGGCTTGAGTTAATACTTATATCTATGTTCTTCATGTCATATTATTTTGGAATTGCTTACTTACAAGTTTATCATATGTATGATCCTTGGGGACAGGGATTATATTGCATTGCCAGGACTTAAAAAATGACATTCAAGTAAAACATTGCACAGGGATCCCTGGGTGGCTAAGCTGTTAACATCTCCCTTCAGCCCAGGACGTGATCCTGGAGTCCTGGGATCAAATTTGTCAGGCTCCCTGCATGGAGCCTGCTTCTCCCCCTGCCTGTGTCTCTGCCTCTCTCTCTCTCTCTCTCTGTGTCTCTCATGAATAAATAAATAAAAGCTTAAAAACAAAAAAAAAAAAAAATTGCACGAATGAATATATACTTTATTTCTTTAATAAAGATTTTATTTACTTATCTATTTATTATTTATTTATTTATTTTGAGAGAGAGTGCAGAAGAAGAAGTAGCAGAGGGAGAGGGACAATCAGACTCCTCGCTGAGCACAGAGGCTGGCCTGGGGCTCTATCTCCCTACCCTGAGATTACAACCTGAGATGAAACCAAGAGTTGGATGCTCAACCACTTAAGCCACCCAGTTGCCCCACAAATAAATGTAGGCTTTAGTTCATGTAATGCATCTACTTATCAGACAGTTATAATGAAAAACCAGAACAAAGTTTTTGAAGATGAGGTCCAGCATGTATTTTCAATATTAACTATTTTAAAGACTACAGTCTTATGCTACTACGAAAGAGCCTTATATTTAGAGCAAGGAAACTTCAGGTGCAAACTTCAGGTGAAACTTTGCTCCCCTATTCACTATTTGTTTGGCCATCTTCAAATAGTTTAAGGTCTCCAAACTTTGATTTTCTTTTCTGTAAAATGGAATTCATAATTTTTAATCACAATACTAGTTTATATACATGGAAGCATTTTGCAAACTGTCAAATACTATAAAATATAAGATGTTAGTAATTTTCGGTTTGGAAAGATATCCATGATGAACCTATCTTCACCTGGGTATTGAGTGTTAAGATAAGGTCTGTTTAGGATTAGTGTGCTGTGTTCCAACGTGCCACTTATAGCTGACACAGCATATGGCAGTCGAGTTTCTATTAAGGCAAATCTTTCATTTCACAGACTGTAATGCTCCACCTGCCTGCTATTACATTTTATATGTTGTCAGTTACAGCTTCCAGAGCAAGCTATCATAGTGATGTCAGCTGCAGATTAAAAGAAGGTAGTACTGGCTTTGAATAAAAGAGATTGTAATGTTCACGAGTTGGATCCTTCAGTTGGAACATGTTTTTCTCCCTTGTGGCTCACCAGTATACATTCTGAGCATATGCTGGCTCTAGTCTGTGATCTCCTGTTGGATATCAGAACACATGCTGCTTTATAGAGTTGGGTGACATCAGGGAACTAACTGGCTTCTCTTTCATATTTGAACTACATAGGGATTATCTTTAAATTCTCCCTCAATGTCTGGTCTGGCTGCACCTAGAACAGACACCTGCCTTCACGAATGAAAGCTCCCATGGCTTCCTGCTCTTCTGTGAGGCTCCTTTTTCTCTTGAGTTCAGTTCAACAAAGACTAGTTGGATCCACTGCTCTTTGTCTCATGGAGGAGTAGGATTCTATTTTGTCCAAGCTTTTTTCGTTGTTATGGGAATGAAGACATTTCTTCATCTTTGATATGCTAACCAAAAGCAGAAACCTCATCTTATAGATCTCTTTTCACATTCTACCTGCAAATCCACTTGGAAGTTTTTGGATTTTTCTGAACTTTTCAATTTAATGATTGCGACTATTTTGATTTTTCTATATTTCCTGGCACAAATGAATTCTCTGCTGGGGAAAAGTCAGAACTTTGGAGCAATACAGAATGTAAAAAAGTATCTAGTCCAATTAATGTTTCTTATCTATGGTTTTCAATAATGTGGGAGTCATAGGCATGATTCTTATTTCGGGGAATTGAGTGTAATGTATTCCATGAACATGGCAACATGCAAATCAAAGGTGATTAATTTGGATTGGAAGTTGAGCCATTTCCAAAGGGAAAAATATGTGTTAATCATTCCTAATCCCCTGTTGCTTCTAGAAGTAGTTACTCAAGTATACCAATGGCTTATTTCCATCATAAAAAGGAAAACCTGTGTAAATGCTAATAGAATTAGATAAAGCTGTTTAAAACATGCCATATACCTTCCTGAAAATGTTTTTAATTCCTAAAATTTTAGATTAAAATTCCTAGAATTTTATATTTTAATTCCTAGGTTTACCATAGAAATATTAGTAGGTAGCATATTAAACCATTCTGTAAATGAAAAATTCTAGAAATTGAATCAATTTTCTCATTTTGCACAATGCCTTCATAATCCTGGGGAAAAGTATCTTTAAGTATTGTACTTTGGGGCAGCCCGGGTGGCTCAGCGGCTCAGCGCTGCCTTTAGCCCAGGGCCTGATCCTGGAGACCCTGGATCGAGTCCCACGTGGGGCCCCTGCAGGGAGCCTACTTCTCCCTCTGCCCGTGTCTCTGTCTGTCTGTCTCTCTCTCTGTGTCTCTAATGAATAAGTAAATAAAATCTTTTTAAAGAAAAAAAAAAGTGCTCGATCTTTCAAAAATAAAATACATAAAATATTTCATTAAAAATTACTTATTCATATTAACAATAACTTATTTGTATCTGTTTCATCCTCAGAATTTTCTAAATGTATCCTATTTGTATTCCATGATTGTTAAACTAGAACTAATATTCAAATCCAACTGTTAACATTTCTATGGCATATTAGCATACATTTTGCCTCAGGTAAAATGTAGCAAAGCTAATAACTATTTCCTTCTAAAAGTTTTACAATCCCAAAGGTCCCTATTAACATTCTCTGTCCTTAATGCTATGCATAATCAAATAATACTGTTTTGGTTGGTTTTCTAGCTCATATTTATTTTACTTCTAAAGTGCCATAGGCCATAAGGACATGTTGCTCCCCTCTCTCTGGGTGTGTAATTGGTTTTAATATATGCAATGATAACCATAGCTAACACTTAATAATGTGATAATTACCATTTCTAGACACTGTTCTCAATGCTTTACATGTATTATTTCATTTAATTCTTAACACTTCTTATTCTCATCTTCAAGAATAGATAAAATAACTGAGAGACAGAGGTTGCACTTATCCAGATTAACACAAATGGTAAAAGACAAAGCTTGGGTTTGGACTTTGACAGCCTGGCCCTAAAAAGTCAGTGATAATAGGATACTGATATCTAAACTGGGATGCCCTTGAGAGTAAAAGATGATAATGTTAATAATTACACCAGCTAATAAGGTACATCGTCCTCCGAACTTTTACTTGTGAATGCACTGTGATTATGATGTCTCTGAGTAAAACAATACATTAAAGATGTATTGAATTTATGATTATGTCATTTCTTCATTTGAATACAGCTATATTTGATTCAGTTGCCAGCAGATGAATATGTTTGGTTATGGGAAAAGAGAAACAGAATGAAGGGCAGAAATTTGGAGAACACTTTGAGAGGTGTGAAACATTCATTACTAGGTTTACCATAGGAATACATTTTGAATGATAGAAAAACATAAGACAACTACATGAAGGATGGATAGGTTATCAAAACGTTATGAAGAGCCAACAAGTTAGGTAGATGAGATATTCCAAGGAGAAGAAATAAATTATATGTTTTTAAAGAATAATTTTTGACACACATGTTGATCACTTTTCTCATTAATTTATAGATTCGATGGCACATTTGACCTGATCACCACTGTATGTTGTTTTGAAAGCAAGTAAGACACAGACATAACTCTGTCTCAGTGGCTTTCTTCATGCATGTGAATACTGACCAATTTGATGTGTTAAATTGTAACAAGAAAGAAGCTGGGTTTATGGCGTTAGGTAAAATAAAAGGATGATGAAAGAGACAAAAGGGTTTGTTGGAGTAGTTCTCAAGAGGACATGTGTTCACATGGGAATTTCGCATTAAAAGAAGGTGTCACACTGCTGCTTAAGGATGATAAAATCTGAGAAGTGTGTTTCATAAAAATACAACTTACTTCAGAGTGAAGGTTTATTTGGGGGAAATCCAAGTTAGCAGGAGGTGACCTAAAAACTTCCTTTACCTTCTGTAACAAAACCTTTTTTTAAGAGAACATCACAAAATAAGGAAAGCTGCTACACAAGCTGATAGGAGGAGGAGAGACAGAGTGTGTATGAGACATGCCCTGCCCATTCCTGGCAGTTGGTATGTGTATATATATAGGACTTGGCTCTCTGAACCATCAATCTTCCTTTATGACCAACTGAAACTTTACCAGCTGACTGCCAGGCATTCCAGTTATGACAGGAAATCTTGGGGAGCTGGTGGTTGTGGCCATGACTGTGGCTATGATATGGATGCAGAAGCAGCCCAGGAACAGGCTTCAGTTAAGGCTCTGGATATACTGGTGGCTGTGGGTTGAGCTGTGACTGTGGTTACAGGTCTGGCTCTGGTTAGTCTCCCTCCTAATCATCATATTCCCATAGATGTCAGTCACCTCGCTGCTAATTTTTTTTTAAAGATTTTATTTATTTGAGAGAGAGAATGTGCAAAGTGGGGAGGAGCTGAGGCAGAGGGACAAGTAGATGCTGTTCTGAGTGCAGAGCCCCCAGGGCGCTATCCTGCACCCCTGAGATCATGACTTGAGCCAAAATCAAGAGTCTGAAGCTCAACTGATTGAACTACCCAGATGCCCCAACTTGCTGCAATTTTTGACTTTCCAGAGTTCTTTTTGCCTCTCACAAGTATCTTTTAATGAATTTCAAGAAGCCTGTGTTGATTTTCCTTATGTTTATCTTCATCTCCTGTGGACAGCCACAGATAACATGACATTGCAGTTTATTCCCAGACTCTGGGGCAGTTTCCAACATTTTGATGCAATCAATTTTTAAACATTTGCTCTTCTCCTATTAAACTATAGCATTCTAACACCTGTATTTAGTTTATGTATTATATTATAGCACAGTTCCTAAATAAATGCATTTAAATTCACCTTCCAGGATATTTTTCTATTTATGTTTGTCAAAAACTTTATGACTCTTTTTACCATTCATAAACCATGACACTCATAAGAGTTGAAATGGTCCAGAAAAATCTGTATACCTAGAGAGCTGGACATAGGAGCAAACCAGGATTAAACCAGATAAAAGAGCTTCTGTTGTTTTGGTCTCTGCTTCTAATCTTTTATGTCTTATATGCCCAATTTTTAAGTTTCAAGTCTTATAAAACAACACTAATTGGGAAATCTTAGTCTTGATTTGTTAAAACATAGAACAGTTATTTTTTTTTCCTATTGAGATGTTTATAAAGATCATAGGCTTTTTTTTTTTTTTTTTACTGCTGCAAACATGATAATATTGTTTATCAATTACCATTATATGACTTATCTTGAACACTGTTTATTGACCAATCTGAGCTGTGGATACATTATAAAATAAACTATAGATGCCTTTCTTGTAATTTAGAAAGTCTTTTCTTACCTCTTTTGTAGCTCAGGTATAATGTTCATACTTGACATGTAGCTTATATTTCAATGAATCTTTTTTTTTTTTTTTTCTTTTTTTGTTTTTGTTGAATGAATCTTGATAGGAAATTCTTTGGGCAGGTGAGCCCAGATCCTTGAGAAAAAGAGAACATGAGAGAGTATGCTTATGAAAGAAGAAAATGGCATGTTAAAAGTAAAATGTGAGAAGCCTTTATTAAGGCTTTCAAAAATAATGTGTTCCAATAAACAATGAATTTTACAGCAAAAGTTCACTTAAAAACCAAGTTTGTATGTATAGGACCAAACATTGGGGCTTCTCCACCCCCTATTTTTACCATTTTGTTTATTGCCTTATTAGCCTTTTAGATTTTTGAGTAATTGTTAATGTATGCAAATTTGAAAAACAAAGGGGCACAAGGTCTAAATTTACAGCCATCAAGAGACTGAAAGTTTGTCTTCTAATTGGAAGCTCTATAAAGTCAGAGATTAGGTCTTATTTCTTGCTTACCTTTGTATCCCCAGCCCCAGCACAGTATCTGGTAGATATGGACTCAATCCACTTTTGAGAGATAAATCATGTATGAATTCTTTATTATAATGATGCAAATTGTATTGTCTTCAGTTTTAATACAAAACAGATTTGCAAAACACATTTCATTTTTTTCCTCATAATAATCTAATGACATAGGCAAGATTGGCCTTAACATCTCACATTTTATTTTTTATTTTTTATTTTTATTTATTTATTTATTTTTATTTATGATAGGCACACAGTGAGAGAGAGAGAGAGAGGCAGAGACACAGGCAGAGGGAGAAGCAGGCTCCATGCACCGGGAGCCCGACGTGGGATTCGATCCCGGGTCTCCAGGATCACGCCCTGGGCCAAAGGCAGGCGCTAAACCGCTGCGCCACCCAGGGATCCCTCACATTTTAATTCCCCCACAATATGCTGTCCCCTTCCCCTCACTCATTTTAAAAATGGAGAAACTACATCTCAGTGAACTTGAATGACTTATTTAAAGTCATATAAAAATGACTTTAGCTTCAGTGTGACTTTCTGATTTCCAAAGCCATGGTCACTTCACTATATGACTAATTATTATGGAATTCTAGGACATTATTTCATGTGTCTTAAAAATATTAAAATAATAATTTTTTGTGTGCTGATTCCCCCTGTACATTTTAATCTTAAAAATTTGTATGTTTTAACTTTAGTCCTCTGCATAAAATTCAGTATTAGTTGAATAAAAGAGAATGATTGAATAAATTAAAATAGTATCCTTAGATACTATAGAATCCTTATAAAACATGTTGCTATAAGTTGCATATTTTGTGACTGTCAGTATATCCTTTTCATAGTTATAAAAGAATACTTCATTCGACAAAGAATGCCAGAACAACTGGATGATCCTAGAACTAAAATATAGCAGTAAAATATAGCAGTAAATAGAAGAAAATATAGCAGTAAATCTTTATGATATTTAGGCAAAACATTAGTTAAGATCCTGAAAACACAAGTGACAAAAGAAACAAATAGATAAATTGGACTTTATCAAATTAAAAATTTCTTTTTTCAATGGACATGATCAAGATAACTCACAGAATGGGAGAAAATACTTCAGATCATAGATCTTATGAAGGAATTTATCTAGAATATATAAGGAACTCCTATAACTCAATAATAAAAGACAAATAACCCAATTAAAATATGGGCATAACATCTGATTACAAATAGCATCTGTTTATACAAATGACTAATAAACACATGAAAAGATGCTCAACATCATTAGTCATCATAGACCGGCAAACCAAAATCCCAATGAAACATTTATTTCATAGCCAGTAGGCTGACTATAATAAAAAAGTCAGGTAATAAGCATTGGTGAGGATGTACAGAAATTGGAACACCTCATTCCCATGCTGGTGGGAATATAAAATGGTGCTGGTGTTTTGGAAAATATTCTAGAGGTTTCTTAAAAGTTTTAAACAGAAAGATACCATATGACCCAGCCAATTAACTCCTAGGTATATATTCAAGAGAAATGAAAACATATGTCCACACAAAACATTTGTATACTTGAACATAGCCTTATTCATATTAGCCAAAAATTAGACAAAACAAAGTGTCTTCCAACTTATGAATGGATAAATAGATGTGATATATCCATACAATGGAATATTATTTAGCAATAAAAAAATGAAGTACTGATTGAAGAAAATGTAATTGTGCCCCTACCCGCCATAGGAAGCATTGTGTATATATATACCTGAGCATTAAAGGCTGTATCACAATAAGCTATTCTTCATAAGATAGGTAGAAAGAGGATTCATGATGGTTCTCTCTGCACTATGATACTTGACACTGCATTGTGACACTTGATAAATAAGCCCTATTTTTTTCCCTAAAGTTAAATTAGGCTTGCTGCTAATACCAAAATCTCTATTTTATAGGAGTTATTTCTTCCTACATCTAAGGGAGAGATGCCCCACATCTCCATAAGTCCTTGGTATATCCTCCCTCTTTTTTCTTTTGTTTATGTTCAAGTGTTTCTTGGGTCTCTGGCAATTCTTGCAGAAGTTTGTGTTATTCATCCACAAGGTGATATTGAAGAAATCAAAAAAGACTATTAAATAATATGGTGATTCCTAAGATAGCAAGAAAGAGAGATCTCATTTCATTAGTTATTGTTGGCACTATTATCATTTGATTTCCAAAGGAATTTATTGGGAAGCAGTTGACTTAACAGGCTGATGTTTCAAATCTTGTGTTTTTGTGGAAGATTTTCCCTTTATTTATTCATTTTATGTATGCCTATATTTCAGGATGTCTGTCTCCATAGATCACCCTGTACTTAGTGTGGACTGAATACCAAATGAAGTTTTCCCTTCTGGAAAAAAAAAAGATATGAGATTTAATACTATTTTATTCCTCCTCAGCTTTAAGCTGGAGTTCTTAAATTGCCAATAAAATCAGGGAGTGCTTAATCAGATGTAATGGTGTGGTACTCAATTGATTGCTTTAATCAATGGCTGGAGGGGTTCCTTGGAAGTGGTATGTTACAGTACTCCATCACATGGTCTCACTGATTTTTTTTTTTTATGTGTGTGTGGGGGGGTAGGAAGCATGACAAATATTTGAAAATTAGAAATTTTAGCAAATGTAGAAAGAAGTAAACATTCAGATTTTGAAATAGCTATAATACTGTCTAACACATTTTTTTGGATCTCAGATAAGAATTTGATCATGTAAAGACAGGGCCTGGGTATTTTCCTAGTTTGTTTGCTTATTTATTTATTTGAGAGAGAGAGAGAGAGAGGGATAGAAAGAGAGAGAGAACATGTACGAGCAGGGGGATGGGCAGAAGGGCAGAGGGAAAGGGAAAGAGAGAGAATTTCAAGCAGGCTCCATGTGCAGCACAGAACCCCATGCAAGGCTTGATCCCACCACTCTGAGATCATGACCTGAGCTGAAATCAAGAGGTGGATGTTCAATCCACTGAGCCCTGGTATTTTCCTAGTTTAAGTTGATGAAAGGCTCAAACCTTTCAATGAGTTGGATTATCTGAGATGCTGATAATTATTTCAATTTATCTTATATTTAATCAAGCATTTATTTTGTAATATATATTACCTGAAGTAATAGTTCACAACTTAAAACCTAGGTAAGAAGATAAAATCTTGCTAGTGTCACAGGGAAGGAAACAAAGGTACTTACTGGTATGAAAAAAAAAAAATTCATCTGCCAAATTGTATCACATTCAGAAACTATTTTCCCTTTGGACAATGTTTATACTATTTTTCATCTAAAATAAATAAAACAAAAAGTAAACAATAATCTCCACCTATCTCTGCTCCTTTTGTCTCACTCAACGATTCTCTCTTTTTTGACTTTCTAGTTTCTTTTAAGTATTTCTGTTTAACTATAGTAACTTTCTAACTATTTCTAACGATTCTTGATAGGAAATTGATTTGTTGCTTTCTGCATGCAATTTTTAAATAGAAAGTAAATCAATTTGGTTCTTGTTAAGATGAAAGTTTAGGAAGAGTCAAATAAATTAAAGGTAGCCTTGCAATTTCTTCATGTGTTTCTGAATTCTGTGGACTTGCAAAAACAAAATTTGGTTTTGGATGTAATTATTCCAATTACCTGTTAAAATATTAACAAAATACCCATAGACTTAAACAATAGGAATTTATTTTTCATAGTTCTGGAGGCTGAGAAGTCAAAGATCAAGTGTCTTCTTGGCTTGCTAGATGGCCTGCTTCTTCCCATGTCTTTTACATGGTAGGGAGAGAGAAAGTGAACTCTCTAGTATCTGTTCTTATAAGGACACTAATCTTTTCACAAGGGACCTCCTCATGATGTTATCTAAACTTAATTAGCTCCCCCAAGCCCCATCTCTAAATACTATCACATGGGGGGTTAGGGTTTCAACATATGCATTTGAGGGTGGAAGAGACACAATTCAATTCATAGCAATAACCTTATGTTAAATGAAAAATCAGGCTAGTTTACCAAGTGTCATAGATAGTATAGAGAATCATGATCACTCTTACAGCCTGTTCTTTTTGTTTTGTTTTTGTTGTTTTTTTTAGTATTTTTTGACTATTTTGCAGCATTCCTAATTGGTGTGAAAAAAGGAAGAGAATCCTTTTATTTTTCTGAGTAATCTAAATTTTAGCATTTTATCATGGACATTGTAAAACATGGATAAACCCCTCTTTTGACCATTCCTCCTCCCTTCCCCATCAGCAGGGTTGGGTGCAGATTTGGGAATGTTGCACCTATCAGTGCCCTCTGGGGTGGAGGGGAGACCCAGTGGTAACTTCATGGTTTTAGAAAGCTCTGGAAGCCAGGCCTGAAATTGCCCCCTTCCCTCCACATTGGCCCTGAAAATGGCAGCTCCTGAAGGGTCATGTTTCCACGGTGTCAGTTGTTGCTGACAGCATTACAGTGGCCTCAGTGGGTAAGCTAGGAACAAACTTGTCATCTGCCTTCCTCTCCAGACAGTGGAGACCTTTATGAATTTTCCATTTCTTACTTTGGATCATGTTTTCTAGGCATAATATTCCTACTGACTTCCTTATAGGTTTTTGCTTATTTGTTTAAATTCAAGGTAATTAAATATAGTGTAGTATTGATTTCAAGAGTAGAATTCAGTTATTCATCACTTGCATATGACACCCAGTGCTTGTCACAACACGTGCCTTCCTTAATGCCCATCACCCAGATACCCTATACCCTATCCCTCCACCCACGTCCCTCTAGCAACCCTCAGTTTATTTCCTACAGTTAAGAGTCTCTTATGGTTTGCCTCCCCTTCTTTTTTGTTTTTTTAAATTCTACATATAAGTGAAATAGTGATACTTGCTTTGCTTTAACTGACTTATTTCACTTAGTATCATATCCTCTACTTCTGTTCACATCATTGCAATTGGCAAGATTTCATTCTTTTTTGATCATCAGGTAATATTCACACCACCTCTTCTCTATCCATTAATCAGTCGATGGACATTTGGGCTCTTTCTATAATTTAGCTGTTGTTGATAGTGCTTACAGTCCGTTTTAAAGTCTAGTTTATTGTGAGTCTTTTCATGGATTTCAATTCTTGGCTATATACAGAACATTTCCTAGGATTATAAGGGCACAGTTGTATCTTCTTTGAGATAATTTGTTTTTCTTTCAGTATCACGTACAGTGTGTTGCCATAGTTTCCTCTTGAAAAAGCCAGCAAAATTATTTAATTGACAAAAAATATATTCTGGCTATAAAATGTCACATAGTTTGCCATTCAGTCCTAATTTTGGAGAGTTGTTGGTTGAAAACACAATGTTGGAGCTTGTGAAAAAAACATTTCTTGCTTTTCTGACATCAGTATCAGCACAATTTAGGCCACGAGACATGCCTTTCCTTGCATTTCTGTTCTGCACAATTTGGGAGCACGGTGCAACTGGCTTCCCTGGACTCTCCTATAATTTTTTTTAAAAGAAGTAATGACAAGTTATTGAAATTTATGGTCTTCCCGAAATTTAACCAATTACAGTTTGTTGGTGATCTGAAGCTTCTAAGAAATAAATTGTCTGATATAAAACTGGTAGTGTCATTCCTAACAGGAATACTTAGAGAAGCCTAAATTATACTTTGTCATGATTGCTCCACTTGCTGTTATACTAAGATGACAAAATAAATGATATAATGACTATAACTGTGTTTATAATAAGGAATTGTGGTGATTACAACAATAGCCAGAGGTGTAAAGTTAATAACTAGATCATTCTTTTTATGAGCATTTCCTGGGTGTGGAATACCTAGCGGAGATGAATTATCAGAGCTTTCATTACTCATTTTAATTATTGTTATTGCCAAGTAATATAACGTCTAGGCCATTTTCTCACCATGCTTTGTGGGAATCCTTCCTTGATACCAAAGAGCTTACACATAGAGAGTTGAAATTGTCTTTACTGTAAAGTAAAAGAATAAATATTAAAATTGTTATCATTGCCAAGTTGCAAAGTTCTGAAAATTTAACACTGTCATTTATTTCTCCTTTTTCTTCACTACCAGGACCAATCTTTTGCCAAATTTGGTTTGTATTTTTTTATAACTTCCTCTTCTTTGGAATGCCAGTTCAACTGTTCTTCACTAGAAATTTCTTGCCTTTTATTTTGTGCAATAACCTCATAAAGTTTCTCTGTGACTTCAGGTTGTCACCAATTTATACTAGACATTATGGCAAGAAATAATTTTTGTATCCAACCCAATTCCATTCTATTCCACAAATAATTAATGAACACACACACACACACACACACACACACACACACACATACCCAGTTGCTGCATTTGATAGGCAATGGGAGAATATTAGATAAACAGAAAAAAACCACATTGTATCCATGGTATTGACAGACTTAAGAAAAGAAACATAAAAATAAGATGAAGATTTTAACAAAGTTAAACCCAGAATGCTATGTGATTGTTTTATTTTTATTTTTTTTACATTAAAGAATTCATTTATTTGGGGGGGGGGCAGAGGAAGAGAGAAGAGAGTCTTAAGCAGACTCTATGCTGAGTGTGGGCCCCATGTGGGGCTTGATCTCATTGCTCTGGGATTGTGGCCTAAGCCCAAACCAAGAGTTGGATGCTTAACCTACTCAGCCACCCAGGTGCTCCTATGTAGTTGTTTTTAATTAAGACTTCTCTATGGTTCCTCTTTTCTGGCTGGAACCACGGAGGATACAGAAGAGAAGAAAAAGAAGTTTCCTGTGGTGCCAGAAACCCTTAAGAAAAAGCAAAAGAATTTCACAGAGTTGAAGAACAAGCATCTGAGAAAAAAGTTTGCCCAAAAGATGCTTCGAAAGGCAAGGAGGAAGCTTATCTATGAAAAAGCTAAGCATTACCACAAGGAATACAGGCAGATGTACAGAACTGAGATTCGAATGGCGAGGATAGTGAGAAAAGCTGGCAACTTCTATGTGCCTGCAGAACCCAAATTGGCATTTGTTATCAGGATCATAGGTATCAGTGGTGTGAGCCCAAAGGTTTGAAAGGTGTTGCAGCTACTTCGCCTTCGCCAGATCTTCAATGGCACCTTTGTTAAGCTCAACAAGGCTTCAGTTAACATACTAAGGATTGTGGAACCCTATATAGCATGGGGGGTACCCAAACCTGAAGCCAGTGAATGAATTGATCTACAAGCGTGGTTATGGCAAGATCAACAAGAAGTGAAATTCCCTGACAGATAACACATTGATTGCCCAATCTCTTGGTAAATATGGCATCATCTGCATGGAGGATCTGATTCACAAGATCTATACCACTGGAAAACGTTTCAAAGAAGCAAACAGCTTTTTATGGCCCTTCAAATTATCTTCTCCACACAGTGGAATGAAGAAAAAGATCACTCATTTTATAGAAAGTGGAGATGCTGGCAACAGGGAAGGCCAGATCAATAGGCTTATTAAAAGGATGAACTAAGGTATCTACCATGATTATTTTTGTAATCTGGTCAGTTAATAAATGACTGCTTTCAGGTGGAAAAAAAAAAGACTTCTCTATGAATCTTCACTCTGTATATTAGATTCAAAATGTAATAAAACAACAGATAAAAGTAATTCCTCTTCTTAATTCATGTGTTTACTCTTCTGAAAGTCATTAATGTAATGTCGCAGGTGGACACTGCCTGGTATGAAAAAAGGAGGTCCTAAAAACTTCACCAAAGAGGTGAAGCCTGGGTTTGCCAGACAGCCACCTGATGGTGACATTCTAGGCAGGCAAAGTAGCTGGTGAAAAGGTATGCAAGTGTGGAAAAACTGGGGTTCTTCCTCCAACCAAGGTCAATGGTAATTTATTAAGAAACTCCTGCAGTCTATGATTCACATCATTGTCCTGTGAGAAGTTTGGTAAGGTCAAGAATATACAGAGTATGTCATTTTAAGTTCAGAATTTGTGTTTCACTGTTATGGTGATGGGGAGTATTGAATTCATGAAAACACACCATCAAATTTATAGCTTGGAAAAATTATGGTGGTGGTTTATAGGATGGATTGGTGCCAGAATGATCAAATAATTTGTTTCAATAATGTGGGAAAGATGGGGCACTTAGGTGGCTCAGTCTTTTAAGCAGACAACTCTGGATTTCAGCTCAGATCATGATCTTGGGGTTGAGATCAAGCTCTGTTTAGGGCTCACACTGGGCATAGGGCCTGTTTGAGATTCTCTCTCTCTCTCTCTCCTTCTCTCTCTTTACTCTGTCTCTCAAGTAAATAAATAGATCTTTAAAAAATAATGTGGAAAAGATGATAATGATGATATATAAATAGAGGATTGCCTGAGAAGGTGGTACAGATTTTAGAGATAAATGTAGGAGGTAGAGTCAGGGTTTGATGACTGCTTACTTGTTGGTAGTTGGTGGAAATATTGTGAAGCATGACTTGGAGGTTTGTGGCTTGAGTGACTGTGTTACTTTAACTCACACATAGTGATAAGCTTGTAGAGAATGAGAAATAACTGGTGAAGGCCGAGTTAAGGCAGCCCTTAATTAAATAGTTAAAGGATGAGCAGAAGGTACATTAAAGTGAGACAATGAAAAATAATTTTTCAGAGTAGTAAGATTGGAGCTAGAAAAGCCTGTTATCAAGAAACCAAGGATTGCAAGTGTTTAAGACAAATTAGACAGATAAAAGAGGTACTGAAGATTGGAACATGGGTCATAATTAGCATTTTTACCAAGAGCAGTTGCAGTGGATGATAGGATTGGAGTACAATTCTGGTGTGGAGACAATGTGAAAAAGAAGCACTGCTGGGTCACAGATAGGTGGTGCGCAGGGTCAAAGGAGAGTTCCTGAAATACAAATTTAAACCTAGCAGCAGAGACACATATTTTTAAAATTCAAATCCTGATGTCTCTTATATTGTACGTGTTTAATACATGCTTACCAGTTGTCTGATGACCATAGAAAAGCAAGTAAGAAAATTAATACAAACAAAGATTATTGTAATAAAATCTACTTTGTGGTAATGATAATGGAAAAATACATTTATATTAAATCCTGGAGTCTAGAAGGATTGATATTTCAGAAGATTATAAGAAAGAATAATCATAGCACCTATAATAATTAAACAAAGATGAGGAAGCTTTGAATAAAAGGTGTGTCTTTCAGAGGGAGGTTGTGGATTTATGACACTTTATATGTTTCAAAGTCAAAACTTCTAGAAAAGTCAATGTTCTTTGTCCCTAACTCTTTGTTACGCACCTCCTTGTCATAAAAATGGAGCCCCTTGCCTGCAGCCCAGGGAGTATCCTGGAGACCCTGGATCAAGTCCCACGTCAGGCTCTCTGTATGATGCCTGCTTCTCCCTCTGCCTGTGTCTCTGCCTCTCTCTCTCTCTCTGTCTCTATGAATAAATAAATAAAATCTTTAAGAAAAAAAAATGGGGCCCCTTCCTCCAAAACTAGAGAATAGCATAGTGTTACCACAAATACAGAATGCCTTGAGTTTGAAGTGTTCACTTTGTAGCAAGTGTAAGAGTTAGTCAAGGTGGTCCAGATATGAAGTGTTAATGGTTCAACTATAGTGGTGAAGATCAAAAAAAGAGCTTAAAAAAAAAAAAAAAAAAGATTTGGGATATAAATGAAAAAAGTCATCAGTGTTTGTTACTTGTCAGTGACAGTGTTTGTGATCTTGTCAGTGACTTAATCTCTGACACCAGTTTCTTCCTTTTTTTAAAAAAAATTTCTTTACTTTTTAAAGATTTTATTTATTTATCTGAGAGAGTGCCCATGAGAGGAGGGAGGGGCAGAGGGACAGAGAGAAGTAGATTCCCTGCTGAGCAGGGAACCTATGACTCAGGCTGGATCCCAGGACCAGCCATCATCATCCCAGGCTGAGATTATGAACTGAGCTGAAGGCAGGCGCTTAACCGACAGAGCTACCCAGTCACCCTTGTCAGTCTGTTCATTTATAAAATGAGAAGAACAAATTAGAAAACATTTCATACAGAACTCTGAAAATAACATGGGCTAACATGTATGGGAGTGTTTACTGATCAAATAAAATTGTTCATATTTGTGGTTATTTTAACTATTACTGTTGAAATTTGTGTTTTTGTCTCTATATTAAAATAACAAAATGGAAATTAGAATTGAAAGGATCTTCAATATTATCAAATCTAATGATTCCTGTCTTTCATTCATCAACTAATTCATTTTCTCACTCATTCTTTCATTTAAAACTTCATTGCTCAGTGCCTTCTTTGAATCACACATTGGGTTAGGTCTTAGGGATAAATAAAATAAAAGGTATTTCTGGTAAGCAAATGATATTTGGCAAGAAAAATTGATAAGGCAAAAATTATAGTGTAATATGCAAGGATCATCATAGAGATAGTATTAGGCTATAACCTCAGAGAAGGGGTATGTGGATCAAATTGTGGGAATCAGAGAGGGCCTCCTGGAGAAGGTGAAGTCTGTTGAGACTCAAATGATGTTGGAATCTGCTAGAAATTACTCTGGTGGAAGTATGTCTTAGGCATTTGGAGCATCATATAGGCATGTAGGAAATGCTGAAGTCAGTTTTTGGCATTCCTGAAAGTGCTGTGGAGGCTAATGAATGTTGATGTTTAAAACCAAGGTTGTTGAATATGTTTTAATAGCACAGACATGGGTGATGTCGATGACCTTCAAGGCTGGTGACTGGCTTGACATACTTTTTCAATAACAGCAAATTAAACTGAAACTTTACAACGAATTTGGAGTCTCCAAAATAATGAGATCATATTATGCAAATTACTGTGGTGATGAAAAGCAGAGTCCTACTGAAGTAAGTCCCACCCATTTCTCACAGTATGGAAAAGTCCCAGGTGTGTGGGTGACATCCAGGTGTTAAGAAGTTCCTACTACAATTTACTAATCCTGAAACTGTGGGCTGTTACTGTTATGGAAACTACTATAGAGGCTGTGGTTATGTACCTAGCTGGGGCTGTGGACGGAGCTACAGAGGAATGATTGTGGATATAGTTCCAGATATGGCCATGGATTTGGATCCAGATATGCCTGTGGATATGGTTCTGGCCATTTTGCTGCAGAAGATGGTATTTTTTCTTGCTCTTAGATCAAGCACATCCTTTGCTTTTGAAGTGATTCTTCCCAGTCAAATCTATATCAAGGTCCTTATCTGACAAAGCTATGTCCAGCTTAGAACTAGGTCACCACCTACTTGAACCCATTTGGGCTTAAATAGTTGTTCTCATGAATAGAGTCTAAGTCACAGACTTTGAAGTCAGTGAAGATTGGAGATCTCAGTTGGATTATTTTTATTATTATTATAATAAATATAAACATAATGCTATTATTTTTCATTTTCCATTATGACAAAAATGACTCTGCATGTGATTTAAGGATTATTTAATAAATTATACTAGTCATTGAATATCCACAGTTTTGAAAAAGAAACTAACACCTGTCTTAAGCCATACACAAAAGTCCCTTAAAAAGAAGCATAGCACTGAGTACACTGAATATTGTATGTAAATGATGAATCACTAAATTCTATACCTGAAACTAATATAGTATATACTGATACTGTATATTAACTGGAATTTAAATAACAATTTGGAGAAAAGGGAAAAAAAAAGATTTTATTTATTTATTTATTTGAAAGATAGAATATAAATGGGGGGAGGGGCAGAGAAGAAGGGAGAGGGAGAAAATCCCTAGCAGATTGTGCACTGAGTGCAGAGCCCTATGGGGGCTCAATCTCATGACCCCAAGATCATGACCTGAACTGAAACCAAGAGTTGTATGCTTAGCTCATGGAGCCACCTAAGTGGCTAAGTGCCCCAAGAAGCATAGATTTAAAGTGCAAAAGGTAAAACGAGAGATTTTGACGAAAACATTGGAGAATATCTTCAGGATCTTGGAGTAGGCAAAGATTTCTTACAGATGCAAGAAGTATAAAACATCAAGGAAAAGTAGATATATGGGACTATATTAGAATTGAGAATTTTTGTTTAATTAAAAACATCCGTTAAAAGAATAAAAGGAAAGCTATAGGGTGGAAGAATGTATTTGCAATAATTATTTATATTTGTGAAGGACGTGTCCAAAACACATAAAGAATTATAAATTTATCAGGAGAAAACACAATCTAGTAGAAAAATTAATGCAGAACTTATATACTTCATCAAAAAAGGATATCAAATAGCCAATATATGTTGTAAAATGTGTTTATCTTCACTAGTCATTAAGGGTATGCAAATTAAAACTACTGTGTGATACTATTACATATCAATCAGAATGGCAAAAGTGTAACAGACAATATCAAGTCTTATTGAAGATACGGATAAATGACCCTTCCACTTAACTACTAGAAGTCTCTATAGTGATCCAACAATTTTGGCAGTGTCTTTTAAAATGAGTTTTATCCCTATCTTATGATCTAATAATTCTATCCTTGATTATCCTGCAAAGAAATACATATTATGCTTATCAAAGGATGTACACAGGGATGCTCTTGGTGGCCTTATTTTTAGTAGCTAACACCTGAAGCCACTCACATGTTCATCAACAGTAAAATGCACAAATGAAATATGGTCTTTTCATAAAGTGGTTTACTGTGAGGAAAGGAGAACAAACTCATGGCTTTTATGTATGCAAAGTGGAAAGAATTACACAAATATATAATGATGAACAAAGGAAGTCAGTCACAAAATAATGGAGGGGTGTCATTCCATTTGTGTAATATTTAAAAACAGGCAAAACTAATTGATGGTATGAAGAGTTGGGATATTGGCTGTACTTTTGCTCTCTTTTTTGGGAAGAGAATTGGGGCAGTATGAGGGGGGTTTTGAGAAATTAATGTTAATTTCTAGATCTGGGTAATGGTTACTCAACTGCGCTCACTTTGTGAGAGGTTATTGAGCAGCACACTTTGATTTTGTATCTTCTGCATGCATGTTATGCTGCAATGGAAGGTCTATAAATATTCTGTCATCTGTGTCACAGGGGATTTATCTCCAGCCAACTATCGACTCATTAACGACAATTCATTATGCCATTTCTGTCCTCTATTTCTAAACTTTCTCCCTTTCTCTGACCCTTTTAATACTCAGGGTAATTTAGTTCTCATTGTAGCCATCACCCAGGATGCTTTTTAGGCTCTTACTTTTCTCCACTAAAAATAAAAACAGTCCACAAATTTGCACTTCTAAATTCAGAAATATTTATTTCCTGGAGATGAATTCTCTCCACTCCGTCATCTCCTAGAGAGGTGGAATTAATTAATTATACCACCTTTTTAATTGTAGATCCCTTTGAGAAGTGGCATTCAGGATGGGCCTAGGGGAGATTTTCATTTTTACTTAGTAAGATTCACGATTGAATTAATTAAACTAAATAGGTATCGACATGGATTAAAACAAAATGCCATGGAGAGCAGTGAGGAGGATATAAGGGAATGATATATTTATAATCATGTGATATTTGTAATACTCTAATTCATAAGGAACATTGATTACTACTAAAATCTCCTGTTACAAGAAATGATTTCAGTTTGTTAAAATGGGACATTTCCGAGCTTAAACTTAATGACATATAATGATTAAAATTCCAGAATCTATCCGGAATAAACATTCCTGATTTCAATGTTCAAATCTTCTATCGCTTACTTGATTTGTAATCTTGGAAAATTTATTTTCTTCTCTAAACTTATTTGAGGAAATAAATTACAGGGAATAATAATGGCTGTTTATAAGAATGTTGTGAAGATTAAGCATAGCTTTATAGAGTAGAGTTTATTACAGTCTAAGAGCTAATTATCAAAATGTCATCAAAATCATTTGATGGTAATAGAATTTCAAGGCAGAATTGTAACTACTCCCAATCAAACACATAGAAATATCTCCAAATAGAATGTTATATTAGAATAAAAGTAATTCATCCCTTAGTTACTGAACTCCAAAGTATCATATGATACCAGATTGCTTTCCTTATATTTTAAATCATAAATAATTATTAAAAGGTTTTCAGGAGAAAAAAGGCCACTAAAGTAAGAGATTATATTTCCGTGGTTTGATCCTTTTTATTTTCTGCTTCTTCATAAAATAATATAGTAATTATTTCAAAATGTCCATTATAGAGCAGCCCGGGTGGCTCAGTGGTTTAGCGCTGCCTTCAGTCCAGGGCATGATCCTAGACACCCAGATCCAGTCCCATGTTGGGGTCCCTTCATGGAGCCTGCTTCTCCCTCTGCCAGTGTCTCCGCCTCTCTCTCTCTCTCTCTCTCTCTCTCTGTGTGTCTCTCATGAATAAATAAAACCTTAAAAAAATGTTGATTGCATTTGGCAATTAGTTCAATTATGGTGATATTAATGAGAATGTTGAATACTTAAGCAGAGTGGTGAAATTGAATATGCTTCACCTAATTTGTGAGAGAATGAATAGTAAAGAGAACAAAATGAGTATAGGCTACTGTTTTAAGAAGCTTCATGGTTAAGAGAAAGAGTGACTAGTGGTCATTAATCATTTGGGTAAAGAGGAACTTCCAAAACATATCTGGAAACAGAAGACTAAAATACATATTCTTCAATGTTGCGACTCCCCAGGACTTTGCACGTGTACTAATAATTTATTGCTATATAGCAAATTACTACAGATTTAGTTGATTAAAACAATATATATTCACCAGCTGCCAGTTGGTCAGAAGTTTCAGAACAACTTGACTGGAATTATGGTCAGGGTCTTACAAGGCTAAGAACAAGTTTTTGGTTAAGTTGTTTTGGTCAAGTTTTTGGTCTAGTTGTTTTGGTTTTCAACTAGAGGCTGAACTAGAAGGATCTACTTCAAGTTTCCTTGGGTTTGGGGCAAAATTCATTTTCTTCATGCTGTAGAATTCACACATGTAATTTGGTTCTTCAAAGCCAGGAATGGAGAGATGGAGAGAGAGGCGAGAGACAGAGATAGAGAGATAGAGGGAGAGAGAGAGAAAGAGAAAGAGAGAATGAATACTGCTTTAGATTAGTGAGGTATATTCAGTATGACCTCCCTTTTGATTAACTAAAAGTCAACTATTCAGAGATCTTAATTACTTCAGCAAAATCCCTTCACTTTTGCTATATGAGGTAACCCAACCCTGGGAATGATATCCCATCACTTTTATAATAATCTACTGGTTACAAGAATGTTACAGGTCCTGCCTATATTCAAGGTAGGAAGATTATAAAAAAGCATAGATATTACCTGATGAGAATCACGAAGGCCATCTTAGAGTTTTGTCAGCCATTGCCTGCCACCTTATGTGTTATCTATGTTTAACAAGAGCTTGTTGCTTCTTGAGACATCCAACAACATTAATTAAAAATACTGACATTGTAAAACTTTGGGAGAAAAGAAATGTGATAAACAAACGCAGAAAAATACTTGGGTTCAGGAAGAATGGAGGGAAGATGGCTACTTTGTAATGGTTAGAAATTATCAAAGTCTACCAATCATGATTCAATAATAAAGACTTTTGTTTACCAATCATGATTGAATAAAGAATTTTTACAAATATTTGAAAACTGGAAGCTTTGTCTTTTGCTTGAGTATTTTTGATCTTTGGTACTATACTATAAACAAACAACCAAAAAAGAAAAGAAAAGAAAAAAACTCTTAGAGTGATCCCCCTTTTTCTCTCTATATATTCTACTTTAGTTTAATGTTTATAAGAGAACAAAATGATAATGTTCTTCTGTACCTCAGAGAAGATGTACAACAGGTTTATGAGCTAGTCATAGTGACCAACTTGCAAAACAAACTATGATTAAATCCTTAAAAATAAAAATAGAAGACCATAATGTGGGAAATACAAGAAAATAATTTAGTATTAAATTACCAGATATGTTGAGTATTGGCATTTGAAAATGAAAGCATGGACAATTGCTCAAGATTCTAGAATTAAAAAAGGCCTGTTTCATAGTATTTAAAATGGTTGGAATGAGGGGCCCCTGGGTGACTTAGTTGGTTAAGTGTCCGGCTCTTGATCTCAGTTCAGGTCTTGATCTCAAGGTTGTGAGTTCAAGCCCTAAGCTGGGCTCCATGTCCAGTGTGGAGCTTACTTAAAAAATAAAATAAAACAGAAATTAAAAAAAAAAAAAGGAATAGGAGCAGGAAACAGTGTCTGTTGTGATATATATCTGAAGACTATTAGGTACTGCATTTCATTTGCTTTGTCTAACTCAAGAGACTATAATCATAATGAATATATGGAAGATTCAAGGGACTGGACTTCTTGACATAAGGAATTCCTCTAAAAATTAGTTCTGTCTACAGAGTAGATTGGCAGCATGCCTGGTTCATGTTCCTGAAGGTTTTAAAGCAGTCCATGGCACCAATCTTTAGACATGTTGTGGATGGAATTCCAGTGTCCAGGAGAGAGTCAGGACTTATTGCCCTCTTAAATGTCTTCTTACTAGAGCACTCTGGAATTCTGTATGCAAAGAGTGGCATTGAAATATAAAACCTTGAGAAGAATGATGATGCTGAATCTAGAAACAGAAAAAAATTAACACGATTTTGTACAAGTTTGTGTAATGGAGGGAGAGGTCAAATAGTTGTAGTTGGTTTTAGAAACTTTATCACATTGTGGAGAGATACCTTCTAGCATTGAATAATTTGAGATCCAAAGTAGGGAGCAGATGATGTGTGTGTATGTCTGTTTTGAGGAAATCCAAAAATTCGCCTTCAATGGGCCAATCTCTATTCTAGTTTCTGAACTATAAATATTCTTTTATCAACATTTATGAGATGTATATTGAACTTTGGGAGGGGCTGTGGATTTAATGGTAAAAGATAAAGTTTTAGACTCTGATGAGTTCTCAGTTTGGTGCCCTGTATCGGGGAGATAACAAGACCATACCTTTAATCTTATATCAAAAATAAAATCTCTTGAATAGCACTTACTAGAGTCTGGGTTTATAGATACTAACTCAAGTTCTCTTCCACAACCTTAAGAGGTAGATACTACCATTATATTTCTTTCATAGATGAGAAAACTGAAGCACAGAAAGTAAATAGAATTGCCTAAGATACTAGCACTATTAAGTGTCAGAGCCAGAGTTTGAACGAGGATCCATCTTTTTCAAGTGCCACACCAAGAGACCTCTCTTTCAGAGGTGTGCCATGGCCAGCTTACACCAGCTCATGAGTAACTATGTGTGCCTCTTCCCAAACTCATACCACAGACATCATGTTGATAGTTTGAAATTGGCTAGGATGGAAACATTTATTAAAATTTTTTTCCAGCTAGTCAGTTTGGCAGCACTCTATTGGCAGTTTATGGTACAAGTGACGTGATTGCTCTAAATGTTACACATGGGGTGTTTGAGGGGGGGAATCAAAAGATAGGCATTGAAATCTGACATGATGGGGAATGAGAAGTTCAGGATACTTGAGTTCATTCATTTCTTTTCCCAAATTTTTATTAAAATTCCAGTTAGTGAACATACAGTGTGATATTAATTTTGGATATAGAATTTTGTAATTCATTCTTGAAGAACGAATGGGAGGCAGACTATCAGATGACTGGGGAAATGACCTCATAGGCCAAAGAAAGGAAATAGATTCAGTAAGTTGTCACCTTATTGACAGATGTCTGGCCTCTCCTGGAAGGGCCAGATTAGGAGAGACAGTCCTAGGTTTCTCTACAAATATTCTCAGGGTCTGGGTATCTTGGAAGGCCTGGCCTACAAGATGTCACCTCAGCTGATCTGCAGCAGTCAGCAGGACCTGCCTTGTCAATATGCAAGTGGGAACAGAGAAAGATCACATTAGGCAAGAGTGTTGCATCAAAATCCATAAAAATAACTCTGAGAGGAACCTAGTAGACAATATTTCCATCAAGAATCTTAAGTACAGGGGCAGCTCTGGTGACCCAGCAGTTTAGCACCACCTTCAGCCCGGGGCCTGATCCTGAGGACCCTGGATCGAGTCCCATGTCGGGCTCCCTGCATGGAGCCCGCTTCTCCCTCTGCCTCTCTCTCTCCCTGTGTGTCTCATGAATAAATAAATAAAATCTTTTAAAAAAATCCTAAGTACACTGGAGACTATTCATTGTTGAATACTGAGAGACTCTGGGGAAGTTGGAACTATTTCTCAATAAATGAATGGATATGCTTGGGAACTAATTATCTCTTTGTTATAACAAGTCTTTGGTAAGAGACTGGGAAATCATTTTGTAAGACATGGATCAAGAGAATGAGCTCTGGATCTGGAAACTATTGTGTAGTTACTTTTGAGCTGAGAAACTTTGGGAAAAGTCCATTCCCCTTCAGTTTCCTTTTTATCGTCTTTGTAAAACTGGGATCCAAGTGACTGCTGTATCTTTTACAATATTTTTTTTTACTGGGGTCATATAATTTTGTTTTTTATTTGTAAAGTTACTGCATGATTTAAGCATACACAGATATTTCTGTTGGAGGATATTTCTTTGTGTAAGATAATGACTCAATAGTTTCTTGACTTAACATTGATGGCATTTGGTGAGTTGCCATGAGGTAAAGAGTATATTTAGTATCAATGCAGTACTCTGCTTCCTGTGTACTATATATAGTAATGTTCCTAGGTCAGAAGTATTTAGCAGGCAACAACTATTCACATCAAGGTTAATGAACTCTGAATTATGTTATGATGCCAAGCCTAGTAACATATTGTTTAGCATTTATTTTTGGTAATAAATTATTGTACAAAATGCTCATGCAATGTGTTATAAAACTTCTAAGGCTAGTTTATTACCTGAATATTTGGTCTCATTCATTCTCAAAATATTAAGTAAGATACTTTTATAATAAAATGACAAGACTTTAACATATCAATTTGAAAATATATTTAAGAATATATTAGGGTGTGAGGTGCCTGGGTGGCTCAGTAGGTTAAACATCTGACTCTTGTCAGCTCAGGTTATGATCTCACGGGTTGTGGGATCAGAGCCTGCCTCCTCCCCCACCCCTATGCACACCTCTCTCTTTCTAGAAATAAATAAATCATAAAAAAGAATATATTATGGTGAGATCAGTAGAGCTATTACCAGCAAATATTGGTTAGTTGTATTTTGGGGGGATGAAAGTATTTTGAGGTGAAAATTGTTAAGTAAGGAATCAAAATGCAATAAGTAGGTGAAGGTTTATGTTAAATGCTCCAGGGAGGTTAAATAATATGGCCATCCTTGGTGACTTGCTGCGAGTAGTAGCTTTGGAGCTTCAATGGGTTGGAATGCAAATTGCAATGAATTGAAAAATTAATGGGTAATAGGCCACACACAGGGCACAGCCAACTCTTTGAAGAAGTTTCATTTTGAAGAAAAGCAGTGAGGTAGAGTGACAGTGGACCAGATTCAGGGCCAAGGACTAATTCCTAAAATATTTATGGAAACTTGAGAACACGTTTTTCCTACTTACATCCTTGTGGTCCTTAACTTTGTGTCCAGGGCCAGCTACATGATTTGCAAACTCAGTGTAAACTGAACATGCAATACCCCTTGTTAAAAAAGCTGAAGGAAAATCTTTTTCCTGTATTCTGTGGTCTCTTTTGACATGTCATGATGATTTTTTGTTCACTCTTTAGTGTCATTTGCTCTTGGGCAGAGGGATGTCTCTTGAGTGAGCCTAGATTCTCACAGAACCTAGACCCCAACCTCTCCCATGCCTGTGCCCGTGAGGGGCAGCAGGTGGCAGTAGTCACTGGTGGGGATGGGGCAGTGGACCCATTTGGGGAGGTAGTAGGTTGTGGGAGGTGGCACTGCCTATGAGAAGATACCTGAAGTCCCTAATACATGTCCCATGGTACCGAAGACTTCACTTACAAGCTGTAAATTCAAAGATAGAAGTATTAAGAACTTGTGCTTCATGTATAGTGTGCACCCAGTACATGTTTGAGAAATTGAATTGATTTGTCTACTGATTATCTAGGGAAGAATGTGATTACACTTGTGCAAGTTGACATCATTTGAGACTTGTCTGGGGAGAAGGCAGGCAAGACCTTTTGATCTGATGGCATCAGAAAATTTTAAAGGATTGTGTGTGTATTGAGGATTTGGAGGTAGGGTGGGAATTGCCACTGACAATCATGGTGGAAGTCTAAGCTTCAAGATGGTTTTTATCTTCTGGCTTAATTTTAGATGAATGGGATTAAAGTTAATGTATTTTTACACAGGCTTAGGTTCAGAATTAAAGTGCTTGTAAAGAGCTATATTCATTCTCTCTTAAACCTAAGTTGTCTTTTTTTTTTTTTCCAGGAGAAGAAGAGTAATTCTGATTAGAATTACTGAAAGTCAGAATTAAGCAATTCTGATTTCAAGATACAAAACCTGGAGGAATAGGTAATAATGGTACCTTGGTCATTAAGGGATACTTGGAATTCACAGAAGCATAGTTAAAAACAACTCACATTTGGTTTACATAAACCTGTGAAGGTCAAAACACAATGTATGAAATGGATCCATTAATATAAAAAAGCAAGTCATAGAGGCTGACAATTTATGAAATAAATATTGGCATTTTGCTTTTTAATGAAAACTAATTTATTGGATTCTGCTTGTCTTTTGAGGTCAAACATAAAGACTATTGAATTTGAAATCAAAAGACTAAGTTATATCTTATACAGGTGAGTGATTCTGGCCAAGTCCATCCCCCCCACTTTTAAAAAAAATATTTTATTTATTTATTCATGAGAGATATATATACAGAGAAGCAGAGACACAGGAAGAGGGAGAAGCAGGCTCCATGCAGGGAGCCCGATATGGGACTCGATCCCGAGACTCCAGGATTACATCCTGGGGCAAAGGCAGGTGCCAAACCGCTGAGCCACCCAGGGATCCCCACATCCCCCCCTTTAATGCTAGTCCTGTAATATTGTTTTGTATAAAATGAAAATAATGATAATAATATTATTAATATTGCCCAATAAGGATAAATACACATACACAACATACATGAGCATATATACACATGCAGATACAATTTCAAAGCCACTGAATTTCATTAGAGGATGAAACAACACATATTTTGGTCTATGTAAGGTCATGAGTTACATGAGAGATAGGTTTTTAGTAGAATTGGGGTGATGAAAAAGAAGTTATTTTTTTCCAGGCTCATTATTAACTAGAGATAAACCCTGGTTAAGAGCAAATTCATGACTTCCCAACAAAATTGGAATGCCTAGTAATATGAACTCATTTGAAACAAATTATTATGTGACTAAGTAGTCAGACTTTGTATTTCCAACCCAGCCCTGACAGTATGTAAAGGTCTGAGACTAACATTCAGACTTGCAGAACTATACTGCACCTGCTCCTCCTCCATATATTTACACCTCATTGACATTTTCACCCCCTAAACACCATGAGCTGCTACTACTCTGGAGATTCCTATAGAGGCTGTAGATGTAGCTCTGACTAGGGGAATGTCTGGGGGTGCGAGAACTCTCAAGAATTGGGATATGGATCTGGCTCTGGCTGTGGCCAAATGGGTCAAGCTCGGGTTCTGACTACCGTTGCCATGGCTACCATTCATTTTGCTACAGGAGATGCTTTTTCTCTTGCTGTTAGAAAATCACTACCAGAACATCCTTTGCTGCTGAAGTGGCAATAGGAAATCTGTTCCAAGGAGTAGTCCAATAACTAAAAATAGTTATTTCTTTTAACAGTTTTTGCCCCAGATGGGCTTTAAGGTCCATGGAAGAAAGAAGATAAAAATTCTAATTGTTTTCTGAAATTTAACCCTTCTGCCTTATGATTTCTTTCCATGCTGTAGCCTTAACCATAAGCATTAATGCTCTACACTGGAGCAAATCAGCTACCCAGAGAAATGCTTCTTTGAATCTGTTAAGTCTGTCACTTTAAATCATCTCACTTTAAATCATCAGTGAGTACAGGTTTTGTAATTTCCCTATCTTTTTATCTTCCCCATGACTTTATGAGTTTTTTCAAACATTTCTCAAAGTTTTTTTTAATAATTTACTGTTTAGTGAGTAATTACACCTAAAATAACAAAGATACCCCACATTATATATATATGTACATATATATATATATATATATATATATATGCACAGAAATCAGTGTTGTGTTTATGGGAAATGAAACTGATAATGTCTTATAGAATAGAATGCACTGGAAGAGGGAATTATATGAGTCGGGAGAATGCAGGGAAGATGTCATGTGGGCCTGAATGGAGTATTGGCACCAATAAAGGGGAACCCCTTCTGAACCCCTCTGGAGGTCAAATCTCTGAATTCTGGGTATAATGAGGGGGAAGATAGAAGAGAAGAGAAACTTAGTGGAATTGTACACTTAGAATATTTAGAC
This sequence comes from Canis aureus, assembly GCF_053574225.1. Taxonomy (NCBI): domain Eukaryota; kingdom Metazoa; phylum Chordata; class Mammalia; order Carnivora; family Canidae; genus Canis; species Canis aureus. Next base: position 30,549,944 of record NC_135640.1, on the reverse strand, counting down.
TCATGAGGAAAGAAGTGACATGGGTTACTTTAAATCATCTATTATATCTAAAGTCTTATGTAGCAAGAGGGTTTTATTTGCTTCTTGTACCCCAGAGATCACAATTAGAACCAAAAGATAATAGTTATAGGAAGAATAACTTCAAAATGTAAGACATCTTTCCAGTAACTGTAGATGTAAGAGTCAAATTATCTACTCTCTGGGAATTCACATGATGGCAGCTGCCCAACTACAGGTATTGCAAGCAAGACTACCACAGCAAGAATTCCAGTTATGTGGTGGCCTAAGAGCCTGAGAACTGTTCATCAAGAATGACATGGAAAAAAAAAAAAAAAAAAGAATGACATGGAAATATAGAGCCTGGCTGGCAGAGAAAATGATGTTGGCACTTACAGAGACAAAAAAAAGAAGAAGAAAGGAGGAATATTCTCTCTTTCTCTTTTTGATTTGCTGTCTCCTGTATTTGTAGTAGGGAGTATGTACAAATTGGGGAGTCAGCTCTTTACACTGCAAAGTATTGTAGAAAAATAGGAAGATTATCATGGCTGGTGTGAATTTCAGTCATTTTTTCTTCAAATGAAATCAGGTCTTCTGGATGCTCAGCAGTGTAAAAAGGAGTTGTTCTCCAATTTAGACACTTAGGAAAAAGAAGAAAAAGCTTGTATTATGGTAGATGTTGTGGATAATCTCTCTATTTATCATGTATTATCTATCTAAATGGACCCAGTGTTCAATGATTTGTAATCTCGTCTAAGTAATATACCAAGATTGGCAGTAGAATGAAGTAATTATTTTTATAGTGGTATACTATCAGGGTTATACAATATAGGGTAGTTGTTTAGTAGTGTAAGAGTGAGAAGAGTTCCAAGCAAAGAGGACATGTGAGGCCTGAAGGATGAATAGGACTTGGCCAGTCAGACAGGAAAGCAGGATAATCAGTCTTCATGTGCATTTACGATCACTGCTCAGAGAACTATAATCACTAAGCAGATCTGGAGAGGAATTCCCAGGCTTTCCCTGCTCTCCTGAGTATCTAGAGAGGCAGCACCTGCTCTTCTGTGAATAGGAGAGGGCAGGCCAAGAAGCATAGGCTGATGAGCCCATCAGCAGAAGACTAAGACAATTTGGCTCTGACACTCATCTGCTGTGTGACTTCAGGCTAGTGACATAATCACTATGCCTTAGCTTCCTTCTGTGAACACTTTTTGTCAAGTATCTGTTCTTTTCGTTTCAGATGGTATGAGAATGAATTGAGATAACACGTGTAAAAACACTTTACAAACTATAATATAGAAGCATTGTTTAGCGAGAATTGTCCATTGTTTAATGAGAGTTTAGATAAGAACATTTTGGGGGGTTAGAAGCTAGAAATAATTATACCATAAGAAGAAAATTAATGTACATCACAGATTATGGGGATCTGTAGAATATATTTCACATGGATATTAAGGATTTGCTGTTTAATAAATCTTTAATCTTGACCAAAATCTCTTATTATAAGATGATTCTTAATCAAGCTTACCAAAGAGACATAGTCCTAAAAATTAAGTGCATTTCTACTATGGACTGATCTTTTGACCTTTCTGGAATTTCAAAAAACCCACATCAACTTTGTATATGATGTGTACAGAAACATGTTCTCAAAGGATGTATTTTGTAAATACAACATAAAATCATTCTCTAATTGCTGAACTTGAAAATATGCAGGATACTATATCTAATGACATTATGTTGACACTGTATTTTTAGTAACAAATTACTATACAGAATGGCTATGTCAGGGTATAAAAATGCCAATAGGAGAGTAATTTATTTTCTGAGGGGTTTTGCTTCTTCATCATAAAGATGTTTTTAATTAGAGTGTGTGTATATACATATATATATATATATGCTCCAAACTACAAGTTATTACATTAAGTGCTGACAAAAATCAGTCTTTCAGTACAGATAAATATAGATATTTGAAAAAAAATTATTAGGTGAGAATTTAAAACTATGGTGTGAGAAAAATAAGATGAAGGAAATAACATTGAGTACAATTCCTGCCCCCAAACACTGACTAAGCACAAAAAATATAGAAAACAATTGTGTAATATGCTTAGACCCAATTTTATAAAGAAGATACAGTGTTCAGAGGATTTAAGCATATATCCAAATTTTGTATAGCTTATAAGTGGCACATCAGTATTTGACCATGTGTTTGAATTAACCCATCTACTCATTTACCGCCCCCCCCCCCGCAAAGATTTTATTATTAATGTATTTGAGAAAGAGCAAGAGAGAGAGATGAAAAGCACAAAGTGGCGGAAGAGGGAGAAGCACTTTAAAATTTTTTTAATTGGAGTTCAATTTGCCAACATATAGCATAACACCCAGTGCTCATCCCACTAAGTGCCCCCCTCAGTGCCCATCACCCAGTCACCCCAACCCCCTGCCCACCTCCCCTTCCACTACCCTTTGTTCATTTTCCAGCGTTAGGTGTCTCTCATGTTTTGTCACCCTCACTGATATTTTCACTCATTTTCTCTCTTTTCCCTTTATTCCCATTCACTAATTTTTATTTTCCCCAAATGAATGAGACCATATAATGTTTGTCCTTCTCTGATTGACTTATTTCACTCAGCATAATACCCTCCAGATCCATCCACATCGAAGCAAATGGTGGGTATTTGTCGTTTCTAATGGCTGAGGAATATTCCATTGTATACATAGACCACAGCTTCTTACCCATTCATCTGTCAGTGGACACTGAGGCTCCTTCCGCAGTTTGGCTATTGTGGACATTGCTGCTATAAACATCGGGGTGCAGGTGTCCCGGCGTTTCACTGCATCTGTATCTTTGGGGTAAATCCCCAGCAGTGCAATTCCTGGGTCGTAGGGCAGATCTATTTTTAACTCTTTTAGGAACTTCCACACAGTTTTCCAGAGTGACTGTACCAGTTCACATTCCCACCAACAGTGCAAGAGGGTTCCCCTTTGGGAGAAGCACTTTTCCAACTTGGATTTCAGAGTTGTTACAGTAAATTTAAATTTTGGATCGTTCTGGATTCTGAAAATGTTGATCCAAGTAAAACCTAGAGAAGATAAGCCAAAAAAATCTTCCGCAAACAAACAAACAAAACCCTACTTTTTTTTTTTTTTTTTTTTTTATAACTGCATATTGTTGATGGAAAGGTCAGGTATTTGCTATAGACTGAGAAGGTAGAGTATATTTGGATTGATACACTTGTGGGTATAGAAGCTTATTAGATGACTAGCTAGAAACTAGAATTTCTAGATCTCAGTGCTATTGATATTTTGGACCAGATATTTCTTTGTTTTTGAGGGCTGTTCTGTGCCCTAAAAAATAGCAGCATCCCTGGTTTCTACCCTACCATGACCAAGTCTTGACAGTGTCTCCAGATATTGTCAATTGTTTCCAAGCGTCCAGGTGGCAAAATCACTCCAGGTTGAGAACTATTGATACAGATATGTTAATAGCATCATTGTTTCTGTTTCTCTTGTGGTGGGGAAAGCAGATGAGCACTAAGGTAGATGTGGTGTAAAGGTAGAGTGGTCCATAGAGAAACACTGAATCTTCTTTGGAAGAGTCTCTTTATGTGTGCAGATGCTTAATCCTGGGACAAGAACAATGTGTGACCATCTTTGCAAATTTCCATTTCCCAAGACAGCACCTCCGCTGTGGTGTGTGTTACTGAGTGTCTGTGGAATTCAGCCAAGTTGCTGAAGGAATTCCTAGCAAGCAACGCAATCAACCAAATTTGCAAGTTATCATTTAAAAACTATTATCATGTTAGAACTATGTGTGGAAATGAGAAAAACTCAATCAGGAAAATAATGGGATTCTGGGTAGGCCGAGTGAAAATTTAATATATTTTCCTTGGAAGAGGGGAAGCAGGTGAATAGATTTGTAGCCCTGTTCTTTGGATTAAATGCACTATTGGGATTTTAGGGCTACAGGCTTTTTGGGACTGAAAATCTTGGAGGGACTACATATTGCAGAGACCAAAGCACTGGGGGTCCTGATATTGTTTCTTTACTGCTCCACATCCAACAAGTAGAGTATGTGGTCTTCCTAAGTTTGCTTCAAGAACCAGTTGTCTTTAGAGTTTATATTCAATTAAATGGAAGTTCATAGAGATTAAGTGTGAGTTCTTCTGAGATGGTGATTAAAGGCAAGTGCAGAAGGAAGCAACAGGAGAGGACTTTTCCATTTACTTGATTCCGACAGGACCTTATTGCATGAAAAGTGTCATTGACAGTAATGTACCCTATGGAACAAACAAGGAAAGAAGGAAAGGGCAAGGCAAGACACGATGCTGAGTTCTGCAGAGCACCTCATTTTCTACTAAGTTCTAAATCTTTCCTGAAATATCAAGAACTTGGAGCAGGTGTCTTACTGATCACTTCCCACTTACCTAAACCAACTATATCATTGTAAGGAAAATCACACATGACAAGTCTAAGAGAGGGTCAGAGACGGGAAAAACAGTCTGAGAAATTCTGAAAAACAATGTTGAACTCTAGTATTTACTGTATTATGGATGTGGGTAAATTTTCTAATTTTTTAGTGATAGGGATAAAGTTGAAGTTCATTGAAAAATTTATTTTCCCCATGAGTTCTTTGCTTATCTAAGTTGCTTTTAGTATATCTGAAGGACATTTTGCAGTGGAGTGCTGAGTGTTGTGGAATTTTGCAAATGTGGTAATATATGGATGGTTTTATATGTGTATATATATAAAATCAGATCCAAGTGCTAATTACAGGTATCTTCCTGCAGAGTTATAATGGTTCAGCTGGGGCTGTAAATATCAATTAAACAGATTAGAGAAAATAAGCAAGTCATACATATTATACATTTTTGGAATGTGATAGAAATTTGAAGGTTAAAAACAAACAAATGTTCTACATCCTGGTCATGTTTTGGTCTTCAGTAGAAAAACCATTTATTTAATGTGGCATCAAAACACCTTGCTACAGTTCTTTCTCCCAGAAATGGCTTCAATTTGGATGTATACTTTAACTTCCACTATTCCTTAAATTTATCTTATATAAAATGTGGATCAAACACCAGCTCTGCATAAAAGTTCTAATGTGGAAGGGAATGTGCTTCCTTAAGAATGTTACGTGGTCATTAGTATTATCACAAATTAATCTGGGCAAGTGCTATGACATTTGTCTTCATATATGCAAAGAGGAAGATCATTCAGTCCAGAAACTAGCAGTAAAGAAAGGCATCCTGTAGGAAGTTATCACAAATTTGAATATAAAGAAAAGTTTTATAACTGAAAATTAAGGATAGCAGGAAAAATATTACTGGCCTTAGAAATGACATTCACTTTCCACTTTTCTTTGTTGAAAAGGTAAATCACAATGAACCTTTTTGTCATAGATTGAGAACTTATGTTAAATGGCTAATTTGGAGAACTTTGAATACAGTAAAATGGACATATAAATAGGGGCTAAAGTTGATTTATGTGGTACTTTAAGTCATGATAGTGTCAGGAGTTGAGAGTGGGCTTTGCAGTAGATATCTTAAAATCATTCAGTCACCTTCAGTTTCTGAACTAAAAATGCAATGAAGAATAGTGGTAGAAGAAGGAAATACTAGTGTGTTAAATTTAATAAATGTGCTAATAATATCTCATGATGAGAAACTTAGAAGATGTGCATTGGAAAAAAAAAGTTTAATTTTTGGCTTAATTGAGGTACTTTATTTTCTCATCCAAATAAAGTTGTAAAAGGCTCTGCATAATAACATTTATATAGCTACAAAAAATGGGACAATTAGGAGGCTGCCCCACTCCCAGGATCTTGTTTGGCCTCATTGGGTATATGGAAGAAGAAAATATGAGATAACAACTCTACACTTATAAGTCGTCACTGTTCCAATGAAAGTGAGTGACTTATCAGATGCTGAGCTGCTTCTTGGAATTTGAGGAGAATTCAACAAGGGTGGGTATGGGAGTCAGAGTGGGTAGGAAAGCCTGGCAAAAGTTGTAATGAGTCCATAAAGGATATGGGAGAGATTACCTTTCCTACAGGCAGATATAGATATTATAGGAATGAAGAGAGATCAAGAGGGATAAAATTTTCCTAAATTCCCTCAACTTTGTTATATAAGGTATATTAAATGATAGGAAGTTGTGTCTTAGTGGTATGTAGAGCACATGATACTACTGAGACAATTATTTGGCAGAGTGAATTAAAATGCTGCTCTTTAAATAAAATAAAATGGGAGTCTCCAAAATAATGAGCTCATTTGTTCCCAGGCATTCTTGATCATTGACATGGACAGGTACAGCACAGTTGCTTACATATTTGTTGGTTGTGTCAGGGAATGAATGGGATGCTCTGCCAATTGCTGGCAGTATATAAAGGTCCAAGGGAAGTAGAGACTGCACTTCACCACATCCACTTGCAAACCACCTGAATTCTCTTCTCCTGACAACATGTGTTGCAACTACGGGAACTCCTATGGCTATGGCTGCGGATGCGGCTATGGCTACGGATGTGGCCCCTATTCTGGCTGTGGTTATAGAACTGGTTATGGCTGTGGCTATGGCTCAGGCTATGGCTGTGGCTGTGGCTATGGCTCAGGTTATGGCTGTGGCTGTGGCTATGGCTCAGGATGGGGCTGTGGAAGAGGCTCCTGCTATGGATGTGGATATGGCTCTGGCTGCTGGGGCTACCGGCCCCTTTGCTACAGAAGATGTTATTCTTCTTGCTGCTAGACCACCACTCTCCAAGCACCACTAGCTTCTGAAATGACACATCTAAAGAGACAATTGATTCAAGGATCCATACTCCAGGATTTCTATGTCCAGGAAACTGCATGCTTGACAGAGTCTTTGAGCCCCAGTGAACATTTGTTACGATGGCTTCTTGTGCCTGGAGGTTGTGTGGCATCATCTGACTATTTCCCAAAAGTTGTTTTTTACTCCCTTAATCTGGATTCCGTATTGTGACTGTGCCAGCAATCTTAACATCCTACAGTTGGGCAAAAAACTTATTCTCAATAAAAATGGTTCCTTCCTTCTAACAAATCTCTGTGTTCTTGCTTGTGAATTATTCCTTTCTTGAGGTGTGGTGACCCCTCTTGAAAACTGGGCTGACAATACATTTCATCAACGTGGGGGCACTTCCTTGATATAATACAAGCATTTCTTGTCACAGGTACATCAGAGATAATGTTTTCCCGGCCTATGTCTTGTACCCCACCCCCATTCTGAGGTACTCACACATCATACTGTTTTAGTACTGTGCCCTAGGAAATCACATCGACTCTAGAATGGAGCTGGAGGGGAAAGAGGAGAAGGAATGACACCTATTCAGGAGGTTGTGACAGAAGCCCAAGGGAGAGGAGGTGTGGCCTGAGTGCTGAATGGATGGATGAATAGCATGGGAGAGAGTGTTTCCAGAATTAACGAGGAATTAGAAGCAGACTCAGGAGACTAATGAAGAACTAAGGGAAGGATATGTTAGAGAAAAATGTGGTATCATATCATGTGCATTTTGATGGAAATATATATATGTATATATAAATATATATATATATATATCTTGCATATATTGAGTTTGAAGCAATTGATTTAAATCACTTGTTTTACAAATAGCTTTGACTGTGACTGAAAGGGAACTGTCCTACATACTGAAGATATAGGAAAATTTTAGGTGCGTTTCCTGCTCTCAGAATGTTTACATTCTAAAAAGTGATAACAATAACAACAAAATAATTAAGATAGATAATTCTATGGAGGGAATTAAACAGTTTCCCAGGGGAAAAGAGTGAAATATTAGAGAGATAGTTCAGGGAGGTATTTTGACATTTTGAGTCACATGAACTGATGTCTGGTATAAGAAACACTAGAAAGTATGGTAGTAGTGTAAAAGAAGAAGAGAAATGGATTAAGTTTTGGGAATGATCAATGGTGCCACAATTTTTAATGGAAACCAGCAAAGACTAGTGCTTAATGGTGTGCTCTAGTGCCTTAATTAGTGCAGATATAAGAATGGGATGAATAGCTGAGTCTACTTTCTGAGTTTGAGAGCCTACCATTTTGCTGGATTCTAAATTCAGTGTCCTTTCCTCATGTGACTTTCCAGATCTCAAACACTCTATCCTATCATATGAATGTCTTGTCAGTCTTAGTTTTCTTGGGCAGTGAAAAATGACTCACTATTTTGTCTTCATGAAAAAGGTTACTGCACAAAATCTGAGTCTGAGGTCCTTGGAGCTTGGAGCCTCTACCCAATGGCCAATTGCAAGGAAAATGTCTCTGCCATCAATGTCAGCCCTGGAGTAAGGCTATGCCTAGGATATAATGTGTCCTACTGATGAAGAAATAGGGGTTCTTTCCAGATTTGGACAGTTTTCATGGACGGTATATCTGTAAGTCAGATCTGAGGACTGAAATTGTTCTGGGTATATCTGAGGTTGGGAAATCCCACAAAGAGGGCAATGGAATTCTAAATATTACAGTTTGCTGAAAATCTACTCATTTCATTATGTTTCTTGTACTTGAATTCTTTGAAACTAAAGAATATCAACTGTTAGGCATCTGTATCATAATTTATATCCAGTAAAGGGTCAATTGTTTATTAGGCATGTAAGGTAATTTGTACATCTGGAAAAATGTGCAAACACATATCCAGTAAAGGGTCAATTGTTTATTAGGCATGTAAGGTAATTTGTACATCTGGAAAAATGTGCAAACACATTTTTTAAAATGTGAAATTTGAGACTCATTTAGTCAAAGAACATTTGAGACTTTCAGCTTGAATGAAATGAGACATTGTGAGAATGTATCCAAATATCTTCTAAGGGGCACACTGACATTAGAACATATATTTGTTTTAATACATATATTTTTTATTGGGAAAATGTTGAGTTCAAATTATGTACTAGGCATGCTACTTAGAACTAAGTGGTAATTCAGGGATGCACAGAATAATATTTTTTTTTCTGCCATCATGGATCAGTATGCAGAGATCTGAATGGAAAGGTACTAGAAATTATGCAATCAAGACAGAAAAATTTTCCAATAGTTACGAGTATTGTGACCAGAAGGTGGATGCTTGAAAAGTAATGTGTCTATTTTAGGGAATTTATGCATTAGAATTTATAGTTTTGAATTTCAAGAATGACAGAAAAGTAGAGAAAATAAAGGTCAAATGGTATGGGATATATTTTCTCCAAGCTTCTTATAAGGGATGGAACACTGGAGAGTGATCAGATAGACCAGTGAGCAATGGAAAAAAAAGTAGTCAGAAGTACTCTCACTAAAGAAAAAATATCTAGGCATAAAAGTTCTCAGAAAAGGAAATAAGCAGCTTTATGTAAATCTTTGTTGAAAGCATTCCTTAAAGGACCAAATGCCACACATTTCATTGTTATTGATAATAGAGTATTGAGTACAAGGAATCATCTTCCTGAGTTTGTACTTCTTTCCATCTTGAGTTTCATAGCTGTTATAGCAAAAAGTAATTTAAATTTTGAATTTTTCTGATTTGTAAATGGTGATTTAAGTAAAACCTAGAGAACTAAGATAAGCAAAATATCCCAACAAAAAACCAAGCAAACAAAAGAATAGACTATATTTTTTTTGTTCTTTTTTTCCCCCCTTCACTTCATGTCTGGTGATGGAATGAGTAGATATTTGGTTTAGTTGGGAAGAACAGGAATATTTGGAATTAGACACCAGTAAAGAGAGAACCCAATTAATTGAGGTAAAGCTACACACCAAAGTTTCTAGGTTTCAGCACATTGACATTTTATGTTAGAAGTTTCAATGTTGTTGGGGGCCATGGTGCACCCTGAGACTAGCATTTCCCCATGTTTCTAGCACAAGGAGCCAGTAGGTATCTGCAGTAGGTATCTGGGTAAAAGAAGCTTGGCAAAGAGTTGCAATGATTCCAGAAAGAAGATGGCAGTTTTTCCCTTCCCTACAGGGAGAAGTAGATGCTTTAGGAAAGGGTCAAGAGGGACAAAATTTTTCTAAATTCCCCCAAACCTTGTTATATAAGGTATATTAAATGATAGACGTTAAGAGTACAATAAGATGTTGCCCCTTATATAAAAAGGAGTCTCTAAATAATGAGCTCACTTTACTGAAGACATAAAGATTATTGACAGTTGACTATCACATGAAAGTTGCTTTCATATTTGTTGGGTAAGTCAGGGAATGAATGGCGTGCTCTGCCAATTACTGGCAGTATATAAGGGTCTAAGGGAAGTAGAGACCACACTTGACCACATCCACTTGCAAACCACCTGAATTCTCTTCTCCTGACAACATGTGTTGCAACTATGGGAACTCCTGTGGCTATGGCTGCAGATGCGGCTATGGCTGTGGCTATGGCTCAGGTTATGGCTGTGGCTATGGCTCAGGATATGGCTGTGGCTATGGCTCCAAGTATGGCTGTGGCTATGGCTCAGGGTATGGCTGTGGCTGTGGCTATGGCTCAGGTTATGGCTGTGGCTGTGGCTATGGCTCAGGGTGGGGCTGTGGAAGAGGCTCCAGCTATGGATGTGGATATGGCTCTGGCTGCTGGGGCTACCAGCCCCTTTGCTACAGAAGAGGTTATTCTTCTTGCTGCTAGACCACCACTCTCCAAGCACCACTAGCTTCTGAAATGACACATCTAAAGAGACAATTGATTCAAGGATCCATACTCCAGGATTTCTATGTCCAGGAAATTGCATGCTTGACAGAGTCTTTGAGCCTCAGTGAACATTTGTTACGATGGCTTCTTGTCCCTGGAGGTTGTGTGGCATCATCTGACTATTTCCCAAAAGTTGGTTTTTACTCCCTTAATCTGGATTCCGTATTGTGACTGTGCCAGCAATCTTAACATCCTACAGTTGGGCAAAAAACTTATTCTCAATAAAAATGGTTCCTTCCTTCTAACAAATCTCTGTGTTCTTGCTTGCGAATTATTCCTTTCTTGAGGTGTGGTGACCCCTCTTGAAAACTGGGTTGACAATACATTTCATCAACGTGGGGGCACTTCCTTGATATAATACAGGCATTTCTTGTCACAGGTACATCAGAGATAATGTTTTCCCGACCTATGTCTTGTACCCCACCCCCATTCTGAGGGACTCACAAATCATACAGTGCTTTAGTACTGTGCCCTGGAAATCACATCGACTCTGGAACGGAGCTAGAGGGGAAAGAGGAGAAGGAATGACACCTATTCAGGAGGTTGTGACAGAAGCCCAAGGGAGAGGAGGTGTGGCCTGAGTGCTGAATGGATGGATGAATAGCATGGGAGAGAGTGTTTCCAGAATTAATGAGGAATTAGAAGCAGACTCGGGAGTCCAATGACGAACTAGGGGAAGGATAAATTAGAAGAAAAATGTGGTATCATATGTGCATTTTGATGAAAGTATAAACATATTTGTTTGGATTTTTAAGTTTAAGAAATTGATTTAAGTCACTCACTTTTCAAATAGTTTTGAATGTTTTTATTACAAAGATATATTTATTTCATTTGTCAGAGAGAGAGGGGGGATAGAGAGTGAACACAAGTAGGGGGGTCTGAGAGAGAGGGAGATAAGCAGACTCCTGCTGTGCAGGTATCCTGACACCTAGCTCCACCCCAGCATCCTTAGATCATGACCTGATTCTAAATCAGGAGTTGGATGCTTAAGTGACTGTACCACCCAGGTGCCCAAGTTATTATTATTTCTGAAAGGAAATGTCCTACATACTTAAGACATACTGTAGATGAATTTCCTGCTTTCAGAGTATTTATATTCTAGTGGGTGATAATAAGAAAAACTAACAATTAATTGAGATAAATTTAGACAGATAATTGCTATGGAAGGAATAAAACAGCTTTCTGGAGAAGAGAGTGAAGATTGAAGTATTAGAGAGAGAGTTCAAGGAGGTATTTTGATATTTTGTGTCAAATGAACTGTTTGTTACAAAAAAAAACACTAGAAAGGGCTGTAATAAGTGTAAAGGATAAAGAGAAATGGATTGTTTTGGGGATGATCAGTGGTGCCACAATTTTTAATGGAAATGAGCTAGGACTAGTGTTTAATGGTGTACTCTACTGCCTTAATGGTTGCAGATCTAAGAATGAGATGACAGTTGCGTCTGCTTTCTGAGTTTGAGAGCCTACCACTTTGTTGGGTTCTGAACTCAGTGTCCTTTCCTCACATGACTTTCCAAATCTCTAATACCGTATCCTATCACATAGAATTCTTGTCAGGCTCAGTTTCGTTGGGCCTGTTTTATTTCCATGACCAGGGTCACTGCAAGATCTGAGTCTGAGGTCCCTGGAGCCAAGAACCTCTACAAAATGGCCAGTTTCAAGGAAAATGGATCGGTCATCAAACTCAGCCTCGGAATGTGACAGTGTCCAGGATATAATGTCTCCTACTCTTGAAGAAATAGGGGTTCTTAAAGAGTTGGGCAGTTTTCATACATGGAATATTTGTATGTCTGATGTGAGGACTGTACTCTGGGTAAATCTGAGGTGGGGAAATCCTACTAAGAGGAGAATGAAATTTGTATAATTACAGTTTTTGAAAATCCACTTATTGTTGTATTATGATCCCTGTCCTTGAAGGCTTTGTGAATGAGGGAAGAACATCATCCATTAAGCACCAATATTGTTAATTTATATATCCATTCATTTATTAGGCATATAAGATAATTAATGCATCTGGAAAAATACCTTCATAAAGTAACACACATCTTCAAAATGTGAAATTTGAGACTATTTTAGTCAAAGAACATTTGAGACTTTCTACTTCAATGAAATCAGAACATTGTGAGAATGTATCCAAATATCTTATAGCTTCCAAGGGGCACACTGATTCTTGAACATATATTTGTTTTAATGTATCTATTTTTATAGGGGAAATATTGATAGACATCAAACTATGTACTGGGTACTCAGAACTAAGTGGTGATTCAGGGATGCACAGAGTAAGAGATTTTTTGGGGCCATCATGGTTCAATATCCAGAGATCTGAATGGAAGAGGTACTACAAACAATGCAATAAAGGTAGAAAACATTTTCAATTGTTCAGGGCTATTTTGATTGGAAGGTGGATGCTTGAAAAGTAATGGGTCTATTCTAGAGAACTTATGCATTAGAATTTATAGTTTTGAATATCAAGAATGACAGAAAAAGAGAAAATAAGGAACAAATATAGTAGGATGTATTTTTTTGAGCTTTTTTTAGAGATGAAACCTAACAATGATCAGATAGACCAGCATCCAAGTATAGAAAAAATAGTCATAATACATTCAACTGAAGGAAAAATGTCTAATAATGAAAGTTCTCAAAAAAGGATTTCAGTAGAATTATGAAAATCCCTGTTGAAGGCTTTCAGAAAGGAATAGATGGCACTGATTTCATTGTTGAAATTTGAGTGTGGTGTAGAAGGAATGATCTTCCTGAGTTTGTACTTCTGAGTCAGATGTCATAGTTTTATGGTAAAAATTAATTTAAATTTTGGATCTGCCTGTTTCAGACAATGGGAATAGGTAAAACCTAGACAAACAAGATAAGCAAAAAATCATTAAAAAAAGAAAAAAACAGTCATGTAATACCTTCCTTCTCCTCCTCTTCCCTCTTCATTGGCTACATGTCTGGTAATAGAATGTTTGGATATTTGGTTTAGATTAGAAGAAAAGAAATATTTGGAATTAGACATCAGTAAAGAGAGAAACTAATTTATTTCTACCAAGTTACAAACTAAAGATTCTAATCTCATCACTTGACATTTTTTTTTTCACTTGACACTTTTTATCAAATGTTTCAATGTTGTTCCTCTGTCCTGATACTAGCATTTTCCCTGGCTTGAACCACAAGGAGCTAGTAGGTATCTGCAGTAGGTATCTGGGTGCAAGAAGCCTGGCAAAATGTTGAAATGATTCCAGAAAGGAGATGGGAGTTATTTTCTTCTCTATGGGCAGAGGTAGATTTTTTGGGCAAGAGGAGAGATCAAGAGGCACAAAATTGTCCTAAATTCCCCCAATCTTGTCATATCAGTTACATTAAATGATAGGAGGTTTGAAGTTGGGTCTCAGTGATATGTAGAGCACATAATTCTGAGACAATTCTTTGGCAGAGGGAATTAAATTGTTGCTCTTTAAATAAAATGGGAGACTCCAAATAATGAGCTCACTTTTCCCAAGACATTATTGATTGTTGACAGTGACTGTCACATGAAAGTTGCTTTCATATTTGTTTGGGTAAGTCAGGGAATGAATGGCATGCTCTGCCAATTACCAACAGTATATAAAGGTCCAAGGCAAGTAGGGACCACACTTCACCACATCCACTTGCAAACCACCCGAATTCTCTTCTCCTGACAACATGTGTTGCAACTACGGGAACTCCTGTGGCTATGGCTGCGGATGTGGCTACGGCTATGGATGTGGCCCCTATTCTGGCTGTGGTTATAGAACTGGCTATGGCTGTGGCTATGGCTCAGGTTATGGCTATGGCTGTGGCTATGGCTCAGGCTATGGCTGTGGCTGTGGCTGTGGCTCAGGTTATGGCTGTGGCTGTGGCTACGGCTCAGGATGGGGCTGTGGAAGAGGCTCCTGCTATGGATGTGGATATGGCTCTGGCTGCTGGGGCTACCGGCCCCTTTGCTACAGAAGATGTTATTCTTCTTGCTGCTAGACCACCACTCTCCAAGCACCATTAGCTTCTGAAATGACACATCTAAAGAGACAATTGACATAAGGATCCAAACCCCAAGATTTCTATGTTCAGGAAACTGCATACTTGACATAGCCTTTGCATCCAATGAAAATTTGTTAAGATGGCGTATTGTGGCTCTGGGCTGTGTGGTATCATCTGACTATTTTCCAGAAGTTGGTCTATATTCCCTCAATCTGGATTCCGTGTTGCGACTGTGCCAGCAATCTTAACATCCTACAGTTGGGCAAAAAACATATTCTCAATAAAAATGGTTCTTTGCTTCTAACAAATCTGTCTTTGCTTGTGATTTACTCCTTTTCTTTAGGTGTTAGGGACCATTTGACAATTGGGCTGACAATAATTTCATCAACCTGGGGTGTCTGCTGTGATATAATACAAGCTTTTCTTCTCATACATGCATCAGAGATAATGTCTCTACCTAATTCACAGATCCTTCATGCCTAGGCACTCAGAACCCAACATAAATCATACAGTGTTTAGAAACTGTGCCCTGGAAATCACACTGCCTTCAGAATTAAGCTAGGTGGTGGTGGTGGGGTGGGTGAGAGGAGAAGGAATGATATTTATTCAGGAGGTTGTGACAGAAACCCAAGGTGGAGGAGGTGTGGCCTGAGTGCTGAAAGGGTGGATGAATGGCATGGAAGAGAGTTTCAAGGATCAATGAGAAATTAGAAGCAAACTCAGGTGACCCATGAAGAACTAAGGACAGATAAGTTAGAGGAAAAATGTGGTATCATCATGTGCATTTTGATGAAAGTGCAAATACATTTTTTTTGCATATGTTGAATTTAAGGAAATTGATTTAAGCCACTTAATTTACAAATAGTTTTAAAGGTTTTTGAAAGAGAGCTGTCTTATACACTTTCGACACAGGAGCAATATCATAGATGAGTTTCCTGCTCTCAGAAAATTTACATTATAAAAGGAGAAAGGAAAAATAAAGATTAATTATGATATATTTAGAGAGATAATTGCTATGGAAAGAATAAAACATCTTCCTGGGGAAGAGAGTAAATTTTGATATATTGGAGATAGTTCAGGGAGGTATTTTGACATTTTGTGTCAAATGAACTAATCTTTGTTACAAGAAACACCAGAAGGGGCAGTAGTAAATGTAAAGGAAGAGGAGAAATTTATTATGTTTTGGAGATGATCAGTGGTGCCACAATTTTTAGCAGAAAAGAGTAAGGACTAGTGCTTAATGGAGTTCTCTAGTGCTCTACTCAGTGCAGATACAAGAATAGAATGGAAAGCCAAGTTTACTTTCTGAGTTTGAGAGCCTACCACCTTGTTGGGTTCTGAGGTCAGTGTCCTTTCCTCACGTGACTTTTTCAGATCTCTAACACTATATCCTATCATATAGAATGCCTTGTCAGGCTCAGTTTCCATGGGCAGTGAAAAATGACTCATGGTTTTATTTCCAAGACAATGTCACTGGACAAATCTGAGTCTGAGGTCCCTGGAGCCAGGAGCTTCCCCATCCAATGGCCAATGGCAAGGAAGATGGCTCTGCCATTAAAGTCAACCCTGGAGTGAGGTTATGCCCAGGATATAATGTGTTCTTGTGATAAAGAAATAGGGGTTCTTTCAAGAATTGGATAGTTTTCACAGATGATATATCTATGAGTCTGATCTGACTACTGTCCATGCTCTGGGTAAATCTCAAGTGTGTAAATCAAAGGTGGTTAAATCCAACAAAGAGGGGAAGGGACCTCTAAGAATTACAGTTTTTTCACAGTCTACTCATGTTTCATTATGTTCCTGTGCTTGAAGGCTTTATAAAAGGGAAGAAAATCATTAATTAGGCATGAATATGGTAACTTATAGATGCAGTAAAAGGCCAGTTACTTATTAGGCATATAAGGTAACTTGTACATCTGGAAAAAATGTCTTCATAAACTATCACATATTTCAAAATCTGAAATTTGAGACTCAAAGAACATTTGAGACTTTCAGCTTGAATGAAATGAGACATTGTGTGAATGTATCCAAATATCTTCTAGCTTCTAAGGGGCACACTGACCTTTGAACATGTTTTTGTCTTCATGTATTTGATTTGTGTTGGGAAATATCAATTGAGTTCAGATTATGTACCAGGAACTCTACTTAGAATTAAGTTGTGATTCAGGGATGCACAGAATAAGAGAGTTTCTGTTGCCATAAATCAATACCCAGATATCTGAATGGAAAGGTACTAGAAATAAATTTATTTATTTAAAATAAAGATAGAATATTTTGCAATAATTTAGGGGTATTGCGAATGGAAGGTGAGTGTTTAAAAAATAAGGCGATGCTTCTAGGGAACATGTGCATTAGAATATAGAGTTTTGAATTTTAAGAATGACAGAAAAGTAGAGAAAATAAAGAACAAGTACAGTGGGATGTATTTTTCTTTAAGCTTCTTGTAGGGATGAAACAGAGTGATCTGATAGACCATTGGCCAACAGTAGAAAAAGTGAGATTAAGAAATAATCTCAACTGATGGAAAAATGTCTGATAATGAAAATTCTCAGAAAACAAATTCAGTAGACTTATGAAAATCTATGTTGAAGGCTTTCTTTTTTTTTTTTTTTTTTTTTTTTAAGGCTTTCAATAAAGGACTGGATGGCACTTATTTCTGGCATTCATTTCATTGTTGTTAAAATTCGAGTGTGGAGTAGAAGGGATGATCTTCTGAGTTTGTGTTCCCTTGCAACTTGTATTTGTTAACTGTCACAGCAAAAATTAATTTAAATCTTAAATTCTGCTTGTGTCAGAAAATAATGATTTAGTTAAAACCTAGACAAGCATCATAAGCAAAAACATCATAAACAAATATATAACATCTTTCTTTCTTTTCTCTCTCTCTCTCTTTCTCTCTTTTTCTTTCTCTCTTTTTTCTTTCATGTTAAGTTACAGAAAGGTTGAATGTTTCCTTTAGTTGAGAAGAAAGGAATTATTTGGTATTAGAGACCAGCAAAGAGAGAACTTAATTTATTGATGTGAACCTATACTCAAGGTTTCTAGATCTCATCACTATTGACATTTTTTATTTATTTATTTATTTTTTTTATTTATGATAGTCACAGAGAGAGAGAGAGAGAGAGAGAGAGAGAGAGAGGCAGAGACATAGGCAGAGGGAGAAGCAGGCTCCATGCACTGGGAGCCCGACGTGGGATTTGATCCCGGGTCTCCAGGATCGCGCCCTGGGCCAAAGGCAGGCGCCAAACCGCTGCGCCACCCAGGGATCCCTCACTATTGACATTTTATATCAGATGTTCCAATGTGGTTGCAGGCTGTTCTGTGCCCTGATATTAGCACCTTCCTTCATCTTTCCTACAAGGACCCAAAAGATATCTGCAATAACTTACCTGGGTGCAAGAAGTCTGGCAGGAAGTTGAAATGATTACAGAAGGGAGTATTTCTTTCCCTATGTGCAGAGGTAGATGTTTTAGGAAGAGCAGGGATCAAGATTGGCAAAATTTTCCTATATTTCTCATCCTTTTTATATTAGGTATTATAAATGATAGTGGGTTGAGAAGTTCGGTATCAGGGGTGTATAGACCACATGATTCACTGAGATAATTTTATGGCAGAGTGAATTAAAATGTGGCTCCTTAAATGAAATGGGGGGAAAAATAAATAAAAGAGGAGACTGCAATTAGTGAGCTGATTTTTCCCAAGACATTATTAATTGTTGACAGTGACTGTCACATGAAAGTTGCTTTCATATTTGTTGGTTGGGTCAGGGAATGAATGGCATGCTCTGCCAATTACTGACAGTATATAAAGGTCCAAGAGAAGTAGAGACCACACTTCACCACATCCACTTGCAAACCACCTGAATTCTCTTCTCCTGACAACATGTGTTGCAACTACGGGAACTCCTGTGGCTATGGCTGCGGATGTGGCTATGGCTATGGATGTGGCCCCTATTCTGGCTGTGGTTATAGAACTGGCTATGGCTGTGGCTATGGCTCAGGCTATGGCTGTGGCTGTGGCTATGGCTCAGGATGGGGCTGTGGAAGAGGCTCCAGCTATGGATGTGGATATGGCTCTGGCTGCTGGGGCTACTGGCCCCTTTGCTATAGAAGATGTTATTCTTCTTGCTGCTAGATCACCACTCTCCAAGCACCATTATCTTCTGAAATGACATCTAAAGAGACAATTGATTTAAGGATCCATACCCCAAGATTTCTACGTTCAGAAAACTGCATACTTGACATAGCCTTTGTCATCCAATGAAGATTTGTTAAGATGGCATATTGTGGCTCTGGGCCGTGTGGCATCATCTGACTATTTTCCAAATGTTGGTCATTGTTCCCTTAATCTAGATGCTGTGTTGTGACTGTGCCAGTGATCCTAACATCCCACAGTTGGGCAAAAGCTTATTCTCAATAAAAATGCTTCTTTTCTTTTGACTAATCTGTGTTCTTATTTGTAAATTACTCCTTTTGAGGTGTTAGGACCACTCTTGAAAATTGGGCTGACAATATGTCATGACCCTGTGGTCTTCCTTGATGTAATACTAGCTTTTCTTCTCATCATGCTTCAGAGATAATGTCATCTTCACCTAATTCTTAAATCTCTCATGCTAGGCACTTACAACCCAACAGAAATCACACAGTATTTTAGAATCATGTCTTGGAAATCACACTGAGTCTACAATGGAGCTGAAGGGGAAGAAAGGGAAGGAATGACACCTATTCAGGTACTTGTGACAGAAGCCAAAAGGAGAGGAGGTGTGGCCTGACTACTGAATAGATGGAAGAATGGGATGGAAAAGAGTATTTCCAGGATCAATGAGAAATTAGAAGTAGACTCAGTTGACTAATGAAGAACTGAGGATAGATAAATTAGAGAGAAAATATGGTATCATATCACATGCATTTTTGGAAGTGTGTATATATAATTTTTATATATTGTGTTTGAGGAAATTGATTTAAGTCACTTGTTTGATAAATACCTTTGAATGTTTTTGAAAGAAAACTTCCCCACACACTGAAGATACAGTAACAAAATTTTAGAAGAGTTCCCTGCTCTCATAGTGTTCATATTCTAATAGGTGATAATAAAAAAGAACAATTCATTAAGATACATTTAGACAGATAATTGCCACGGAAGGAACAAAACAACTTCCTGGGGAAGAGAGTAAAGGTGGAAGTATTGGAGACACAGTTCAGGGAGATATTTTGACATTTTGTGTCAAATGAACTAATCTTTGTTACAAGAAACACTAGAAGGGGCAGTAGTAAATGTAAGGGAAGAAGAGAAATTTATTATGTTTTGGGGATGATCAGTGGTGCCACAATTTTTAGTGGAAATGAGCAAGGAGTAGTGGTTAATGGTGTTCTCTAATGCCTTAATTGGTACAGATATAAGAATGGGATGGAGGGACACCTGGGTGGCTCAGGGGTTACATGTCTACCTTGGGCTCAGAGTGTAATCCTGGGGTCTGGGGATCGAGTCCCACATTGGGCTTCCTGTGAAGAGCCTGCTTCTCCCTCTGCCTATGTTTCATGTGTCTCTAATGAGTATAATAAAAACAGTCTTAAAAAAAAAAAAAAAAAAAGAATGGGATGAAAAGCCAGGTCCACTTTCTTGAGTTTGAGAGCCTACCACTTTGTTGGGTTTTGAGTTCAGTGTCCTTTCCTCATGTGACTTTCCAGATCTCTAACACTGTATCCTATCACATAGAATGTCTTGTCAGGCTCAGTTTCCATGGGCAGTGAAAAATGACTCACTGTTTTGTCTTCATGATAAAGGTTACTGAACAAAATCTGAGTCTGAGGTTCTGGAGCCAGGAGCCCACTATTTTTTCATCAGTAGGACACATTATATCCTAGGCACAGCCTCACTCCAGGGCTGACATTGATGGCAGACCATCTTCCTTGCCATTGGCCATTGGGTGGAGGCTCCTGGCTCATTTTTCACTTTAGGGCCGACTTTGATGGCAGAGCAAACTGTAATACTTAGAATTCCATTGCCCTCTTTGTGGGATTTCCCAACCTCAGATATACCCAGAACAATTTCAGTCCTCAGATCTGACTTACAGATATACCGTCCATGAAAACTGTCCAAATCTTGAAAGAACCCCTAAAATATATAATGTGTCCTACTGATGCCCAGGATATAATGTGTCCTACTGATGAAAAAACAGGAATTCTTCAAGATTTGGACAGTTTCTGCAGGTGGAATATGTATAAGTCAGATCTGAGGATAGACTGTGCTCTGGATAAATCTGAGTTGGGAGAAATCCTAGAAACAAGGGAATGGGATACTAAAAAAATACATTTTACTTAAAATTTACTTAACTAATTTATTATGATTCTTATCCTTGAAGGCTTTCTGAAAGAGGGCAGAGTATCATCTATTAGGCATGAGTATCATAATTTACATACCCAGTAAAGAGCTGATCATTTATTAGGACTATTGGATAATTTATACAACTAGAAAAGTGCCTTTATAAACTAACACATAATCAAATTATGAAATTTGTGAACCTTTTACTCAACATTTGGGACTTACAGCATAAATGAAATGAGAACATTGTGATAATGTATCCAAATACCTTATAGCTTCTACTGGCACAACAGTCCTTGAAAATGTTTTTGTTTTAATGTACCCTTTTTTTAGTGACAGAAGTATTGATAGAGGTCAAATTATGCACTGGGTACTCTACTTTGAGCTAAGTGGTGATTCAGGGATGCACAGAAGAGATTTTTTTTCGGCCATCATAGTTCAATACCCAGAGATCTGAATGGAAAGGTACTACAAATAATGCCATAAAGACAGAAAACATTTTCAGTAGTTCAGGGGCATTTTGATCAGAAGGTAGGTGTTTGAAAAGCAAAGTAGCTATTCTAGGGAACTTGTGCATTAGAATTTCAAGAGTTGACAGAAAAGTTGAGAAAATAAAGTTAAAGAACATGTGTAGTGGCATGTATTTTTCTTTAAGTTTCTTGTTAGAGATGAAACATAACAGAGTGATCAAGTAGACCAGTGTCCAACTGTAGAAAAATGAGTCATAATACTATCAACCGAAGGAAAAATGTCTCATAGTGATAGTTCTCAGAAAAGGATTTCAGGAGAATTATGAACATTCCTGTTGAAGATCTTTAATAAAGGACTGGATGGTGTTCTTTTCCTTGTTAAAATTTGAGTGTGGAAAGGAAGGAATGATCTTCCTAGTTTGTACTCCCTTCCAATTTGGATTTCATAGCTGTTATAAAGAAAGTATTTTAAATATTGGATCCTTCTTGATTTGGAAAATGGACAATGAAGGTAACCCAAAAAAAGAAAAATCAAAGAAACAAAAACAACAATAACAACAAATAGCCAAACAAATTCCAAAAGAGTTTTTTCTTTTTTCTTGGTTCATTTCTTTGTTTTTCTCTTTCTTTCTACATTTTTGATTGATTTATGTTGATGGAATGGTTGGATATTTGGAAAATAAATATTTGATACTAGACACCAGTAAGAGAAAACCTAATTTATTGATGTGAAGTTATACACACCAAGGATTCTAGATCTCAGCACTATTGACATTTTATATTACATGTTTCACAGTTTGGGGTACTATTCTGTGTCCTGAGATTAGTATCTTCTCTCCTTTCTACCATAAGGAGCCAACAGGTATCTGTAGTAGGTATCCAAGATGCAAGAAGCCTGAAAAAAAGTTACAGTAATTCCAGAAAGGAGATGGCAGTTATTCCCCCACCTCCCCCCGCACCCCGTGGGCAGAGGTAGATGTTTTAGGATGAGCAGAGATCAAGACTGGAAAAATTTTCCTAAATTCCACCAACATTGTTAGTTATATAAGATATCGTAAATGATAGGAAATTGGGAAATAGGGTACCAGTTGTATGTAGAGCACATGATTCTACTGAGACAATTCTCTGGCAGAGGGAATTAAAATGCTGCTCTTAAAATAAAATGAGAGTCTTAAAATAATGAGCTTATTTTTCACAAAACATTGTTGATTGTTGACAGTGACTGTCACATGAAAGTTGCTTTCATATTTGTTGGGTAAGTCAGGGAATGAATGGCATGGTCTGCCAATTACTGACAGTATATAAGGGTCCAAGAGAAGTAGAGACCACACTTGACCACATCCACTTGCAAACCACCCGAATTCTCTTCTCCTGACAACATGTGTTGCAACTACGGGAACTCCTGTGGCTATGGCTGCGGATGTGGCTATGGCTATGGATGTGGCCCCTATTCTGGGTGTGGTTATAGAACTGGCTATGGCTGTGGCTATGGCTCAGGTTATGGCTGTGGCTGTGGCTATGGCTCAGGCTATGGCTGTGGCTGTGGCTATGGCTCAGGCTATGGGTGTGGCTGTGGCTATGGCTCAGGCTATGGCTGTGGCTGTGGCTATGGCTCAGGCTATGGCTGTGGCTGTGGCTATGGCTATGGCTCAGGATGGGGCTGTGGAAAAGGCTCCAGCTGTGGGTGTGGATATGGCTCTGGCTGCTGGGGCTACCGGCCCCTTTGCTACAGAAGATGTTATTCTTCTTGCTGCTAGACCAATGCTGCTCCAAGCACCATTTGCTTCTGAAATGTCACATCTAAAGTGACAATTGATTCAGGGATCCAAACCCCACGATTTCTACCTCCGGGAAACTGCATGCTTGACAGAGGTTTTGATCTTCAGTAAACATTTTTGTGCCTGGATGCTATGTAGCATCATCTGAGTGTTTCCCCAATGTTAGTCTTTATTCTCTTATCTGGATTCTGTGTTGTGACAATGCCAGAGATCCTAATGTCCCACAATTGGCAAAATTGTTGTTCTCAATAAAAATGGTTCTTTGCTTCTAACAAATCTGTGTTCTTGTTTATAAATTATTCCTTTTTTGAGATGTTATGACCCCTTTTGAAAATTGGGCTGGCAATATGTTTCCTAAACCTGGGGTTCCTCCTTGACATAATACAAGCATTTCTTTTCATACATGAATTAGAGTTAATGTCTTCTTCAATTTCTCGTATCCCTCATGAACAGGCATTCAGAATCCAATAGAAATCATACAGTATTTCAGAACCATGCCTTGGAAACCACTATGTATGTAGAACTGAGATGATGGTGAAAGAAAAGGAATGGCACCTATTCAGGAGGTTGTGACAGAAGTCCAAGGGTGAGGAGATGTGTCCTGAGTGCTGAACAGATGAATGGCATGGAAAAGAATTTCTGAGATTAATGAGAAATTGGAAGCAGACTCAGGTGACACATGAATAGCTAAGGAAAGGATAAATTAGAAGAATAAGGTGGAATTATATTATGTGCATTTTGAGGAAAGGGCAAAAATATTTGTGTATATCAAGTTTAGGAATTTGATTTTAGTCACTTAATGATATGTAGCTTTGGATTTTTTTTAAAATTTTATTTATATAGAGAGCATGAGCAGGGCTAGGGGAAGCTGGAGAGTCAGAGAATCTCCCAAGTACTCCAAGTTGAGCACAGAGTTCAATGCGGGGCTCATTCTCATGACCCCGAGATCATGACCTGAGCTGAAATCAGGAGTCAGATGCTTAACTGACTGAGCCACCCTGACACCCCATCTCTTTGTATGCTTTTTTATTTTTGTTATTTTTAAAGATTTTATTTAATATTTGTGTGAGTGAGCGAGTGAGCAAGGGGCTAGGGTCAGAGGGAGAGGGAGAAGCAGACTCCCCAGTGAGAAGGGAGCCCTATGCTGGGCTCTAACCCAGGATCCTGGCATCATAACCTCAGTCAAAGGCAGCTGTTTAATTGACTGAGCCACCCAGGTGTCCCTTTCCATGTCTTTGAATGTTTTTGAAAGGGAACTGTGCTATATAGTACAAAGCTGCAGATGAGTTTTTTGTTCTCAGAGTGTTTATATTCTAACAGGTGATAATAAAAAAAAAGGTAATAATTAAATTTAGATAGATAATTGCGTTGGAAGCAATAAAGCAGCTTCTTGGGGAAGAAATTGAAAGTTGGAATATTGGAGAGAGGGTTCAGGGAGGTATTTTGGCATTTTGCATCAAATGAACTGATGCCTGTTACAAGAAACACTAGCAAGGAAGGTAGTAAGTACAAAGAGAGAAGAAAAATGCATCAACTTTTAGGGGTGATGAGTGGTGCCACAATTTTTGTGGAAAAGAGAAGGCCTACTTCCTTAAATGGGCTCACTTTGTTCGGGGAA
Source organism: Canis aureus (assembly GCF_053574225.1). Lineage (NCBI taxonomy): Eukaryota > Metazoa > Chordata > Mammalia > Carnivora > Canidae > Canis > Canis aureus. Next base: position 30,525,098 of record NC_135640.1, on the reverse strand, counting down.
TATATGAGAATGGGATGAAAATGTCTGGTTGACTTTAGGAGTTTGAGAGTCAACTAGTTTGTTGGGTTCTGACTTCAGTGTCCTTTCCTCATGAGACTTTCCAGAACTCTCACATTTAGATCTTGTAATAGAAGATGACTTTTCAGACTCAATTTCCACCATGAAAGATAAATGAGTCTTTGTCTCATCTTCATGACAAGGGTCACTGCATAAAGTCTGAGTCTGAGGTCAGCTAGAAGTGAGGAGAGTCCACCAAATGGCCAATTCTAAGGAAGATGGCTCTGCCATTCAAGTCAGCCCTACAGTAAGGCTATTCCCAGGATATAATGTGTCCTATTGATGAAGGAACAGGGGTTCTTCAACGCTTGGACAGTTCACAGATGGAATATCTGTTAGCGGGATCTAGGGAATGACTGTGCTTGATGAAATCTGAGATGGGGAAATCCTACATAGAAGGGAAGGGAATTCTAATAATTACAGTTTGTTGAAAATATACTCATGTTTCATTATGTTTCTTGTACTTGAAGGATTTGAAAGAAATTTTTTTTTTCAGTTTTTAAAACTCTTTTTAATTTTTTTAAGTTTTTATTTTATATTATCTACAAAGTAAAAGTTTTTCCCTTAACTTAAAAGTTGAACCACTGTAGACAGTGATCACTCCATCAAACTTGATTTATAAATAATAACCCATCATTTTGACGGTAAGAATTTACTGAACCTTTGTCAAGTTTAGTAAAAGGGTGTTCCAAGTCTTGATTATTATTATTTTTTTAACAGTAATAGCAGCAAGAATCACTCTTGTTACTTTTGCTAGCTGATGTGTTCATGACTTTCGAGGGTCATTAAAAAATAAATAACTTCCAGTTTCAGCAAGCAGAGCTGGGGTACTTGCAGGACTCTGAAACAGCATATGGAATTATGGAACAGCCCACAAGTTCCTAAATGACCGAGTGGTCAACTTGGCACCTGTATTGTAATTTATATTCAGTAAAGGGTTGATCATTTATTAGGCATATAAGATAATTTGTACATCTAGATAAGTGTCTTCATAAGCTAACACATATCTTCAAAATGTGAAATTAGAGACTCAAAGAACATTTGAGACTTTCAGCTTGCATGAAATGAGAACATTGTGATAATGTATCCAAATATCTTACAGTTTCTTAGGGCCACACTGACCTTAGAACATATATTTGTTTTAATGCATCTGTTTTTTATTGGGGAAGTGTTGAGTTCAAATTATGTACTGGCCATGCTACTTAGAACTAAGTGGTAATTCCGGATGCACAGAATAATAATTTTTTTCTGCCATCATGGATCAGTATCCTGACATCTGAATGGAAAGGTATTATTCATTATGCAATAGAGCTAGAAAAATTTTTCAGTAGTTTAGGGATATTGTGACCAGAAGATGGGGGTTTGGAAAGTAACATGTCTACTTGAGGGAACTCGTGTACTAGAATTTATAGTTTTGAATTTCAAGAGTTGATGGAAAAGTAGAGAAAATAAGGGTAAAGAACAACTGGAATGGGATATATTTTTTCTTAAACTTCTTAAGGATGAAACAGAGAGATAAGACGTACTAGTAACCAATGGTAGAAAAACTAGTCAAAAATATTTTCAACTGAAGGAAAAATGTGTAATAATGAAAGTAAGAAAAAGAATTCAGAAGCTTTATGAAAATCCCCATTGAAGGCCTTTTATAAAGAGCTGAATGGATTTCATTTTGTTGTTGAAATTTGAGTGTTGAGTAGAAGATATGATCTTTCTGAGTTTGTACTGCCTTCCAACTTGGATTTCATAGTTATAGTAAAAAATGATTTAAATTTTGGTTTCTTCCCATTTTGGAAATTGGTGATTTAGGTAAACCTAGACAACCAAGATAAAAACATCACAAACAAACATAACACCTTTCTATCTTTTTTTTGTGTGTGTGCATGTTAAGGGACAGAAAGTTTAGATGTTTGGTTTAGTTGAGAAGAAAGGAATATTTGGAATTAGACACCAGTAAAGAGAGAACCTAATTTATTGTTGTGAAGCTACACATCAAGGTTTCTAGATCTCAGCACTACTAACATTTCATATCAGATGTTTCAATGTTTCAGTGTTGTTGGGGGCTGTTCTGTGCCCTGAGATTAGCATCTTCTTTCCTCTCTACCACAAGGAGATAGTAGGTATCTGAAGTAGGTATCTGGTTTTGAGAAGCCTGGTATGAATTGCAAGGATTCCAGAAAAGAGATAGTAGTTACATCCTCCAGTATGGGCAGAAGTAGATTTTTGAGGAAAGATGAGAAATGAGGAGGGATATAATTATCCTAAATTCCCCCAACCCTATTATAAAAAGTATATTAAATGATAGGTTGTGAAGTTGGGTCTCAGTGGTATGTAGAGCACATGATTCTGAGACAATTCTTTGGCAGAGGGAATTAAATTGCTGCTCTTTAAATAAAACAGGAGACTCCAAATAATGAACTAACTTTCCCAAAGACATTAATGATTGTTGACAGTGACTGTCACAGCACAGTTGCTTACATATTTATTGGGTAAGTCAGGGAATGAATGGCATGCTCTGCCAATTACTGACAGTATATAAAGGTCCAAGGCAAGTAGAGACCACACTTCACCACATCCACTTGCAAACCACCCGAATTCTCTTCTCCTGACAACATGTGTTGCAACTACGGGAACTCCTGTGGCTATGGCTGCGGATGTGGCTACGGCTATGGATGTGGCCCCTATTCTGGCTGTGGTTATAGAACTGGCTATGGCTGTGGCTATGACTCAGGTTATGGCTGTGGCTGTGGCTATGGCTCAGGTTATGGCTGTGGCTGTGGCTATGGCTCAGGATGGGGCTGTGGAAGAGGCTCCAGCTATGGATGTGGATATGGCTCTGGCTGCTGGGGCTACCGGCCCCTTTGCTACAGAAGATGTTATTCTTCTTGCTGTTAGACCATCACTCTCCAAGCCCCATTTACTTCTGAAAGGATACATTTAGTGGGATAGCTGATTCAAGCCTCCAAATCCAAGATTTCTATGTCTAGGAAATGGCATACTTGACAGAGGCTTTGTCTTCCAGTGAACATTTTTTTTAGGATGGCGTCTTCTGGCTTGAGTTTATGTGATATCATCTGACCATTTCCAGAAGTTGCTCTATACTCCCTTAATCTGGATTCTGTGTTGTGACTGTGCCAGTAATCTTCACGTCTCACAGTTGGGCAAAAATTTATTCTCAATAAAAATAGTTTTTTCCTTTTAAAATTCTCTGTTTTTGTTTGTGATTTATGTATGTATGTATGTATGTATGTATGTATGTATGTATGTATGTGTGTGTGTTTGTTATGGCCACTCTTGAAAATTCACTCACAATATGTTTTATAAACCTGGGGTTCTTCCTTGATATAATACAAGCATTTCTTGTCATATGTACATCAGAGATAATGTCTTCTCTACCTATTTCTCATATCCTTCATGCTCAGGCACTCAACCCAACAGCAATCACACAGTATTTCAGAACTGTGCCCTGGAAATAACCCTATGTCTAAAATGAAGCTGGAGGGGAAAGAGGAGAAGGAAAGACACCTTTTTAAGGAGTCTGTGAGAGAAGCCCAAGGGAGAGGAGGTGTAGCCTGAGTGCTGCATGGATAGATGTCATGAAAGAGAGTTTCCAGGATCAAGGAGAAATTAGAAGCAGACTCAGGTGACACATGAACAATTAATGGAAGGGTAGGATGGAGGAAAAATGTGATATTATCACCTCTGCATTTTGTTGGAAGTGCAAATATATTTGTTTGCATACCTTAAGTTTGAAGAATTTATTTAAGACACTTGTTTGAGAAATGGCTTTGAATGTGTTGAAAGGGAACTGTCCTACATACTGACAATACAGTAACAAATTTTTAGAGGAGTTTCCTGCTCTCAGAATGTTTGCATTCTAATAAGTGAAAATGAAAAAAAAAAAAAAACAACAACAAGATAGTTTTAGGCTGATAATTGCTATGGAAGGAATAAAACAACTTCCTGGGAAAAGTGTGAAGGTGGAAATATTGGAGAGATAGTTCAGGGAGTTATTTGGCATTTTGTGTCAAATGAACTAATGTTTGTCACAAGAAACACTAGAAATAGTGGTAGCAAGTGTAATGATGAAGAGAAATTCATCATGTTTTGGCAATGATCAGTGATGCCACAATTTTTAGTGCAAAAGTGTAAGGACTGGGATGCCTGGGTGGTTCAGTGGTTGAGTGTCTGCCTTTGGCTCAGGGTGTGACCCCAGGATCCCAGGATAGAGTCCCACATCGGGCTCCATGCTGGGAGCCTGTTTCTCCTTCTGCCTATGTCTCTGTCTCTGTTCCTCTCTTTCTGTGTCTCTCATAAATAAATAAAATAAATTTATTTTAATAATTGTAAGGACTAGTGCTTAACAGTGTTCTCTAGAGCCTTAATTGGTACAAATATAAGAATGTGTTGAAAAGCTGTCTACTTTCCGTGTTTGAGATCTTACCACTTTGTGGGTTCTGAGTTCAGTTTCCTTTCCTCATGTGACTTTCTAGATCTCTAACACTGTATCCTATAACATAGAATGTCCAGGGTAGCTGGGTTGGGGAATGGGATAATTGGGTTAGAGGCATTAAGAAGGGTATGTGATGTGATAAGCACTGGGTGTTATATGCAACTGATGAATTACTGAACTCTACATCTGAAAATAGTGATGTTCTACATGTTGGTTAATTGAGTTTAAATTAAATAAACATAGAATGTCTTGTCATGCTCTTTTTCCATAGGCAGTGAAAAATGATTCACTGTTTTATCTCCATGACAAGGGTCACTGCACAAATCTGAGTCTGAGGTCCCTAGAGCTCGGAGACTCCACAAAATGGCCAGTTGCAAGGAAAATGGCTCTTCCAAAGTCAGCCCTGGAGTGAGGCTATGCCCAGGATATATAATGTGTCCTACTGATGAAAAAACAGGAATTCTTCAAGATTTGGACAGTTTCTACACATGGAATATGTGTAAGGCAGGTCTGAGGATAAACTGTGCTCTGAATAAATTTGAGTTGGGGAAATCTTAGAAAATCTTAGAAACAAGGGAATGGAATTCTAATAATTACATTTTGTTGAAAGTCTATTCACGGTCCATTATGTTTCTTGTGCTTGAAGGCTTTTGAAAGACAGAAGAATATCATCAATTAGGCATCTATATCATAACATATATTTAATAAAGGGTCGATCATTTTAGGCATACAAGAATATACATCTGGAAAAATGTCTTTGTAATTTACACTATCTTCAAAAAGTGAAATGTGTGACTATATTAGTAAAGAACAAAATTTGAGACTTCCAGCTTGCATGAAATGAGAACATTGTGATAATGTATCCAAATATCTTAGAGCTTGAACATATTTTTGTTTTAATCCATATATTTTTTAATTGGGGAAATATTGAGTTCAGATTATATACCAGGCACTCTACTTTGAACTAAGTGGTGATTTAGAGAAATACAGAATGACAGATTTTTTTTTTTTTGCCTTATAGATCAGTATCCCGACATCCCAATGAAAAGGTACTAGAAATTATGCAATAAAGATAGAAAAATTTTTGATTACTCAGGGGTATTGTGACCAGAAAGTTGGTGCTTAAAAAGTAACTTGTCTATTCTAGGGAACTTGTGTATTAGAATTTATAGTTCTGAAATTCGAGATTTGACAGAAAAGTAGAGAAAATAAAGGTAAAGAACAACTGGAATGGGATATACATATATATGTATAGAATATGCACATTTCTAAATATATATCGTATATATATTTTAAACTTCTCATTAGGGATGAAACAGAGAGATGAGATATATCAGAAACAAATGGTAGAAAAACTAGTTGAAAAATACTCTCAAATGAAGGAAAAATGTGTAATAATAAAAGGTCTCAGAAAAGGGATTCAGCAGCTTTATGAAAATCCCTTTTGAAGGCCTTTTATAAAGAACTGGATGGATTTAATTTTGTTGTTGAAATTTGAATGTTGAGTAGAAGATATGATCTGAGTTAGTATTGCCTTTCAACTTGGATTTCATAGTTAGAGTAAAAAAATAATTTAAATTTTGGTTTCTTCCCATTTTGGAGATTGTTGATTTAGGTAAACCTAGACAACCAAGATAAACAAAAACATCACAAACAAACATATAACATCTTTGTTGGTTGTTTGCCTGTTTGTCTTTTGGTCTGCATGTTAAACGGTGGAAGGGTTGGATGTTTGGTTTAGTGGAGAAGAAAGGAAATATTTGGTATTAAACACCAGTAAAGAGAGAATGTAATTTATCAATGTGAAGCTACATAGCAAGTTTTCTAGATCTCAGCAGTATTCACATTTTATGTCAGATGTTTCAATGTTTTTGGTGGCTGTTCTGTGCCCTGAGATTAGCTTCTTCCCTGGTTTCTCACACAAGTAGCCAGAAGGTATCTGCAGTAAGAATCCAGGTACAAGAAGCCTGGCAAATATTTGCAAGGATTCCAGAAAGAAGATGGCAGTTATTTCCTCCCCTATGGGCAGAGGTAAATATTTTAGGAAAGAGGAGAAATCAAGAGGGACGTAGTTTTCTAAATTCTCTGGAATCTTGTTATAAATGCTATATTCAATGATAGGAGTTTATAAAGTTGGGTTTCAGTGGTATATAGACCACATGATTCTACTGAGACAATTCTTTGGTGGAGGGAATTAAAATGATGTTCTTTAAATAAAATGGGAGGCTCCAAATAATGAACTTACTTTTCACAAGACATTATTGATTGTTGACAGTGACTGTCACATGAAAGTTGCTTTCATATTTGTTGGGTAAGTCAAGGAATGAATGGCATGCTCTGCCAATTACTGACAGTATATAAGGGTCCAAGAGAAGTAGAGACCATACTTCACCACATCCACTTGCAAACCACCCGAATTCTCTTCTCCTGACAACATGTGTTGCAACTACGGGACCTCCTATGGCTATGGCTGCGGATGCGGCTATGGCTATGGATGTGGCCCCTATTCTGGCTGTGGTTATAGAACTGGTTATGGCTGTGGCTATGGCTCAGGCTATGGCTGTGGCTGTGGCTATGGCTCAGGCTATGGCTGTG